>NC_141537.1:58952500-59255000 GCF_021556685.1 Rattus norvegicus
CACAGGTTCGACTACCTGTAACACACATTCAAAACAAAAAAGGTTTAGCTGGGTGTGGTGTCTCATGCCTGTAATCCCAGCACAAGGGAAGCTAAGACAGGAAGCTCAGCAGTTCAAAGCCAGCCTAGAACAGGTAGCCTACAGTAAGAGCTGAACATGTTTAAAAAACAAGTCTTGTCTTCTTGAATGTGCTACTAATATTAGGATATTATTACGCTCATCACTGAATCTGGCTCAGGAATAATATTCTAGTCCAAACAATTGTTTTAGCTTTTTTTTTTTTTTTTTTTTTTTTTTTTTTTTTTGTGGAGAGGGGTGGCAGGTGGTGGTGGCATGGTCTATTATTATGTAGCCCTAGCCGTCCTGGAGCTTGCTCTGTAGACCAGGCTGGCTTTGAACTCAGGAGATACCATCTGCCTCTGCTTCCAGAGATGGGATTAAAGTTATGTGTGCCAACCTGCCTGGGGCACTTCATCTTTATATTATGTAAGACTTTATACATTTGTGAATATAGAAAATAATGGTATGAAAACCTCTATACCAGTTTTTTTTTTTCTTTTCTTTTTTTCGGAGCTGGGGACCGAACCCAGGGTCTTGCGCTTGCTAGGCAAGTGCTCTACCACTGAGCTAAATCCCCAACCCCTTCTATACCAGTTTTAAAAGATTATCACTGCAACTCCCATCCAGGCTCCCTACGGTGGTTATTTTGAATACTAGAAATAGCATTTCATGTATATTCTCCTAAAACCATTTCCCCCGGCCCTGGGGGATGCTCTAAGGTTGTGACCTACCACTGAGCTAAAACCCCCAGCTATTACCTTTCCTTTAAAGAAAAAAAATTATTTTTCCTCTGAAGAAAGTCTCTTATCAAGTATCCAATTTATGAGGCCAGAGAGATGGCTGTCAATAAAGTGCTCACAAGAACCCAACTTTGGATTCCCAGCCTACTGTACAAGAGAGAGGGAGGGAGGGAGGGAGGGAGGGAGGGAGAGAGAGAGAGAGAGAGAGAGAGAGAGAGAGAGAGAGAGAGAGAGAGAGAGAAAAGAAAAGAAAAAGTCATGCACTAAGGTATATGTTGTCATTAGGAAGCAGAACAAGGGAGTCCCTGAATCTCACTGGTCCAGGTTCTATGATATCTCGTCTCTAAGGAGACTGTCTACCACTGGCCTCCTCCACGTTTACACACACATTCACATGAACACGTACCCAGTAGTCACACACAATCTAGTGCTCATAAATTTAAGGCAGCCAGAGGACTTCTATTCTCTGTTAGTGGTTTAACAGCACGGTTCCAGATTGTACCTGTTGGGTGACATATTTTTTGTGTTGCTGGGGTCCTGACACTTGATGGGACTCAGGTTGTGATTTTGACTACAGATGAGTATTTGAATTTCCAACATTGGCTCTTAAACTAATACAATGAGGGCCAGAGACATGGCTCAGGCAGTAAAGGTGCTGGCCATCAAGTCTCATGGTTCAATCCCAGGAACCTACATGGAAGAGCTGTCTCCAGAGTTGTCCTCTGACCTGTGTGTGTGTTGTGGTACACACTCCCCTCTTCATGTCATAATAAATTCATGAAACCAAATAATGCAATGAAAAGCTAGCTTTGTATACACTTCTCTTTCTGCTAGGTACTGGTAAAAGTGTCCTGGACATTTGGGAACGTCTTACCAACAGAGCATACTCTCAAATGTGATTTTTCGTTAACCTGACAGGTGAAAAAAAAACCTCATTCCCATTCTCTATCTCGAGCAAGGATGAGGAGCTTTTCCAATGGTTACATGGTCTATGCAGACTTTTAAAAAGTTAAATGGAACTGGTGAGCCAGCTAGGTAAGGCTCACTGTGCAAGCTCCACCCGAGTCTGAGGTCTGGAAACCTCGGATGTCTGTGCCCCCATATCATACATACACAATAATAGTAGGCTGGAGAAGTAAGCTCCGCATAGGCTGAGTGCTTCCACAGGAAGCCTTCAGTGTCCTCTCCAGCTGCCACAGTAAGAGCAGCAGCAGGCATGGAGCACACACAGACTGAACAGATTCCCAGCACTTTGGGAGGACGAGGATGACAGACAGGTCCAAGTCATTCCACAGCTATCAAGACCCTGTCTCAAAGCAGAAAGTGTCACCTTCCAGTAAACACTTTAGTTTTAAATTTGTGGAAAAGCTTCTAAAATAAGAACATTCTTGTGCGCTTCATTACTTCTACCTAAATAAGATTTAACTCCTTTGTTTGGATTTGTTTTGTTTGGATTTTCAGGACAGGGTTTCTCTGTGTAGCCCTAGCTGTCCTGGGACTCACTCTATAAATGACCAGGCTGGCCTCCCAAGAACTGGCATTTAAAGTGTAAGGCACCACCACTCAGCTAGGATTATTTTTTTTTTAAAATAAGCTTTTTTAAAAAAAAGATTTATTTATTTCATGTTTGAGTACACTGTAGCTGTCTTCAGACACCAGAAGAGGGCATCAGCCCCATTCCAGATGGTTGTGAGCCACCATGTGGTTGCTGGGAATTGAACTCAGGACCTGAGGAAGAGCAGCCAGTGCTGAGCCATCTCTCCACTCTTTGGGCTTCAGGATCCCATCCAAAATATTGTATTTGGTTACTAAGTTTTTACCTCCTGGCCTGTGAGGTTTTGATACTGGTGGTTTAAGTACAGAAGGCCACAGAGTTGTCCCTCCTATGCGTGCACGTCTCCCCCCATGCAGTGTGCAGCCTCAGCCTATGTGCACTTGTATTTGGATGTGAGCGCACAGCTCATTCCCACTGAGGCTGCATGAAGGTGAGATGCAGCCCCAGCAGCTCCTTGTAACTGTTTGCTTTTTCTGTGTCTGACCCAGTTCCCGAATAGGGACACAGAGGCTTATTTATTTACCAGCTAAGATCTACACCACACACTAGGCTTGGTCCCCAACAAGCTCTATTAACCCAATTACACTACTCAGTCTGCCAGTTGGTTACCTCTCACTTTATACGTCCAACTTCCTCCACATCTCAGTGGCTAATCTCTCAGGCCTGACTCTTTCCAAGTTCCGACCTCTCCCACACACAATCCACCTTACTACCCTGCCTGGCTATAGGCTGCTTAGCTCTTTACTGACAGGTGATGCTTTACGCAGTGAGCAAGAGACTATCCCTACCAGTCATGCCCTTTTAAGCTCTCTGCTCAGACGCCCATCACTTCTGAGCAGTGAGTAGTGAATGGAAATAAACACACTGGTAAAATTTGAAAAATTGGTTTTTATTTTTTTTTCCTTTTTTCTGTTTTTTTTTTTTTTTTGGTGCTGTTGATTTATTCATAAGATGGCCACACACAGGACAGAACAGTGCCCTTGAAGGCAATTAATTTTCACACTTTTTTAGCAAAATACAGGTAGCCCTGTAAATACATTCCCTTCATACTCTTGCCCTCTTTTTAATCCCCTCCCACCCCATATTTGTGGATGAATAATCAAGAGGGAGAGAAGAGAGAGAGAGAGAGAGAGAGAGAGAGAGAAGAAAAGAGAGAGAGAGAGGGAAAGGTTTACTACACATTTGTCCTCTCCGCCCTCCCCAGGTTTGGCTTTTCTCCCCAAAGCTGATGACGAAGACGTGTGGACTGGAGTGGACTTAGCAACTCGATAGGATCAGGGTTGGGTCACCTTGGCTGGTTCTGACTACCATCCCTAACCATGATATAAGCACAACAGGCTCCTTGTCTGGGCGGCTCTAAAGGTGGAGGAATTGGGGAGAGCGTTTCCTCTGTTCACCTGTGTTTAAAGGAAGGAGAGCAGACGCTATTCCCTCGTTTCCCTAAGGTAAGGGTCTGTCTCAGACAGCTCTCACTGCCATGTCTCCGTGTGCACTGCATGCTGGTGTGTGTCTGTCATGTGTGTGTCTGTCATGTGTGTGCATCTTCTGCTGCCAGTGCGAATTTCAGTTCTGGTTTCATCTCAGCTTTCCTTTTTAAAAAATTTTCTTTTCTTTTCTTTCTTTCTTTTTTTTTTTTTTTTTAACTTTCCTTAAATTATTTTTCCTTTTAGAAAGAAGTTCACCAGGAAACTAGTTCCCTCCCACCACGCCGGACAGGCTGTAGCCATCCTTAAATACCGCGCGCTGTTTCCCCCTCACACCCCAAACAGGGACTCCTTAGGATGCCTTGGAGGGTGAAGTCTCTCCCTGTGTGGCGGGATGGTATGGTGGTCGTGAAGGCCCCTCTGCCACAACGGAGGTTTCTGATTGTGGGACACAGTCTGGGTTGTTTTCTTCCTGTCTTCTAATGAAAAAAGACATTCCTGACAAAAGAAAAGAGACGGTCTAGTAAGCACCAGCCGAGAGTAAGCAGGGGGAGAGGGTCAGAGTCGGCCTGGAGGCAGTGCTGTGCACGTGCGCTGTGCACTCCTGTCACCTGTTACAGAACTCTTTTAACAAACAAGCAAAACCAAAGTCTGGCTTTTTTCAACTTGCAATTCCAAGGTAACATTCACTTCACTGAGACACTGCCTATATATAGCACTGCCTGTGCTGAGCTGCAGACACTAAGGATGAGGTAAAGGGTGGGAGGAAGCCAACAGTAGAATTTCCATGCAAAACCATCAGAAAAGCTCCACTTTAGTCTGTTAGTAAATACTGAGTTTTCATGAAAGATTTAATTTTGAAAGAACACTTTTTTTTAAAACTAACAATGATTTAGCAATCACTATAGACTCTTTGGAAAGAATGCTATGCAGATGTGCCATCCATTACAATGGTTAAAAGCGAAGATTCTGGTACCAGAACACCTGAATTCCCCTAGTTTCTAACTGCAACAAATTGTTAAACTCTTTGACCTTCAATTCTTTGTAAGATGCATATATATATAGTTAACAGAAAGTTGCAGAAAGAGTCTCTTGGTTAATACATTCTTTTTTTTTTTTTTCTGGAGCTGGGGACCGAACCCAGGGCCTTGCACTTGCTAGGCAAGCGCTCTACCACTGAGCTAAATCCCCAACCCCTGGTTAATACATTCAACACACAAGGAATGGTGCATGGGCTTAGTTTAGGGCTTGATGAACACCAGCTGTGAACATCTACAGCCGCCTTCATGCAAACCCTGACAACTTCCGATGGTTCCTTATTAAAGAGCCAACATTTAGTATCCTTTTGGGTGTGGTAAGACACTACTGAACATCACCCTGACCTACTAATGTATCTATTACAGAAACCACCAGGAAGTGCCATAGATTCTGAGTATTGTCTATCAAGACAATAAATTCTCCTTAAGATGTTAAAGGGCGGGCTCAGAGAACTGCCTTTCTTTGCACACTGCCACCCAGTCGTCACTCCTTTCCTTAGCTGAGCCTTTGCCTCAGATCAGAAGGGACAGCCATGGAGAAATTTCGCCATAAGGAGACAGCCAAAGGAACTTCTGCCTCCCTACATCTCCCTGGCATGTCAATCATAAAAGCAGTAAGAATAAACTGCTTGCATATTATTTCTGGCAAGTCTGAGAAGAAAAGTGTCAGGAATTATGGTCCCCATTGTTCTCAGCAAAGTAGCAGAGGCTAAAAGTGCTGACTTGATTGTTACCAAGCACACATCAAAGTATCTAAGGGAAGAAATTTTTCTGATGCAGTCTGCAATAGTTGCCGTTGTCTATGGAGTGGAAAATGGCATCCAGATACACTGATGATCAGCCTGCTCTGGCCCAGACAATCAGGGTACCTAATACTTCAGCCGCTGAGACAGCTCAACACTAAGTTCTTCCATGACTTGAGCCATGTCTTAAACATATTCCCAGTCTCAAACCTCCCCAAGAGCCCAGAAAGAACTAGAAGTATACACGACTCACCTGATGACAGGCACAGTGCAGGAGTGTGAGCTTGAGCTATCGAAACAACCTGGTGAAGTCTCGCAAGGCCCAGCAAACTTGCTTACATTCCTCAGCACTAGAAGAGAAAAAAGGTGGATGAAGAGGCCCTTGACTGAAAAAGGAGAGCTAACATGCCGAGGAGGCACACTGAAGACGGTTCCAACTCTGCCGGCAATGATTTTCATCCGATCTTCCCAGAACTCAGGGTAAAAATTAAGTATTACAACTGAAGATAATTATAAGCTTAGTGCTTCTCAAGGAACAGGTTCGGAGACAAACTGTTTAGGGCTGATTTCTAGCTCTTGTGTTCTTGGGCAAGACACCAATCTCAGCCTTAGTCTCTATTATCTACTTCATGTTACTCAGAGGATCAAACCCATTCATATAAAACATTTATGACAAAGGAGCAGTGAACAAAAGTGACTCAGTAAGCATAAGTTTCTTTCTTTCTTTTTTTTTTTCCTTTTTTCGGAGCTGGGGACCGAACCCAGGGCCTTGCGCTTGCTAGGCAAGCGCTCTACCACTGAGCTAAATCCCCCAACCCCAAGCATAAGTTTCTATAGCAAGACTCGACAATCCTGACACAAGTAAAAGATATATAGATGCCCTCAAAGGAAGATGGCCAGCAGGTCCCATGAGGCTCGGAGCATTTTAGCTCTATGAGAGTGCTCACTTAGGTCCTGAGCTTCCTGTTTTCCTTCTAGGACAGATTCTCTTTCCAAAGCCTTGTCCAGTAACTACTCTGTCAGTCATTAATTTTCCAGCTGACAGGCGGCTCAGGATCTCCTCTTGAGACAGAAAGGGTTAACACACAGAAATGGAGAACGGATAAGTAGGACCTGGTCCTCAGCAGATGCTGAGGTGCCCAAGTGTTGTGGGAGCCATGCTCACCTGACTCCAGTTCTTCAAAGTTCCCTTTGTCTGAAACCCACTTAGAAGACAACTGAGAAATCTCATTCTTCTGGGTATTTTCTGAACAGCTTAGCTAACTGAACTCCAGGCGGGCTAAGCAAAAGCAATTGGAAAAGAGAGCACTCTGCACATGCTCCTGAAGGGAAGGGACTCAGGCACAGGGACTCAGACTCACAAGAAAGCAGATTTGCCACCCTGTGCTAGTTAAACACAAGAGTGGGTAACTGTTAAGAGCTATCCAACAGAAAAATATCAAAATGCCTATCTACAAATTCCCTCAACAAGTATAAAGGTCCAAAATACCGATGAAAAACCTTGACAATAAAGTATTTTCTTTTAAGTTTTCTTCACCATAAACCCTCCATCTGGCATCCTGGGGGATTGAACCCAGGGCCTTGTGCATGGGATTCAATAACTCTAACCACTGAGCTATATCCCCATGTACCTAACAAGCTTTACTAACAATGCTACATTTTTTTATATTGTATGTTATATTTCAAAGTTAACCATAAGCTAAGGAAGCAGCCAAGCTCATGCCATTCATGCTCCCACTGTCAGGATGAAGGGCAAGTAGCCCACCAGAGGGTGTGTGGTGTGTTATTATAAAGAACTAAGAGAAGATGCTCAGGCATCCAGAAAAGTGCTGGAGACTCAAGATTCATTTATTATCCTAATATCCTACATGTTTGAAATTGTACCCCTTTTAATTGAGATCTTTCAATTAAACCTTGATGGACAAATACCTCTGTCTCTAGCCTCTTTTTTGAGAGTAAGAAAAAGAGCACTGAAATTTAATTGTTGGGCATGGTGGTGCATGCCTTTAGTCCCAATGCTTGTGAGGCAGAGACAGGAGGATCATTGTGAGTTCCAGGATAGCCTTATCTACGTAACGAGTCCTAGGCCAGTCATAGATGCATAGGGAGACCCTGTCTCAAAAAACCAAAACCAACCAACCAACCAAACCCCCAAATAAGTAAGGACTGTGGTGAATAGTGAAGTTAAGTGTTGTGGTTTGAGTAAGACTGGCCCCCTATAGGTTCATGTATTTGAATGCTTGGTCACCAGTAAGTGGAGCTGTTTGAAAGGATTAGAAGGATTAAGCACTGTGGCCTTGTTAAAGTAAGTATGACAGTGGTAATGGGCTTTGAGGTTTCAAAAGCCCATGCCAAGTCCAGCATGTTCGCCTCTCTCTGCTTATGGATCAAGATGTAGAACTCTTAGCTGATTCCCCAGCACCGTATCTGCTTACATGCTGCCATTATCCCTACCATGATGAAAATGAACTAACCTCTGAAACTGTAAGCAAGCCCACAATTAAATGCTTTCTTTTATAAGAATTGTCTTGGTCATGGTGTCTTTTCATATCAACAGACTAGTGACTAAGACAGAAATTGGTACCAGGGAGTGCATTGTTGTGATAGGTATAACCTTCGTTGGAAGAATATGGGAAATTCTGGTGGGATGCTGTAAGCAGGCCTTAGTGGGCCATCGTGGCAGGAACGTGGAAGGCAGTAGTGCTGAGAGCAATGTAGACTGTGAAGGCTCAAGAGGTTCAGAACAGAGTATTAGTAAGTGGGCGAGAGACTGTTTTTCTGATATTTTGGTTAAGAATATGTCTGTTTTCTGCCCTTGTCCAAAAAAGTCTGCCTGAGGTTAAATTGGGGAGTTTTGGATTATCAGCATTGGCAGAAGAGATTTCAAGACAGCTTAATACTGACTCTGTCATGTGGTGATTAGCAGTTACCCTTATGTAGATTTATGATGAAAAGGACCAAGCCAAGCAAGTAAAAATACAAAAGGTTCAGTTTGAGGAAAAAAGGAGCACTTGGGAAGTATAAAGGAGCTAAGTCCAATGCTCAAGAGATAAAAAGTTTAAAGAAAAACTGATGCTAAATGGAATAAAGGAGCCTACCCAGTTAAGCTACCAACCTGGGAAAAGAAATTAAGAAAAGCTTTAGCATTGAAGGAAATCATCAACAGAAAGCTGATACAAGTGCATTTGAATCAGGGAGTCAATTTCTAGCCCCAGCTAACAGCAGAACTTGACAGCTTCAACCACCCGGATCTGGCTTTAGACTCAAGGATACAAGATGGGGTTGAGGAATCTCCCTTATCAGTTAAGAAAAACCATTGAGGCCAGGCATCTGTGAGGGGTGTCCCTTCACGAAGCTGTGAAGGTGACGTGTGAACTGTGTTGGAGACCCCAAGATATTGGACATGTCAGAGTTAGGTGATAACTGCTGAGCATGACTGCTAACAGGGTATGGAATGAGGGGGGAGGGAGAGGAGGGAGGGAGGAGGGGGCAGGGGGAGAGATCAACAAAGCTGAAAGGAACTGGAGATCTGAAGAGTGCTTTGACATCAGACATGCAGATGAAAAGTTTGGAGTCAGTCTTGCTTTGGTCCAGCATTTCCTCACTGTGCTCCTTTTCCTTTCCTCCCTTTTGGAATAGTAATGTATATTCTGTGCCCTTAAACGCTGGGAGTATGTGATCTGTCTTTTCATTTTGACTTTATGAAGGGTTACAGTTAAGAGACTGCCATGGGTCTCAGAAGAGACTTTGGACTTGTAAGCAGTCTGTGAAAAGACTTGTCAAGAGACTGAAAGACTATGGGGACTTTTGCATTATGATATGGTTATAGGCCTATGGGGGCCCACATGATAACGGGCCCTCTGAAACTATAAGCAAGCCCAAAATTAAATGCTTTTCTTTATATGAGTTCACTGACCAGAACAGTGACTAAGACAGTAAGAGCAGCCTAGGTCTCCAATTAGCTCCACTCTGCCCCAATCCCTAACAGTAACTGGCCTATGTGGAAGAACTCCAGCTAATTCTGAACTCAGACATCCTTGGTGGGTAAACCCACAAAAAAGGATCAAAAGCTAAATGAAAAGATGAAACAAAAACAAAAGCCAAATAAAATGAAAAGGAAAAGCTCCTTAAAACTTAGCACTATTTTCTTATCTCTGTTCTTAACAGTATTGACCAGTCTTTGCCTCTGTTTTTACTATTACTTTTCTAAGTTCCATTTTCTATATTCTAGTCCCATAATTCAAATCCTTATCCCAAAGAAGTTTATGTCAAGACTTATAATCTTAGGCACATGCTGAGAATTGACTCTTTTATCTGAAGTCTTGGTAGGTAATGACGACCTGAGCACCAAGATACTCCGTCTGGTCTCTCTTTCCACTACCAACTCTCTCCGTGCTTAGTATCTTTTTTAGCTTTAAGATGTCATGGTAGGCAGTCACACCAAGATGGAAAAGTTGGGAATGATGGCAGGATTTCTTCTAGTCTTGATTAATCTGAGCTAGTGATCGTTTACTAAGTTTTTGGGAAAAACTATATTTGAGGTTGACAAGGCTCAGCTTTCTTCAACTTGACCAACTAAGAAAGCTGGGGAATTAATTACTAACACCATTTGAAAAGCAGGCTGGAACTCGCTACAATGAAGCTGAACCAGTTCACCCTCCCTGCTAAGGTGGCAAACAAAACAGCATGTTGAGGCAAGAGTCAGAGGACCTTAAAACCAAAAGGGAGACTGAGTCATGCACAGGTTCAAGGGCACACACACTAGGGAATTACTAAGAGAAGGTGAGCAATCCCAAACCTTTTAGCTACACACACACACACACACACACACACACACACACAATCCGTCACAGCCTGCTCTGGGAGCTGTAGAACTTGTTTGGCAATGAAGGTCAAGGCTACTTGGTTCAGTCCCCTTCTCACTGGGCGAGGATCAAGAACATGGTTATTCTCAATGTGACTCTTCTGGGTACCTTTCCCTTCCCTTTTCTTGAAGAATAATGTTGCTTGTGACCTTGCTCTCAGATGTATCCATTACTCTATTCATTATATACAAGCCCCATCAAGAACAGTTGGGCCTGTGGAGACATATTCCAAAATGTGTGGGTGGCTTCTGTAAAGTTGGCAAGAGACATGCCCAAGCTAGTTTTCCAAATAGGCAATGGCATTCTGGCAGCTTCTTTTCCAAACAAAAAGGAGTTAAACTTCGTGGATCATCTATTATGTGTAGGAGCTTTGGGATACTATTTGGCATTTGTTAATAGCCTTATAAGGTAGTACTGATCCTATTTGCAAATGAATTAACTGAAATTAAAACAGCATAATGGCAAAATTTAAACTGACAGTCTCTGCAAGATTTCCCTTAGGCTTCCATTTGCTTCAAGGAAGTCAGGGTTAACAGATAGATTGTGGTTTCTGTTGACCAGCAAGATCTAGCAAAGGGGAACAGAAGTAGTGAGAAGCAATTTTCACCTGAGATTGCATGTAGGCAGCACCCCCCACCCCTATAAGAAGAGTCACTATGAAAGAAAATCAAATCACTTCATAAGGTTACCCAGATCCATAGATTCTTACCTGGGACAGGCAAATTCCCACTCTGGATAAATGTACCACAGAAGCCAGTTACCATGCTAATTTTCAGCCATCAATGTCAGTAGATACAAAGTTAAAATATCAGTTCTAGGGCATAACTTCTAGTCACTTAGTAAACCACAAAGTAACAGTGCTCTTTCCTTTTCTTCAATTTTTAGTTAAAGACAAAACCTTACATTATAGAATGGGCTGACCTGAAACTACCTATATAGCCCAGATTAGCCTTGAACTTAAATGATCCTCCTGCCTCAGCACCCCCACTTCCTTTTAAGCCCAAGTCTCATGTAGCTTAAGTTGGTCCTGAATTTCCTAGTGGGTGAGGATGCCTTAAATTTATCACCTTTGTATTTTCATCTTCCCAGAGCTAGAATTACAGACATTAAGCCACCACACCCAGCTCAGAAGACTTAATATTGTTAAGGTTACCTTATCAATAACACCCAAAGAAGCCTACTGATTAAGTATAATAGTCATCAAACCTGCAACATTATTACAGAAACACCAGAAAGATTTTCACAATTCATATAGGATCTCAAGAAACTCCAAGTACTCAAAACAGTCTTTAAAAAGGACAACAAAGCGGGGTTGGGGATTTAGCTCAGTGGTAGAGTGCTTGCCTAGCAAGCGCAAGGCCCTGGGTTCGGTCCCCAGCTCCGAAAAATAGGGGAAAAAAAAAAAAAAAAGACAACAAAATTGGAGGTCTCAAAATTGTGGATTTCAAAATTTATGATATTGCCACAGAAATCAAAATAGCATGACACTGACATAAAGCCAGATACGGATCAGTGAAATAGAGAGCCTAGAAGCAAATCCTCAAGTACACGGAAGTGTTTCCTAAGGAAGATGTCAAGACCATTAAAAGAGAAGGACCAGTCATTGGAATAAACATTGTAAAGAAAACTGAAGTTGCCAGGCAGTGGTGGTACATGCCTTGATCTCAGTCAGCATTTGAGAAGTGGGTCTCTGTGCGTTTGATGCCAGCCTGGTCTGCAGAGCAAGTTCCAGGACAGCCAGGGAACTCTGTCTTAAAAAACAAAAAACAAAAAAAACCATTCCCTACCATTATATAAAATAAATAAGCTGAAGGAAGAAAGATAAATCTAATAATATAACTTCACAGAAAACATAGAGGGACTTTTTAATGTTTCTGGGTCTGGCAATTTTTGGGTAGGATAAAAACAAGTATCTTGGTCAGGATGCAGAAATTAAACTATGTTAAAATTAAAACTTGAACATGTCGAAACAGGTCAGTGACAGAATACTTGCAAGACACATGTTAGATTGTAGGTTCTATCCTTAGCACTGCAAAAATTAAAAACAGAATGTGAATGTCTTCACTGAACACCAAAGGACACAATCGATGAAGTAAAAGTAATGGGAGAAGAGATCTATCTACACTCCATGTACAGAATAGGGAGTGTAGAGGCCAGTACAGAAGCAATTCTACTAACCCACCAGCAAACAGCTGGGCACGATGCCTTCTACTGATAATCCCAGCACTACAGAGACCAGAGTGGGAGGGTCACCATGGGCAGTAGTCAGCCTGTGTTAAGACAGTAGGACCATGTCTCAAAAAAGATAAAAAATAACCACAAAAAAGGTTATGAGACTTAGAAAGTTTTTAAAGATACAGATATCCAATAAGCAAATGAAATATTAGCTCATACTAGGTTTAATTGCTCAAGTGGCTACTCTCAAGAGCTGGAGACACAGAGAAACCCTGTCTCAAAACAATCAAACAAAAACAAAAACTAAGGACCCACAATAAAATATTTTGCTGGGTGGAGGTGGTGGCATATGCTTTTTTTTTTTTAAGATTTATTCATTTATTATATATAAGTACACTGTCGCTGTCATCGGATCTCTTTATAGATGGTTGTGAGCCACCATGTGGTTGCTGGAAATTGAACTCAGGACCTCTGGAAGAGCAGTCGGGTGCTCTTAACCACTGAGCCATCTCTCCAGCCCGGCATATGCTTTTTAATCCCAGTACTTGGGAGGCTGAGACAGGTAGACCTCGAGTTCCAGGCCAGTCTGGTCTACAGAGTTCTAGTACTGCTAGAGCTACACAGAAAAACCCTGTCTCGGTTTAAAAAAACAAACAAAAACACATTATTATTATTATTATTATTATTATTATTATTATTATTATTATTATTATTGGTGGTGCTCAGAGACCAGAAGAGCGTGCTGAATCCCTTTGGGCTATGGTTATAGTAAGTTTTAAACTGTCCAACATGAGTGCTAGAAAACTGAACTTGGGACCTTTGCAAAAGCAGCAAACACTCTCAACTGAGCAGCATTCTCTCTAGCCCCTAAACTCATTTTAAATTCATCCATCCATCCATCCATCCATCCATCCATCCATCCATCCATCCATCCATCCATCCGTCCGTCCGTCCGTCCATCCAGTTATTAATTTATTTATAGGTGTGTGTTGTGTGTGTACTATAGCAGATGTATTGTGATCAGAGGACAACTTCCTTGTAGTTAGTTCTCCCTTTCTACCTTGTAGGTCCTTGGTAAGTCAGACTATGAAGCCCCAAGCAAGCCATTTGTGTTTGTTTTTTTTCGAGAGAGGTTCTCATTATATAGCCCTGGCTGAACTATTCTACCTTGTAGAATAGGTTGGTCTTAAACTTACAGAAATCCTCCTGTTTCTGACTTATGAGTCCTGGGATTAAAGGTCTTTGTCATCACCCTGGGCTCACACTCCCATGTTTTAGGAGGTAAGTGTAACAACAGCATCCATGCTTATAGCAATGTTTTTTTTTTTTAAATATTTATTTATTTATTTAATGTATAAGTACACTATAGCTGCCACACCAGAAGAAGGTATCAGAGCTCATTACAGATGGTTGTGAGCTACCATGTGGTTGCCGGGATTTGAACTCAGGACCTCAGGAAGAGCAGTCAGTGCTCTTAACTACTGAGCCATCTCTCCAGCCCAGCAATGTTTTTTATACCAGCATCGTTCACAGTAGACAAGAGAAGCAACCTTAAATGTGCACGGACAGAAAAATAAATAAAACAGGCATATACATTCATAATGGCTGATGTTAACTGTCAACTTGACAGGTTCCAGAACTACCTGAGACAACTCTCTGGGCATGTGGATGCTTTTAAGCTGGGTTTACTGAAGTGGGAAAAACGCACCCTAAATGTGGCTGAACACAAAAGAAAACCAGATAAATACCAGCATTCAACTCTTTCTGCATCCTGACTGCAAGTGAAATATAACCCACCCAGACTCCTCAGGAGCCTACACCATAATTTTCTTTCCAGATCTGGAGCTACACTTATAATCTGTGAGCTGCCATGATGGAGCTAGGGTTTCAAGCTGCTCAAGAGGAGCAGTGAACAGTCTTCTAGATACTGAGCAGCCTGTCTCCCCAGCCTTGTCTTCTAGATACTGAGCAGCCTGTCTCCCCAGCCTTGTCTTCTAGATACTGAGCAGCCTGCCTCCCCAGCCTGGGGAGGTATACACTGTGCTCTTACTCTGGCCCTCCTGTCCATCTCTGCTTCGTGGCCACCACAAGGTAAGCAACTTTGTTCTTCTATGTTCTTCCAACATGATGTTCCTCCCTCATCATGGACAAAGTAAAGGCATATGTCTGCACCTTGCCTGGCTTGTACAATTTTTCATCTAGCACAGGGCTTTCGTTTTTAGTGACTATTTACTAGTGTAGACATATGATGAATCACTAACCCTTCCCTATGGATGGAGAATTATTGTATTTCCAGGTTTTGTTCCCCCGACATTATCAACCTTGCCAAAACACTCACTCTTTGGCTTACACATCATTACACAACTGTAAGAATAGATGCCTCCTGTGTTTAACATTTAGTCAAAATTCTAAAGGTTCTACCTATTAAAGAAAGGTTAACAATTATAAAGTACAAAGGAAGTTACTGCCATGATGTTCTCTCTCTCTCTCTCTCTCTCTCCCCCCCCCCCTCTGTTCTCTTTCTCTGCCTCTATTCCCTTCCCAAGTCCCCAAATAAATACCATTTTATATTTTAAAAAGTCATTGCCGGGGCTGGGGATTTAGCTCAGTGGTAGAGCGCTTACCTAGGAAGCGCAAGGCCCTGGGTTCAGTCCCCAGCTCCGAAAAAAAGAAACAAAAGTCATTGCCATAAATACTATGTAGAGACCACAAAGTGTGCGTGCGTGCGTGCCTGTGTGTGTGTGTATGTGCACGCGCGTGCAGTGATGTCACCATCCATTGACATTCTATGCCAACTGATGGAATTCAAATCTAAGCAGATGTATTTTCTACATAACTCAGCCACTATCTTCCACTCACAAGGCCCCAGTATCACTCACCTAGTGACTTGCTTGTGGAAATCTGTAAGTTGTTTATGTGTCACTGTGACAGCTCCCACCGTTGTCTCCTTTGGCAAACCTTTCAAGGAATTCTCTAGCCACCGACAGAAAGTCTGCACAGAGAAATGAAATTCAGATTACTTACCTGACACCCTAAAGATACCGACCAACTCCAGACAGTTCCCTTTAGTTGGACTAAACAAGATTAACAAAACACTATCTTAGGTCTTCAACATCTGGGTGGATGAACTCTGCATATGCAGGACTAGCTTCTCTTCAGAGAGACAGAGGTCAGCCATATCTTGCAAATGAAGTCTCTTCTGGATGAGACTCTTGGTTTATTCCTAAAAAAAATTGTGTGCCAGAAAACTCTTGAGCTTAAAGACCAAAACCAACTCAAAGCAAACATTTGGACACCAGAGAAAGCGAGGACAAAAGATACTGGTAAGAAAAATGCTGCTAGCATGTTCTAACTTTGAGAAGACAGGAAGAAGCTAAGAAAAGATCAAATCAAAGAAGAAAGAACTGAAGAACACTTGTGGATGTTACAGACGAACCAGGCATAGTTGGAAATACTGATGAGTGTACCACAGTGTGCGGCTGATTTTATTTTATTGTAAGTGTATGTATGGGTGGGTATTTTGCCTACATACATGTCTGTGTAACACACGAGTGCAGTGTGCTCTTGGAGGTCAGGAAAGGGTGTCAGATCCCCTGAAACTAGTATTACAGATGAGCCACCATGTGGGTGTTAGGAATCAAACCCAAAACCTCTGGAAGAACAGCCAGGTTCTTAACTGCTGAGCCCATCTCTCCAGCCTACATTTTAAATAGTGGGGCCAAGCCAGGCAGAGACCCATGTGGTTGATCCCAGCACTTGGAAGACAGATGTAGGAGAACTGAGAATTTCTGGCAAGCTTGGGTTATATAGAAAATTCCAGACTAGCCTAGACTCTACAGTCAGATCTTGTCTTAAGAAAAATAAATTAAACATCAACAAAGCATATATGCTGACACACACACACACACACACACACACACACACACTCTCTCTCTCTCTCTTCTGACTGTCTCAGTGTCACAAATACTTACCTCACACTGTCTCTGTTTTTTGGTTTTTTTTTTTTTTTTTTTTTGGAGACAGGATTTCACTGTGTAGCCCTGGCTACCCTGAAACTCAGAAATATTCTTGCCTCTGTCCTTGAGAGCTGGGATTAAAGGCATTTGCCACCATAAAAAAATAAGGAATTTGGAATTCAGCAGTCGAGTTTTTCCTTTACAAGTCTTCATAATGGTATCATGGCCCAAATGGACCTCCTACTCAGGTTATCTATCTACATAAGTCTTGCTACTAGTGTGAACTGTGATCATTAGAAACATGCTAAAACTACATAGTTAACTAAATTTGACTTGCTTAAACCATGCATTTTAAAAGTTCCTTTAAACCATGATTACATTGGTAGTGATTGCACAGAAGCAATTTTTAATCAACACACATACACACCCTTTATACTTGCACTGTTATGTTTTTGGGAAAAGAGTCATAAATGTGTGATTTCTGAGTCACTTGATATAGAAAGCATACATATAAAATGAATTAATATACATATAAAAGAGTTTAGACACCAGTTTTCTTGTAATATCTGCCTCTGAACCTATGCATTGAGCAAAAAACAATGGCAACTATAGGTACCATTATGAATTTTTATTATTTATTTATTGGTTCTGGAAGACAGTTCATTTTAAGTTCTATATATATTTTCCTAAACAGCTTACATACTAACATTAAAAATCATATTTTTCAAAAATAATTTATAGGTTATAATACTGTGTCATTACGCTTACAGTTCTGACGTGGTAGCTGGAGAGATGGCTCTGGGTAAAAGCACTTGCTCCGAGGAGTGCAGACATCCTGACGGCAGGACAGACTGCCACCTCTGCACACCTCGGCCCACTTCACTGGTCCAAGGGGAAACTGCACAGTGCCTCTGGACACAGGGATACAGGAACAGACAGCCGCCGGTACCCGCGGTTCTGGTCTGTGTCCTGGACCGAACTGAACTGGTCAAACAGCTCCCTGCACCCAAATCCCGTAGGGGAGAGAGCTGGACCCTCAGAAGGGTGGACACTCCTGAGAGGGCACAGGAGAATACCCTCTGCCCACAGTCCAGACCCAAGAGGGAATCGCATGGTGCCAACTGTGCCCACAGGGTGCAAGAACCCTTTGATTCCAGCCTGTGCCTAGAGTTGGAAGACAGTCTCCAGGAGGGCCGATACTTCTGAAATCAGAGCACCTGTTCTCAGGAAAGGCTGAAAGAAAACAGGAAAACAGTTCTACAGGAGTGCTGACACAGAAGCCTACAGTGCGGTCAAGTCACTCTCAGAACAGCAAGACAAGCAAACACCAGAGACAACCCAATGGCTAGAGGCAAGTGCAGAAACCTAAGCAACAGAGACCAAGACTACTTGGCATCATCAGAGCCCAGTTCTCCCACCAAAGAAAATACTGGATATTCAAACATGCCAGAAAAGCAAGATTTAGATTTAAAATCACATTTTTTTTGATAATGATGGAGGGCTTTAAGAAAGACATAAAGAACTCCCTTAGAGAAATGCAGGAAAACAAAAGTAAACAAGTAGAAGCCCTTAGAGAGAAAACACAAAAATCCCTGAAAGAATTAAAGGAAACCACAACCAAATAGGTGAAGGAATTGAAAATGGAAATAGAAACAATAAAGAAAGAACAAAGGGAGACAACCCTGGAGATAGAAAACCAAAGGAAGAGACAAGGAGCCGTAGATACAAGCATCACCAACAGAATACAAGAGATAGAAGAGAGAATCTCAGGAGCAGAAGATTCCATAGAAATCATTGACACAACTGTCAAAGATAATGTAAAACACAAAAAGCTACTGGTCCAAAACATACAGCAAATCCAGGACTCAATGAGAAGATCAAACCTTAAGGATAATAGAAGAAAAGTGAAGACTCCCAACTTAAAGGGCCAATAAATATATTCAACAAAATTATAGAAGAAAACTTCCCTAACCTAAAGAAAGAGATGCCCATAAACATACAAGAAGCCTACAGAACTCCAAATAGATTGGACCAGAAGAGAAACTCCTCCCGTCACATAATAGTCAAAACACCAAATGCACAAAACAAAACAAAAAAAAGAATATTAAAAGCAGTAAGGGAAAAAAGGTCAAGTAACATATAAAGGCAGACCTATAAGAATTACACCTGACTTCTCACCAGAGACTATGAAAGCCAGAAGATCCTGGACTGATGTCATACAGACCCTAAGAGAACACAAATGCCAGCCCAGGTTACTGTATCCAGCAAAACTCTCAATTAACATAGATGGAGAAACCAAGATATTCCATAACAAAACCAAATTTACGCAGTATCTTTCTACAAATCCAGCCCTACATAGGAAAATAGATGGAAAACTCCAACACAAGGAGAGAAACTACACCGTACAGAAAGCAAGAATATAATTTCCTTGCAATGAAACCAAAAGAGAGACAAACATAATTCTACCTCTAACAACGAAAATAACAGGAAGTGGCAATCACATTCCTTCCCAACATCAACGAACTCAATTCTCCAGTAAAAAGACATAGACTAACAGACTGGATACGTAAAGAGGACCCAGCATTTTGCTGCATGCAGGAACACACCTCAGAGACAAAGGCTGACACTACCTCAGAGTAAATGGCTGGAAAACAACTTTCCAAGCAAATGGCCTGAAAAAACAAGCTGGAGTTGCCATTCTAATATCAAATAAAATTGACTTTCAACCAAAAGTCATTAAAAAAAAGATAAGGAAGGACACTTCATATACACCCAAGGAAAAATCCACCAAAATGAATTCTCAATCCTAAATACCTATGCTCCAAATGCAAGGAAACCTTACTAAACCTTACTAAGCACACATTGCACCTCACATGATAACAGTAGGAGATTTCAACACCCCACTCTCATCACTGGACAGATCATAGAAACAGAAATTAAACAGAGACATAGAGAAACTAACAGAAGTTATGAACCAAATGGATTTAACAGATATTTATAGAACATTCCATCCTAAAACAAAAGGATATTCCTTCTTCTCAGCACCTCATGGAACCTTCTCCAAAATTGACCATATAATCGGTCAAAAAACAGGCCTCAACAGATACAGGAAGATAGAAATAATCCCACGCATCCTATCAGATCACCACACACTAAGACCGGTCTTCAATAGCAACAATAATGACAGAAAGTCCACATATAAATGGAAGCTGAACAATGCTCTACTCAATAACAACTTGGTCAAGGAAGAAATAAAGAAAGAAATTAAAGACTTCTTAGAATTTAATGAAAATGAAGATACAACATTCCCAAACTTATGGGACACAATGAAAGCAGTACTAAGAGGAAAACTCATAGCTCTGAGTGCCTGCAGAAAGAAACAGGAGAGAGCATACGTCAGCAGCTTGACAGCACACCTAAAGGCTCTAGAACAAAAAGAAATAAATAAGCCCAAGAAGAGTAGAGGGCAGGAAATAATCAAACTCAGAGCTGAAATCAACCGAGTAGAAACGAAAAGGACTATACGAAGATCAACAAAACCAGGAGCTGGTTCTTTGAGAAAATCAACAAGATAGATAAACCGTTAGCCAGACTAACCAGAGGTCAAAGAGAGTATATCCAAATTAACAAAATCAGAAATGAAAAGGGAGACATAGCAACAGAATCTGAAGAAATTAAAAAAAAAATCATTAGATCCTACTACAAAAGCCTATATTCAACAAAATTGGAAAGTCTGGAGGAAATGGACAATTTTCTAGACAGATACCAGGTACCAAAGTTAAATTAGGAACAAATAGGCTTCATCCCAAAGATGCAGGGATGGTTTAATATATGAAAATCCATCAATGTAATCCACTATATAAAGAAACTCAAAGATAAGAACCACATGATCATTTCATTAGATGCTGAGAAAGCATTTGACAAAATTCAACACTCCTTCAAGATAAAAGTCCTGGAAAGACTTTTGAAAGGAATTCAAGGCCCATATCTAAACATAGTAAAAGCAATATACAGTAAACCAGTAGCTAACATCAAACTAAATGGAGAGAAACTTGAAGCAATCCCACTAAAATCAGGGAGTAGACAAGGCTGCCCACTCTCTCCCTACTTGTTCAATATAGTACTCGAAGTCCTAGCCAGAGCAAACAGGTACCGAAAGGAGGTCAAAGGGATATAAATTGGAAGGGAAGAAATCAAAATATTACTATTTACAGATGATATGATAGTGTACGAAAGTGACCCCAAAAGTTGCACCAGAGAACTACTTAACCTGATAAACAACTTCAGCAAAGTGTCGGGGTATAAAATTAACTCAAACAAATCAGTATCCTTCCTCTACTCAAAGGATAAACAGGCTGAGAAAGAAATTAAGAAAATGACACCCTTCACAATAGTCCCAAATAATATAAAATATCTTGGTGTGATTTTAACCAAGCAAGTGAAAGATCTGTATGACAAGAACTTCAAGTCTCTGAAGAAAGAAATTGAGGAAGATCTCAGAAGATGGAAAGATCTCCCATGCTCATGAATTGGCAGGATTAATATAGTAAAGACGGCCATTTTACCAAAAGCAATCTACAGATTCAATGCAATCCCCATCAAAATTCCTACTCAAATCTTTAGAGATAGAAAGAGCAATTTGCAAATTCATTTGGAATAACAAAAAACCCAGGACAGTGAAAACTATACTCAACAATAAAAGAACTTCTGGGGGAATCACCATCCCTGACTTCAAGCAGTATTACAGAGCAATAGTGATAAAAACTGCATGGTATTGGTACAGAGACAGACAGATAGACCAATGGAACAGAATTGAAGACCCAGAAATGAACCCACACACCTATGGTCACTTGATTTTTGACAAAGGAGCTAAAACCATCCAATGGAAGAAAGATAGCATTTTCAACAAATGGTGCTGGTTCAACTGGAGGTCAGCATGTAGAAGAATGCAAATTGATCCATTCTTATCACCATGTACAAAGATTAAGTCCAAGTGGATCAAGGACCTCCACATCAAACTAGATACACGCAAACTAATAGAAGAAAAAGTGGGGAAGACTCTCGAACACATGGGCACTGGGGAAAATTTCCTGAACAAAACACCAATGGCTCATGCTCTAAGATCAAGAATTGACAAATGGGACCTCAAAAAATTGCAAAGCTTTTGTAAAGCAAAAGATACTGTTATTAGGACAAAGCTGCAACCAACAGATTGGGAAAAGATCTTTACCAATCCTACATCCAATACAGGACTAATATCCAAAATATACAAAGAACTCAAGAAGTTAGACTCCAGAGAGCCAAATAACCCTATTAAAAAATGGGGTACAGAGCTAAACACAACATTCTCAGTTGAGGATGGCCAAAATCACCTAAAGAAATGTTCAACATCCTTAGTCATCAGGGAAATGCAAATCAAAACAACCCTGAGATTCCACCTCACACCAGTCAGAAAGGCTAGGATAAAAAACTCAGGACAGCAGATGCTGGCTAGGATGTGGAGAAAGAGGAACACTCCTCCATTGTTGGTGGAACTGCAGACTGGTACAACCACTCTGGAAATCAGTCTGGAGGTTCCTCAGAAAATGGACATTCCACTACCGGAGGACCCAGCTATACCTCTCTTGGGCATATACCAAAATATGCTCCACCATACAACAAAGACACATGCTCCCCTATGTTCATAGCAGTCTTATTTATAATAGCCAGAAGCTGGAAAGAACCAGATGCCCTTCAACAGAGGAATGGATTAAAAAAATGTGGTACATCTACACAATGGAGTACTACTCAGCTATCAAAAACAATGACTTCATGAAATTCATGAACTTCGTGAACTAAAAAATATCATCCTGAGTGAGGTTACTCAATCACAGAAAAACATACTTGGTATGTACTCATTGATAAGTGGATATTAGCCAAAAAGTTTGAATTACCCAAGATGCAATCCACAGACCACAGGAAGCTCAAGAAGGAGGATGACCAAAATGCCAATGCTCCCACTCCTTCTTAAAAGGGGAAAAAAATATCCATAGGAGGGATATGGAAGCAAAGTTTAGAGCAGCAACTCAAGGAATGGCCATTCAGAGTCTGCCCCACATGTGGCCCATATATATACAGCCACCAAAACTAAATAAGATTGATTAAGCTAGAAAATGCATGCTGAAAGGGACCGGATATAGATCTCTCCTGAGAGAGACATCCAGAGCATGTCCAATACAGGTCAACGCTAGCAGCAAAGCACTGACCTGAGAACAGGACCCCCTTGGGGGGAATTAGAGGAAGGATTGAAAGAGTTGAAGGAGCTTGCAACCCCATAAAAACAACAACGCCAACCAACCAGAGCTTCCAGGGACTAAACCACTACTGAAAGACTATGCATGGACTGACCCAGGGCTCCAACTGCATATGTAGTAGAGAATAGCCTTGTTGGGGCACCAGGGGAAGGGGAAGCTCTTGGTCCTGCTGAGGTTGGACCCCCAGTGCAGGGGAATATGGGGGGCAATAAGGGAGATGTATGGGGGAACACCCGTATGGGGGAGAAGGAGGGGAGGGAATGGGGGCTTATGGACAGGAAACCGGGAAGGGGAATAACATTTGAAATGTAAGTAAAGAAATATAGCTAATAAAAAATTAAAAAAAAAAAAACAAAACAAAACAAAAAAAACTATAGGAAGCAGACTTGTAGGCAACAGCTCTATATAAAAATGAAATCTCTTTCCACAGCTGCCAGGAGGTAAGCTCAAGTTTTCAAGTTTTTGAAATTATTTCAATGACAAAGAGATCTTTGAAACACAAAATAAACTGTAAATTCACTGCAAGCATCTGAAATAAACAAATGATTTGGCTTATCTAAAAAAAAAAAAAAAAAAAGCCTTGCTCCTCTTGCCAAAGACTAAGGTGTGGTTCCCAGCACTCACAAGAGACTCGATGCCTTCTAGACTCCTGCAGGCACTAGGCACGTGTGTTGTTTACATACATGCAGGAATTCACATATACTCATACAATAAAAATACATTTAAACTGTTTATGTAATACACACAATAACATTTATGACTATGTGGCTAGTACTGAAATTACTTGAAGGAAGTGAAGGTCGTCTGGTACCCATTGAGCATGAGGTTGAGATAACCTGGGTATTACTAGAAGATATTATAATATATTATAAAATCTCCAAGGCCAGGGGTATAGACAAGCATGTGTGAGCAGCTCCTCCACTTTTTAAATATTCAACTTTAAAAGGGACCTGGTCAAAAATAGACCCAAAGGGGAAATCAATCCAGGTGTATATACTGTGGTTTACTTTTCATATTTGTATCCAATAATCTATAGTCCACTACAGATTCCAGAGTGATTAAACACTGAATAATCTGCAACTGTCTATAACTAATGTGTAGGCATATACTCTCCCACAAATATACAGATTTCCCACAGACTAGGCACAAGTGAGCCCAAAGCTTGGTACTTACTCCTGGTAAGTTTACAATATAAACTTCATGACAGTGACAAAACATACTTTCAAGAACCCCACGATGACTCACTGGCTTTCTATGGGTCCCTTTACTTTCAAATTGAGCTTAGCAATGTGCCTAAATTAGGTTCCAAGAATATACACAGTACAGCTGGCTCAAACCTAGGGCTGATCTCAAGGAAGCAAAGCTGATTAGGCTTGGGACCTATAGAACAATACCTTATGAAAGAACCTTACCGGTCTGTCAACCTGCATGATCTCCCAGAGCACTTCAGCCACATCGGGTAGGGTGTAAGGGGGAAGGCAGAAGCAGCACGTGTGTAGCAACTGGCTTACAAGCTGCTGCCCAAGCTGGTCCATCACCTGTCCAATTAGTTCCTTCCGCACTTCAAAGTCTTCTTCATGCTGTGAGAAAACACAAATGCTGGGAACAAAGATGGCTTAACCCTGTTGTACAGCCTATAGGACTTAACAGATAAAGGGGTCTACAAGTTAGTAACCTGATGATCAGGGACTGATCCCTTATGGAACAGGTCAACTAAAACAATCAAGAACACAGCGAGAGAGAAAATGCCACCAAGTAGGAAAGTATGTTTATACTCACATCATTTGCTACTCCTGTGTGGATGAGGTCTCGCAGGAACCTCATGACACTGGAATTGGCATCTCGGTGATCCAAGGTGGTAGACGCGATGGCCCACTGTAAGATCGGGATAACCACCTGGCTCCTCAGCAAGGTGACAGGGCTTCGCTGAATAAATCTGGTATAAGACAGTAACAACAAGATTAGACTACGAAAGCAGCCAAGAAACAGGACAAAAACCACTGGGGCTAGGAATTATAGGGAAAGAGGGTTAAAATAGAGTACTGAATACTTTTAATAATATTATAATGGCAACTAGTCAGTGGACCCTTCTGAAAACCAAGAATATACAACATCAAAAGTGAATCCCAATGTCCACCCTAGACTTTGATTTCAATAATACATACATGTTAGAGAATGAATTTTAATAAATGGGCCACTCTGGAGGAGAGAGAGAAAGAGAGAGAGAGAGAGAGAGAGAGAGAGAGTGTGTGTGTGTGCGTGTGTGTGTGTGTGTGTGTGTGTGTGTGTGTGTGTGTGTGTACAGGGTTGTACATACCAGGACAACAAAACAAAGAGATAAACCACACTTTTCACTGAATTGTGCTGTGAACTCTTATTTATAAAAAGGTGTGAGGTGGGCAGTGAAATGGTTAATCTCAATTTCAACTCAATGAGATCTATAATCACCTGGGAGACAGGATTCTGGGCATTCCTGTGGGGGATTATCTTGATTAGGTTAACTGAAGTGGGAAGACCCACACACTGTGGGTGGCACCACTCTTTGGGTTGGGATCTTGGGCTGCATAAAAAGGAGAAAGTCAGCTAAGCACATGCATTCACTGCTCTCTGCTATTAGATGTGGATGCAAAGAGACCAGCTGTTTCAAGCTACTACTGCTGTAACTTTCCCACCATGACAGTCTATAATATCAAACTGTAACAAAATACACCCTTTCTTCCTTAACCTGCTTGCCAGCACGAAAGTAATTAAGACAGAACAAGCTGGACAGTGGTGCACATCTTTAATTCTAGCAGGCAGATCTCAGTCAGTCTGGTGTACATAGTGAACTTTTAGGCCAGTCAGGGACACCCAGGGAGACCCCATCTTTAAACAAACCAACCAACCAACAACAGCAACAACAAACCCAGCACTTATTGGTTCTAAAATATGATTTTATATGAAGGATGAACAGCTCTCCAAGAAGTAATTAGAATGAAGTGAAATGAGAGAGAGCATCATGAGACAGTAACACTACTGGGAATTATCTGGGTGTGGTAGCTAGTTTATGTCAACTTGGCATAAGCTAGAGACATCAGAGGAGGGAGTCTCAACTCAGAAAATGCCTCCATAACATCAGGCTGTAGGTAAGCCTGTAAAACGTTTTCTAAATTAGTGACTGATGTGGGAAGGCCCAGCCTGTGGAAGATGGGGCCATTCCTTGCCTAATAGGTCCTGGGTTCTATAAGAAAGCAGGCTGAGCAAGCCAGGGGACACCAGCCATTACACATTCCTCTACATCAGCTCCTGCCCTCACACTGCTTTTGTTAAGGAACAGTTACATGGAACTGTGAGTGAAATAACCCTTTCCTCCCTAAGCTGCTTTTGGTCATGGTGTTTCATCACAGCAATGGTAACCCTAAGACATTAAGCACTACTTTTTATCTCATTTGATGGTGGGCTTTGAGCCCAGAGTCTCCAGTGAGACATTTATAGCCCACCTAAATACATTCTGATCTTGTGCACATTTTTTCTCCTCTGTTCCCACCCAATACCTCCTCCATATTCTGCTGACAGACCAGCTCACAAAGAGATTATGAATCATTAATCTACTTTTCCCATTGAACTCATTTTATAAGGAAAAAAAATAAAATGCCAGATGTCAAAGAGCGATAAGGGATGAGCAAATAGCATAAAGTCTTGTTCTTCAGAAGGACTTACCGGGTGGCTAACCTGAACAGGTCATCTACAGTGTCGGGGTGATTCTGGAGGCCATTCTGCTGTTCTAGGAGCTGAAAGGTGGGAATGCATAGCGCCTAAAATGGAACAGTAATTTAAAAACGCATTTATACATAAATGTCACAATATTCAGACTTGCCAAACATTATAGCAAATACAAAGAGTAGAAGAAACACTCAGGAAATGACAAGATTGTAATGAGTAGATTAGCAAGGGAGAACCCTTGCCCGGTTCATAAAACAAGTTCTTGTGTTTTTTAAAAAAACAAAAACAAAATCAAAAAAGGGTTTATGAATCAGGGCCTGAAAGGAGACAACTCAGTGGGGAAGAGCTTTGCTATGCAAACATGAGGAACTGAGTTTGGGTCTCCATTGCCTGCATTGGTGGGCACAGACAAGCAGATCCTAGGAGCTTCCTAACCAGCCAGCCTTGTGGAAAAAGTGAACTTCTGTTTCAGTGAGGGAGGGGCCCTGTCTCAAGGCAACAGGCACAGTTCTACTCTGATCTCCAAATGTGCAAGTGAGCACACACACCTACACACAATGATATGTATGCCACATATACAACACATGGCATACACAGAACACACTTCAGAAAGAGATCAAAGTGCAGATTTCAGTTGATTATGGCAATCAGACTGAGTCACTGATTGACCAGTGATTGTGCCCAGTCTCCCCCTTTAAGATCTGTTTATTTTAGAATATGGTACCACAGAGCTCCTGAGCTGGAGTCACAGTATACCCAGGTTGGTCTCAAAAATCACAGTCATCCTCTTGGTTCAACTTCCCGAATGAGATTACAGCTTTAAGCCATCATATTTTAATATTTCATGGAATTTTTACAAGCTTGTTTGTGTGTACATGAATGTGGTGGTCAGATGCAACCTAAGTGTGGGTCTTCGCCTCCACCTTGTTTGAGGTGGGGGTCTCTTTTTCTGTTTGCATAGACCATCCTGGTCCAAGATCTTCAATCCCCACAGAGTCATTGAATGAGATCACAGATGCCTGCACTACTGCATCTGGTAAGAAATATAGATGTTTGCTACTGCTTTTATTACTTGGGATCTGAGAACTTGAATTCAAGTCCCTATGCCTTTGAGAAAAGATTCTGTTATGTAGCTCAGACTGGCTTTCAACTCACAAAATGCCTACAGTCATAAGACATCATACTTGGCACAGAAATTAGAAGTTAAAACTTTTTTCTTCCAAAGCATTTGTGTGTATCGAGTGTTTTACCTGCATGTTACACCATCTACATGCCCAGTGTCTTTAGAGGTCAGATCTATAGATGGCTGAAATCCATGTGGATGTTGGCAACCAAACTCAGGTCCTCTGAATGAACAGCAAGTGCTTTTACCCTCTGAGCCATCTCTTTAGCCCCAGCATTAGTAAAGACACGTTATACATGCACTAGATGTAGTCTAGTCGCCAAACCTGCTATCTGAGTTTGATCCTCTGACCTACATGATGGAAAGAGAGAACCAATTCCCACAAGTTGTCTTCTGACTTCCACAATCTAAAATGGAATGTGTGCCTCACACCCCAACAGATGTAGGAAGAAATTAAAAGGCCAGGAACAGTGGTGTAAGCCTGCAATTCTAGTACTTAAAAGGCAGAGGCAAGCAGATCTCTGCCAATTTGAGACCAGTCTGGTCTACAGAGTGAGTCCCAGGGCATGCAATGAGACCCTGTCTAAAATAAATAAATAGAAAAAAAGAGAAACAATTACCAAGTGTCTATCTCCCTGATATTAGAAAATCAACATGCTGTGGTTGTGACAGGAATAAAGAAGACACAACAAAGGCATCCATGTCCTAAAGGCCTGGCCTGGCCCTTCTCTCCAAGGACAACACACCTGGAGCATGTCTAATAATCCCTGCCGACAGCCTTCCTCCATGCCGTACTCATCCACAAGTATACTGCCAAGATACAGGAAACAGGAATGCTGATGTACATGGTACACATTCACCATCTGCAACAAGAAATCAACCAATTGACTCCACGCCTCGCCCTTTTCAAAGTATCTTCTCAAAGAATCTATCTCCAAGAAGAAATTCAGATGGGGCTTTTCTTTTAAAGGCAAAGTAGTACATTTTGTTGGCAACACACTGTGAAACACAAGGATTTATTTCTTAACTTTCAAGTTTTCTCTTTAAAGACTTTCTTCATGCCTTTGACTAGTTTCCTTCCAAAAACAATGTTGAAAGAAGTGTCAAATATTTCAGCTGCAAGCAATTTCGGACATAGGGTAGTATTTCCAAAACCAAGTCTTACTGTCTAGGATAAAGGTCTGTGCCACGGTGCCCAGCACGGTTTTCGTTTTCTCATTAAGGGACACAGTACAAGTATAGGTCTCACTAGCTTAGTCAATCTTCTAACCCTAATTTGACAGTAGTATAACACAAAATGCCCACCCAACAACCATAACTGTGCTATTCTGACACTGACAGATTTGGTTAACATCAGCCCAAACTACTTAATGATCTAAGGTTAAGTGTCTCATGCAGGTCTAAATGTTACTATTCGGCTAACGGCTAATTATACCGTCACAATTACTTGCCAATCTTAAATAATCGAGTGGGAATGGGGAGATGACTCGTGGATAAAGAACAATCTTTAGGACCAGAGTTCAGATCCCCAGAACCCATGTGAAGTTGGACAGGTGTGGCAAGCCACCTACATTTCCAATAATTGGGAGGCAGAGACAGAGCATACAGAGAACCAGGTACCCCAGGAGAAACCCCAACTCAAAATAAAATCAGAGATCAATTGAGGAAGACACTCTTTGTTAACTCTGGACAACACTCCCACTATACACATGCATGTATAATACACACTTGGGGGGGGGGGGAAGAGAATCAAAATTATTTTTGACAAATAAAGGAGACTTGTCTGAACAGTAAAATACGGTCAAGAAAGAATAAAATGTCTCTAGGCCAAGAAACAGCAAAGTTTGACTTGTTCCGTTTTCCCCAAAGACATTAATATGAAAACTCTTACCACTGGCCCATAAAGGCTGAACATATGTTGTTCTCTTCACATGATTTTAGCTAGTCTATTCAGACTACTTCTATACAGGTTGTTTCTCTAATAGATAACATAACCCACTTTCTGTATTTATTTACTTAAAATATACTTTCCTTTCTAATCAATCAAAAAGACTTCATCAGCAAAGTTTTTGGCCTGAAGATACAGTTCTGTCCATAGCATGTCCCTCTCGTGGAGAACTTACCTGTGTGACTAGTGGCTGTAACAGGGCTGCAGATCCTTTGCCTACACAGCGAACCGCAAAGCGCAGGCATCTACAACAACGCTCTACAATCCGATTGTCAGCTCGATGCTTATTCAGAGTCTCAGACAAAACTGGCCATATCTAAATAGAAAGTTAAAAGTATGGGAAAGAAAGCACATCAACTAATAGCTGAGAAAATAATCCTAAATTGATAATGCCGATTTGGCTTAAACAAATTATTATTATTATTGTCATTAGAGATAGTCTTATACCATAGCCCAGACTGGCCTTCAGCTCACAGGCTGCCCTCAAACCTGTGATCTTCCTGCATCAGCCTCCCAAATTAATGGGATTACAGCATACATTACCGCACCAGTCTGATGTGAATAAGATTTTCTCTACAGTAGTACACATGGCTCGATTAAGCCAGAATGTAAATATATTCACGGGTTTGTATATTACAGATTACTAACATGAAATTATTTCTTGAGAGAAAGACACTAACTACTTAGAACAAGACACCCAACTCCAACTTCATAAAAATAAAATACACACTTTCCTAAATTTCAGGCTTCATTAGTGAGGATAAAAATGAATTACAGAGGAAAATAACATTTAAAGGTAGCTCCAAGGAAGTGGAAGACAAACAAAAAGTCAGGGTTATAAACAACATTATCTGTGACAGTGAACAATTAAGGCTATCTAGTATTTATGTAACTTCTGAAGTCTGCGATACATGTCTAAAAACCATCACTCTGGCTGTAGAGATGGCACAGCAGTAAAGGCAATTGCTGCCCAAACTTACAACCTATGCTAAATCCCTGGGACACACAGTGCAATGGAAGAACCAACTCCTATAGGTTGTCCTCTGACCTCTGTACATACACAAAATTTATAAAACAAGCAAGTAATATAACAAGCAAAAATCCCATGCCTCTTGATCCTCATATTCCCTTGAGTGAATAAAGTCTAAGGGAAATATTACATAGAGGGGAAGCTAATACTATTAACTTTGACAAAAAGATTGTGCTAGGGCCAGTTAAGCTCCTAAGCAATTAGCTACTTTTAGAATTTCTACCTTTTTGGCCTTTCAGTGCATTTCCCAACCATTTTATTATCATGTCTAAGCCTAAAATCAAGTCATAACAATAGCTTTAATTTCCTATGAACAAGGAACACAGTATCTCTTCAAGTTCCCCAAGGCCTTAAAAGGAAAAGAATATCCATCAGTACTTACTTCCTGGATGACTTTTTGGCATGGATGAGTCTGTCCATTTTCTACAATAGGATTGGTGTGTCTAGGAAAAGACAAAAATCCCCAAACAGTGAAAGAAAAATTTAACTGAGAACCCACATAATGCTCTCTGCTCATAAAATTAGGAGGTAGAGTCATTTACTTACATCAACCGTTTCTGCTAGCCCACTCAAGCAAATACAAACATAATTTAAGCCATCCCACAAACACACAGATATTAAACTGCCCCTTGTTCACCTCCACTAGAACAAGCAAATCCATGCAACTCTGGCTGTGTGGGCAGCAGGACACACACTACTACTTTTTCTATTATTTCTCTTTATAAACCTGGCTGTATTTTTTTTTCCAAATTAATAAGAATATATACAAACTGTCTGAATCTTCCCTGAGCATTGAACAGAAGGCTCAGCCAGGTGTGGTGGTGCACACTTCTAATCCCAGCACCAGGCACATTTCTGTAAATTCCAGGTCAGCTTGGTCTCCACACTTGAGGTCCAAGTCAGCCAAAACTACATTGTAAGACACTGTCTCAAAAAAGGAAAGGCTAAAAGGCTCTAAGAACTATAGTTTACCAAGAGGTTTGCCATTGTTCTAGTCTGAACCTATAATTCAAATTATGGATCCACAGAAAAAATTTCAACGTCTCTATCTAGTTCTACAGCTGACTAATTTGAGGAAGAGCCAGGGGAAACAGCCATGATTAACAATCAACTTCATGCTACTCTTTAAATTTTAAGTTTAATAGTAACATCATAATTGTCTTTGTTTATATCACTGTAGATGTTATTTCATTTATCACAAAAATAAAAGCTATTTTTATGCCAGGCACTCAGGAGGCAAAGACAAGTGGATCTCTGTGAATTTGAGGCCAGCCTTGTCTACAGAGCTTGTTCCGTGACAGTTGGGCTATACTGAGAAACCCTATCTTGAAAACCATAAGAGCAAACAACAAACAACAAAAGCTAGTGTTAGCACACCCTCACGAGTCTCCTAGCTATGGAAGGAAAGTGTCGCATCAAGTCCCAGAAAGATAATTGATGGTCATAGCTAATAAGCAAAAACAGTGTCCAACACCAGCTTCTATGAAACCATTACTCTGATATCCCTATTGCCTATGAGTCTCACAAATTTATAAACTATGCAGTTCAGCAAAGTTTTGGTCACTATTACTCAAATGACTTTAATCACAGCTCCTCTTGAATGCAAAGAATTTATTTCACCCAACACTGAATTAATTTCTGGACCCATAAACTAATAGACTAATGATTACAAAAGTACTGTCTCTGTATCAGCAGAGAGAAATGGCGGTATCCCTAAGAGCCTCTGTCTCTCAAGAACTGGGTTGACAGGCATGTATCACCACTGCTGGCTTACTTATTTTGGTGTTTCATTTGTGCTTTTATTTTAACTCTGAAATGGAGCCCAGGCATTCCCTTCTTACCTAAATATTACTGCCAGGCGATCTAAGAAGACAGTGGGATCTGAAGAAATGCCATTGCTGGGCTCCTGAGACAACAGCTGAAGAGACAGACATTAACACAGACCTTTAGTGAATGTAACAGACATCCTTATAGAACAACACTTGCCCCTCTTATTTCTTTAAGAGGATCCAAAAAAATTATTCAAATGCTATACAAATTTATCTGAAAGCTACTTTGCTACTTTTTGCACTGGGGATTAGACTGCATAGCAGTGTGTTTTCTATCTGATCACTCTGCAAGATAAAATGTTATTTCAATTTTTTCTTCATTTAATTATGATTAAGATAATGTCTATAGCAGGGGTGGCACACTCCTTTAGTCCCAATACTCAGGCGGAAAGATCTCTGTGAGTTCAAAACCAGCCTGGTCTACAGAGTGAGTTCTGGGACAGCAAGGGCTATACAGAGAAATCCTGTCACATGCAATAGAAGGGGAGGGGATGAGTAAGTCTATATAATAGAAATTGTACAGTTATTTTATATTAATATATATAACACGTATAGCTTAAAAATGTTTTAAAGTGAGGTTGGGGATTTAGCTCAGTGGTAGAGCGCTTGCCTAGGAAGCGCAAGGCTCTGGGTTCGGTCCCCAGCTCCGAAAAAAAGAACCAAAAAAAAAAAAAAAAAGTTTTAAAGTATTTAACCTGAATATATTTAAGCATACTGTGTGTGAGCCTGGTGCCCAAGGAGGCCAGAAGAGGGTACTGAGACCTGAACTCAGGTCTTCTACAAGAATAGCCAGTGTTCTTAACCTCTGACTTATCTTTCCAGTCCCCATATGTAGCTTTAAAAACAACAACCAAGAAGCCCCAAAACATTTATTTAGTTAGGGGTTGGGGAGGCATATAAGTGACTTGGAATGCATGTGGCAGTCACAGGACAATTTATGGGAATCAGTTTTCTCCTTCTAACATCTTCTCAGCCACTTTTTGTTTTGACTTTTAGATAAGCTCTTCTTGCATAGCCAAGGCTAGCATCTATCTCCTAGCAAGCTTTCTCTCTCAGTACTTGACTACTGAAATTATAGGCATATGTTACTATACCCAACTTTTATTCAGCTTTATATAATATAAAGTGTTAAGATTATTATCACTTTAAAGCATGTTTTAAGCAAACTGTCTCTCATTCTCTTTCCTAAAATTCCTTAAAAACTGCTAGCAGTATTTATCATTTTGGCAAGTTATAAAACTTCTTTTTTTTTTCTTTCTTTTTTTTTCAGAGCTGGGGACCAAACCCAGGGCTTTGCGCTTGCTAGGCAAGTGCTCTACCACTGAGCTAAATTCCCAACCCAAAACTTCTACTAATATGACTACTGTTGCTGCACTAGAAATGCAACTGGAGAGGAGCTGAAAGCTTAAAAGTGTTTTTCAACAAAATAGGTAGACTACATTATTTTTTCTTGAGACAAGTCTCACAGTGTAGCTGAGGCTGGCCTTGAACTCATGACCTCTTGCCTCATCTTTCCCCGCCCAGAGCTGGTATTCCAGGTGTGTGCCAACACTCTTGGCCTCTAGGACATGGTTTTACTTGCTATAACCTACGTGTCTTTTCACACTGAACTTTCTAAATGGTTATCACCAATTTAGCCTGATGATTTTCAAATAGTCAACTGCCACATTAAAAAGTGCTTTGGTCAATGAGAGACTAAGGTAAAAAGTCATGGGGGTTGGGGATTTAGCTCAGTGGTAGAGCGCTTGCCTAGGAAGCGCAAGGCCCTGGGTTCGATCCCCAGCTCCGAAAAAAAAGAACCAAAAAAAAAAAAAAAAAAAAAAAGTCATTTTATAGGACTAAAACGAATTTGAAAAAAATTTTTTTTAAAATATTTATTTATTATGTATACATCATACACTTTCTGCCTGTATGTGTGCCTCCAGGCCAGAAGAGGGCACCAGATCTGATTATAGATGGTTGTGGTCACTGGGAATTGAACTCAGGACCTCGGGAAGAGCAGACAGTGCTTTTAACCTCCTAGCCATCTCTCTAGCCCTTGAAAAATGTTTTAACACTTTAAAAAAAAAAAAAAAAAAGTGGGGTTGGGGATTTAGCTCAGTGGTAGAGTGCTTGCCTAGCAAGCGCAAGGCCCTGGGTTTGGTCCCCAGCTCCGGGAGAAAAAAAAAAGTATGATACATTTACTCTTATCTGTGAAGTATCTAATATGACTGATATGTTTACTGTACTATTATTACTGTTACATTGGTCTTGGTTTGTTTGTTTGTTTAAAGGTGTGCCACTATTTAGTGCAGGCTGCCTAGAATTCAATGTATAGCCTAGCTGGTCTCTAACTGCTGATCTTACTGAATCGGGTGTAATGTTTGCCCTTACATATTATTTCAAACTGTATGCACACTCATAAAAAGAATTGCTATGCTAACAGTATCCTTTATACACCCAGTCTTTCTACACTTCTTTTTCATGTTCATCCAGAGCTCATGTCAAGTGACTGACCTATAGCTTTTGACCTTGTATAACACAGTTTAATGTTCGAATTCCTACAAAATTACCTAATAATGCTTTTTCCAGGCCATTTCCTTGCAGCAAGCAAACATTCAACTGCCTGTTTCCTACTATGCAGATACTCAGAATTACAAATTTTAATATATTCAGTTCATCCTCTTGCCTTTTAAACATATATAACTAACTTGTAAAGAAGAATTATGCCTTTACTTTCTATACATCTAAGTATATATTTGATTCATTCCTTACTCATTTGGACTCACCTTTTTCAATGCCATAACCTGAACAGAACATAACTCACTAAGACATTCAGTGATCTTATCCAAAGGTAGTCTTGCTAGGACAAGAGCTGTTCCTGAAAAACAAAAATGACATTAAATGAAGAGCATAAAGGTTGGATTGAAGTAATAAAATCAGATTTACACAGATTAACAGAATTCTTTTTAAAAGATTAGCACTGGTTTAAAAACTTTGTTTCTTGTAAATTCTAGAATTCAATCTGATTTTTACATTGATATAACTCAAAATTCATTTCTTAGCAGCAAACATGAGTATGTTTAATATGACTGTGTTGCCTCTATCCCAAATCTTTAATCTGCTGTACAAGCATATGGTATGTGTGCAATATGAAATAACTTGATAGGCTTAAGTTTTGCTAAGAAAAGAATGTATGAACAGATATTAAACACTCACCACTGAATGGATAATTCACCTTCACCATCACTAAGTACATTATGGCTGATAACCCCAAGTAACGGTATAGAGGAGACTGTTACTAACCTTTTAGCAAACCCACAGCGGCTTCAGGAGACAACATGAAAGAATCAAGGGAGTGGGCAATTTCTAGGAGTCCATTAAAGTGCTGAGCCATATGATCCCGACAAACGGAACAAATGTTATGAATGGCTTTGGCTGCAGCAGAAGCCAGAGGCTTTTCACACAGGCCTTTCATCAAATAGCCCAATACAGGATCTAAAAAATAAAGCAAAAGATAAATTTATGTATATATATGAAAATTACATATCTTGAGTATATATACTCCAGAAAAGTATATACTTTGTTGCAATAAAGGTTTACTTGTTTTTTAAAAGTTAACTTATAAAATGAAATATATAGAGTACCCTTAGTATAGAAAATAACAAAATCCACCAGATGTGGTACATGAAACATGCCTTTAATCCAAGCTCTTGCAAGGCAGAGACAGGTTGATCTCTGAATGTGAAGCCAGCCTGGTCTATGCAATGAAGTCCATACCAACCAAGGCTATAGAGTGAGACCTTGTCTCAAAAGAACCAACAAGGGGCTGGAAATGGCTCAGTGGTTAAGAAAACTGGCTGTTCTTCTAGAGTACCCATGTTCAATTCCCAGCATCTACATGGCAGCTCACTGCTGTTTGTAGCTCCAGTTCCATGGGACCAGACACCCTCATATAGACACACACGCAGGCAAAACACCAATGCACGAGATAAAATTTAAAACAACAAAAAACAATTTGGAGTTGATCTTACTGATGTAGTGTCAGGGGGCCCTAAGTTCCATTCACTTCATCTTTCAATATTTTTCTTCACTGTAATCATTTGAATAGCTGTTTGAAAACTACTGACTATGAGCCCAAGGGATGACTTGGCCATTAAAAAGTGTACAATGTTCTTCTGGAAAACCTGACCTCAGTTTCCAGCATCCACACACTAAGTGGCTCACAGCTGCCTATAACACCAGTTCCAGAATGATCTGATGCCTCTGGGTTCTGTACTCCTATGTAGTACATATCCACATTGTTACTCATAATTTAAAACAACAACATGTAAATACATCTTTATCACTTATTTTTTTGTTATTTATGTATACATACATATATGTACATGCATGTTTACATGTGTGCACATGTATGTGTAGCCCCACAGTTGAGATGTCTTCCTCTATCATGCTCCATTTTATTTACTGAGGCAGATCCTCTTAATTGAACACAGAGCTTGCTGACTGATTCATTGCCAGCCTATCCTGGAGATTCTGTCTCTGCCTTCCTGATACTAGAATTTCTGCAGGCTACCTCATCTGTCAGACCTTCAAGTTTGCAGAGCAAATGTTTATCCACTAAACCACTTCTCAAACCCTACCTGTATTACTTTTAAATGAAAGAATTTACAAATATTCCTTTATTTTACCAAAAGTAACTGTTTCAACAAGTTGACTTCTAGAGTTAAGTCTACTCTTATTACCTCTCTTTATAAAATCATATTTGAAGAAAACAAGCATTAAAGCAAACCAAAACAGAAAGTGCCAGGTGATAGTGTTATATGCCTTTAATCCCAGCACTCCAGTGGCACAAGCAAAGGAATTTCTGAGATCAAAGTCAACTTGGTCTAGAGAGTGAGTTCCAGGATAGCCACCAGGGCTACTCAGAGAAGCCCTGTCTCAAAAAATAGAAGAAAAAAAGAAATATTAAACATGTTGTAAGAGCGTAAGATCATTTTCATGCTAGACATGAAAAAACAAACAAAACAGAACAAAACAAACCCCTGAAGGAATCAAAAGGAGAGTGTGTTAAAAGTCAATTAAAATGGTTATCTTGGACTGAGGGCTGCAGCTCAGTGGTAGAATGCTTAGCTAGCATATGCATGGGCCTGGAATTGATCCTCAGTACTATAAAATTAATTAATTTGTAACACAGTCTAGTATACTCTACCCTCTTCCTTAAAAGCCCTCAGAAGACTGAAATCTGAAACAATAACCCCGAATAAGCCCAGTGTTATAGGCTTTGGCTCTTAGATGAACACCAGAGTTTTGATTACTTTTCACTGATTACTTTTCAATCAATACTAACACAGCATGTATTTACTGCTGACTTACAAATCTCAATGAGATCTGCAAGTAGATATTGAACATTGCTGCTTATTGGGTATGGCAAACAAACAATGACCTCACATTTGCTTCTTGGTAGAAAAATGGTTTAGAAAGAAAATCTAATGTTGAGACAGATACAAAAATTGTAGAAATGTAAGAATTAGAAAACAGCAATTTGTGGCTGGGAGGAGACTCAGTGGGTAAAGTGCTTGTTGCTAAGCACCCAGAGATCAGAGTTCAGATGCCCAGAACCTACAGGAAAGACAGACAGCACAACACCGCACACCTGTGACCCAGGGCTGGAGTAAACATGGGCAAAGACCTCACTGTCTACTCACCATCTCACTACCTAACGGCAAACTCCAGGGCAGCACAAGACCTATCTCAAAAAGAAGTTCCTTGATAGATGAGGGCATACAAAATTCTCAACTCCAGCTCCTAGACATCATATGGACACACACACACACACACACACACACACACACACACACACACACACACCCATAGAAATCTTGAAAACATGAAATGGAACGCTCTACTTGCAGAGTGGTTATAAACCTAGCATAGGCTTCATGCACAAACTGAGAAAAAGAAAACACATTTCCGTTTTGTAGCAGATTATTTGCAAATATTTACATATTTTGAAGAACAGAATGAGTCTCTTAATTATCAGGAATTTGGTTAAATATTTCTCTGGGTAATTAAATTTTTTATTTTCTTTGGATTACAGTGTCTATCTGCAAAATGGAAGTGTTAGGATAAATGATTCAAATTCTAACTCTAACTCTCCAGTTTCATTTCAATTTACATTTATTTTGAATAATTCTTAGCTTTTACATGAAACATGTATTTAACAGAGAAAACCTATTCCCCTCCTTTTTAGTCTATTAGTTTTTAGAAGGACAGTCTGATTAACTCATACATGTATCAAAGACTAGCAGAAACAAGTCTTTTAAAACTTTTTTTTTTTTTTGGTTCTTGTTTTCGGAGCTGGGGACCGAACCCAGGGCCTTGCGCTTCCTAGGCAAGCGCTCTACCACTGAGCTAAATCCCCAACCCCCTTTTAAAACTTTTAAAACAGTGTTTTTGCTTTAAGAAAAATAGTAAGTAGTCCACCCCCACAACTGTTACCAGCTAAGCAGCTTACACTCTACTTATTCTATGAGACAAAAGCAGGAAAACAAGTCCAAAAGAAAGAAGACACCAGAAGCAGCTCAAGTGGCGCCAGCAGAGTCAGAACTCACACTCACCCAGAAACTGAGGATTTCGGTCCACCACTTCACTCATTTCACCAACCAACTCAATGCTGGTGTAGCGCACAGCTGTGTGCACAGTCTCTGGGAGATGGACAACTCCCTCCAGTACCTCCACGAGTGTAGGATTGTTCTCCCTGAGGAAAGAAAGCAGGTGCTTACAGTTACCGTCTATAGGGGTAATGTTCTGGCCAAGTAACAGGCTGCAGTGAAACTTCGTATTGCCCAAAGGACTCCTAAACAAATAAATAACTATCCAAATGAAAGTGCTGAACATTTTCCAGACAAGGACTTTAGTTTCTGGTTTTCTTGAGGAGCTAAGAATGAGCTCTTCCATTGAGGCACATTCCCCAGCCCTGCATATTTTCCAATCTTCAAAAGGGGACAAAAGATAAAAATATCAATATTCCAGAAGAGCATTGCTCCTTCTTCTGAACAAATGAAAGTATCTATAGACATATGTTGTCAAAAAGGCATTTGCAATCGGAGAGGCAAATATTAGCTGAAGGTGAAAGTCAAAGAATCTATTTCATTTATTCCCCTATCTGCAGCACCTAGAACAGTACCTGGCACATAGTGGGCACTCAAGAAATACTGCTTAATGATTTAATGAATGAATAAATGAATGAATGAATGAATGAACGAACCCAACAACTCTCATAGACCACTTCTATTAGCTGTTATCCTCCAAAAGAATTCCTGTAACTGGGTAATGGAAACTCTGAAAAGTAGAGGTGGCCTGGCTCGCTAACACAAAGAACCCAAGAAAACAAGCTGCAGGAGCCATTAAGTTGCCCTGATTTGGAACAAGGGGGAAAAAGTTTTCCAAATTAACCAAACACTTTCTACAGTCTTGTGAACTTATCACACTCATCCTTCTACTACACTGGGATAAATTACAGCATAGAAGATGCTCCAGTCAGAATTTAATCCAGAAATGAAGATGTTTAAAATGAAGAGGTCCAGGATTACAGCATGAGTACACCTACCAGTTACTAGATTCATTACATCCTTTAAATGGACAAAAACCAAAACCAAAACGAAACCCTGCAATCACACGTTGTTTTGAAGTAAAGAGAAACAAGTAGTTATTCTCCTCAATAGGCCTTAAGCTTCGTATGGGCACTCAGCCAGTTATAGGAGTCTATCTACTTATCCTTTTTCAAATCAACATCTACTGGGTACAGTAATAATTTCGGTAACCTTCAGACATCCAAGAAGGTTCCAAAAGACACTAGTTTAAGAGCAAATATTATAGGAAGTAATTAAGAAGCAGAACTTCTATTTTAAAAAAATAGACCTAAATCACTTCTTTATGTATTTCTTGGGTTGGAAACATACTGAAGAGTTCAGACTAGACTGGGAAAGGTAGCTAAGAAAGAAACACTGTGCTTCAACAGGTACCCGTCTGCCTTAATCATCTTTCCATCAAGGGCCTAGATAGAGCCGGAGTATAAGTAACGGATCAAAATCCAATGTAACTTTAAAGTTATTACATCAGTGTAAAAACACAGGACACAACCAAACCATTTAAGAACACAGCCATAATTTTCCATTTTAAGCAAATACAACTCAAATTTAAATAATTTACAATTTCTCAATGGTAATAAAAAAGTAACAACTGTTCTTTAGAATCTCTATTCTTTTAGGTGAAATGGTACCATTGTTCTGCCTCCACAACCCTAATACAGAAAGAGAGCAATATAGTTAAAAAGCTAAGAATAACTTTCCCAAGGTTACTACCTTAATGCCTACATCATTGTTTTTAAGCAAATACCAACAATTTAACACTCTAATTCCTTACACCCACTGTCACAAAGGAGTCACTGAAGAAAAAAAAACAATCAGTATTCTATTCCTAGATAGATCAAGAGTAAAAAAATTTAACTCTAGGAAATATATTAAACTATAGCATCATCAATGCAGGCCACCCTGCACTAAAGTTGGAAGGCTAGACAGCAGCATAGAAGTTGTGAGACTTTCCAATAATATCATAGAGAATGTGGTGTAAATCTCCTTTCTCTTAATGTTTAAGTGTTCCCAACAAAAGACTTATTAGACACTCACGGATCAACACTCTTTGCTATAGCAGCCATGATAAAGAGGACCGCTTCTGTCACCTCCCAGGGTGGATTGCCTTCCTTCAGAGTAGAGTACAACTAGAGAAGAAGAGGTGGGTTACGGATCCATTAAAGAAAAACAGAAGTCCAAACACAAAACAAAAACTGTTAGTTCAAAGAAAGCTGGCTCTTTATTTAAGCCCAGTTGACACACAGAGCCAGCAGCGGGCAGCACTTTCATGTGCTGTATCCTTGCTATACAAGTAGCTGACTCTAGTGTCTAAGCAAATGTATTTAGAACCCCAAGAGTTTACCAAGATTATCATGTGTCTCCAGAAAATGAATATCATGAAAAAAATGAAACAATGAGTTTCTTCTGGCCTTAATAGCAGATCAACATGTTTTCTTGAGCACAAATTCTGCATGTGCATCTGCTGTATACTTTAACGACTGTCTGCATCAAATAGTAGTGCAAGTTAAAGTGCTGAGAGCAACTGCTCAGAAGTTCCTCTACGACAGCGTATCCAAGCACAATTTAAAAAAAAAAAAAAAAAAAAGCAGACCTAACAGAACACTGAGTGATGTTCTGGTTTTTAATTTCCCAGACTATATCCATGTGTGGAACACGACTAGGTATTAGGCCAAGTAAAATGTCTATAATCAAAAACAAATAACTGTAAAAACAAAGCAAATTTCTGCAGTCAAAAAAGAGACACTACAAAGGAAAGCAAAATAAACTCTCTTGTAAGGTGTCACAGAACTTTTAATGTAGTATGTAGATATTTATATCATTTCACAATTTCAATTAATGATTTGCTTTCATTTTTGTCAAAGAACATCTTCTGAACCTGGAGCTCCACAAAACACACTTGGCAACATTCACAGCTTACATAATTAAATTCATAAAAAGTCAAAATTGAAGTCAAAGACACAGAGACAGTGAGAAAAGAGCTGAAATCTGAGTGCAGGTCATCTGCCCACTAAGTCTGTCTCCTAAGAATTTCCATAGTGGATTTCAAAGGCATGCTTTGTAATGTGAAGTGTAATTTCATGAATGTTTCCTGGGTGAGATATTCACAAATTTTATATACAAAATGGGAGTCAAACACTCATCTTCCCAATTTTTCTTATGCTAGTTTGGTGTCACTACAAAAACAACATCCAAACTGTCACACCGGAACTCATTAAAGAATGATCCAGCAATACAAAAACACCTGAAGTTATTCTAACATTAAGTGATGTGGAAAGATGATTATGACTGCAACCTTATGAGGTCAAATGTCACTTACTCATCACCAGGAAACCACAGGACTGTGACTCTCTGACTCTAGTAATATCCACCTCTCGAATGAAGCTACACAAGACTCTAACTGTAACTATGGACCAAGGAAATACCATGGAACTAAAGCATTGCCAGGATCAAAGCAGGAAAACCTGCCCGCTTTATCCAGGGGGTCCAAATCCCTGTAAGTTTCCTGGAGATTTCCATAGTTATCAGCTGCATACATGGAACAGCTCTCCTCAGTAAGAGTAATAGAATAAACCATAACTGAATTGATCTGTACACTACTACTGGTTTATCAGGCCCTAAACAAACATTGCTACTATATGCCAGGCAATGTGCTAGGCACCTACACATCTACTATCTCATTTGGCCACCACGCTTGGGGGGAAAAAAAGATCAAATGTTTACAGAAACTACAGAAACACAATCAATGTGATCACTAAAACTGGCCCAAGAGTCTCCAAATGAACTTACCTGAGCAAAGCACTCCATAGATCCAATCAAGAAAATCAAGTCCTTCACCAGGTCTGACACTCTCATTCGAAACTCCCCAAAGTCATCAGTCTCTTCAGGAACTCCTTCCTGAAATACAAAAGCATGTAACACATGTTTAAAACTTACCAAAGCTGTCAATTCCCTTTATAAAATCCATAGAGAAAAAGCCATTAAAGAATCAAATGCCAATGAGTCTGAAACACAAGTCTATGTCCCATCATATAGAAGGTCTCCTCAAGTGCTCCCCAAGTATGCTGAGTCAACAGAGGCTACACTCCACTTTCCTGTGAAAAATTCTTTATGTGCATGACTATGTACGTCTACTTTGCACACCTTGTTTATAAAGTGGTAGAAGTTACTCTATATTTAGAAGGTCCACTCCTTAATACTGAACAAACAAATCTGAGCTTTTCTTCTTCAAAATCTTAGAACAAAACAATAAAAGCCAATCATTATCACAGTAACTCCACAAAGAAAAGTTTAGACTTTAAATCTCATTCCAATGCACCTCTCTAAACAAAAGTATTACCAACTAATTTTGGGACAGTTAAAGGCAGCTATGAAAATCTTTGGCCATGGATACCTAGTATCCATCCCTTAGTACCATTGAGAACTGCTCATCTAGTTCAGCCTCCTTTGCTTTAGGAAGAAAAATTAAAATGGAGAAATAATGAGGAAAAATAATGGCTTTCTAGGTGAAACGAATAAAATTCTAAAGTACTATAAATTTACAAGTGTAAAAAAATGTGCAAGGGAAATGGTGTCACAGAACTGGCAAAGAGCAGGATTCCACTTAGTGTAAGCACTGAACTAGAGCAGCTCATGTGGGATATTCCAACAAAATGTGGTTACAACTAGGGATCCTTGGTTTAGAAAAGTTCAGAGACCAGCAAGTCAGATTTAATGTTATAAGCAATTAAGTTTACTACAGGGCCTCGACCACAGCCACTCAACAACCAAGCAGAAAGGTCAAATAATGGAGACATAATAATGTACAGGGGCTTTCCACAAAGAAGGTGACAGAGTTTTCCAATGAACTATATCCTGTGTCTAATATGTTTTCTTCTAAGCAAATGTCTATATATTTTCTTTAAATTATCAAATGGTTATAATGTAAAGAAACTGTATATACACATGGAGAAAAATGATAATTCTAAACATCTTCACACATTTTTTTCATTTTTTTAAATCTTAGGGGTTTTTTAACCTATGCATCCTACACTATTAAAAACAAAGTAGAAACAAACCAGGAGGATATAATGGTGCACGCCTTTAATCCCAGTGCTTGGTAAGCAGTGGTAGTGGATCTTTTGAGCTGGAGGCCAGCCTGATCTAAACAGTAAATTCTAGGCCAGCCATCACTAAACTGTCTCAACACAAAATGAAACAAAAAAAACCAAGCAAACCACCAAGGACACGGAAATGCAGCTCAGCTTGAGCACTGGTTTAGCATGGTCAAGGTATGGGTTTGGTCCCTGACACTACACAAAACAAAAGGCCCAAGCAAACTACAGAATTTGACGCTGATTTTTATCACTTAACCTATTACTATTGCAGAAGTTATTGCTATTAATTGCTGTATAGTGGTTCACTGAGTTTCTGAACATAGTTAATCATATTCTATAATATCACCTATGGCAAATTCCTAGGTAAAAAATTGTTGGCTCAATAGGTACAATTTTCCTACACGGGTCTAATTTTTATTATACTACTATTGACTTCTTCACTGTAAGCTAAAGTGAAAACAACTTGAAGACTGTTAGATCTAGTACTTTTTTTTTTTTCTTCTGTTTTTCAAATTAAAACCAAAAGGTAGAAGTTTAAAGCAAACAAGGGTGCTTACATGGTCTGGTTCCAACTGGCAGTGTCGAGCCAAGGCATGAAGCAGCCTCTGAATATATGCTTTGAAGATGCTGTGAATAACTTCATCATTGGTTTTGTATAAATGTTCTCCTAGCCGGTACCAAAAGTTAAAGGAAATTTCTACTACCTGTTAGGTAAGAAAAGAAGATGGTTTATTTGTGAAGGAAAAGAACAGAAGAAAAAATAATTTCACTACTATTTACCATATAGGAAGGACATAACACTATTCCATAACATGTATGCAGTTAGTTAGGAAGCCACCTTTTCTATCGATTTGTTATGTTACCTCTGAAATATCCTCCCAAGTAGGCCTCAACGTCCAGTTAGATAACTAGCTTTCTATTCTCTATTTATATTGGGGAAAACTTTTCCCAAAGAATATTAAATTCTATAGAAAACAAAACATACGTTTTCCAAGGCTTAGTTTCCTCAAACATTTCTAGAATGTTTAATTATGCTCACATCAGAAGATCTCTTCCAGGCTAGCCAACTTTAATTCCTTGATGATCCTAAGCTCACACTCCTCCCCCACTTTGAGACAAGGCCTCATGTAGTCAAGGCTAACCTTAGAGTCACTAAGAATGAATTCAGAGCTAGAATGAATTCTGAACTCCCTATTCTCCTGCCTCCACCTCTCAAGTGCTGGGATTCTAGGCACACACAATTCTAGGCAGCCCAGCTCTCACTTGGCTGTTTTCATGACCATGAAGGATGGCCGAGATGGATGGAATTCCAATCACAGCTAGCTTCCAACCGGCGCCACTTCAGAAGTGACTGCTACCACACAGGGCAATAGTGCTTTAATTTTTACCTAATCTACAAGTCCTTAGGAGATTCTGTAGAGATAAGCAAAAAGTACCTGCCTGTGCTGAGAACCACAGGAATGAAAAAGAACGAGCAGAGAAGAGAGACCTGCTGCTGCTCCTTTCTACTAAGGAACCAAAGAAAAGAACCTGTTCTTTTCTTTGAACCAAAGAAGCTGTTCAAATGAAATGCAAGACCCCTCCACACACCATTTTTTGGAGGCAAGATTTCTTTGTGTAGCCTTGGGTGTCCTGGAACTCACTCTGTGACTAGTCTGGAACTCTAATCCCTGCCTCTGCTTCCAGGTGCTGGGATTAAAGGTGTGTGCCACCACTGCCTAGCTAGGTTTTCTTTCTTTAAAAGTAAATAAGATCTAAAGCTTTATTTGTATTATTTTTACTGTGTACCATGTGGGGAGAAATAAGTGCAGGTGTCCAGGAATGTCAGAGGCGTCACATCCTACTGGTGCCTGAGGTGTAGGTGGTTGTACACTACCAGATATGGTGCTGGAAACTGAACTCTGGTTCTCTGGAGGCAGTATGTGTTCCTAACTACTGAGACATCTCTCCAACCCTCTTTACTATTTCTATGTGATAAAAAGGAAGTATAATTTCTTGAATACAGAACCTTGTAAAAATTCAAGAAAAGATTAAATTTCTCTCTTATGTTTATGTATATGGATGTTTGTCTGTATGTGTGGCTGTGCACCATGTGAATGCAATGCTCATAAAGGCCAGAAAAGGGTCTTGGTTCCCTGGGAACTGGAGCTATATTGGAGTAAATTGGGTCCTCAGGAAGAGTAGCGACTTCTTTTAACCACTAAGTCATATGTCCAGCCCCTAAAATCTAGGAAACTGGTAAGTGGTACAGTAGTCCATGCCTACTGTCTGAGCACCCGGGAGACGGATCCTTACCAGGCCAGCCGGACAGCCAGGGATACACACGTGGTCTAAAAACAAACAAATGGAAGGGCTGGCTGGGGATGCAGCTTGGTGGTATCCATCTGCCTAACACATGCAAGGCCCTGAGACTGAGCCTCAGCACCAAAAAGGGAGTGTCTTAAAGAAAAGTATGATTTCAATAAATATAGTATCCATGTAGCCCAGGCTAGCCTGGTAATCACAAAGTAGCCCATGTTGGCCTCAACTCTTGATCCTCTATCTCGGCCTTCAAGAGCTGCAATTATAGGCATTATAGGCATGTGATATCATATCCAACTCACAAAAACCTTTGAGAAGTATTTTTATAAAAAATGAAACTCACTATGTGCAGCAGCTGGCCTCAAATGCAAGATCCTCCTGCATTTGATTCCTGAGTGCTGTGATTAAAGGCATGTCCCAGGTAAAAGAGAGGAAACTTTTTTTTTTTTTTTTTTTTTTTGGTTTTTTAAGACAGGGCTTCTCTGTGTAGCCCAGGCTGTCCTGGAACTGGGATGTGTGTGTGTGTATAACCCAGGGCCTTGCACTTGCTAGGCATTATAGTGCTCTACCATTGAGCTAAATCCCCAACCCCATAGGTTTTCTTTCTGATAGATTCTGAGTTGCCTACAACAGTCAACCTTAATAACCAAATATGCAAACAAAACAGAAACCGAAACAGAGTTCTTTAAAATAACCCAATTATGGAGTCATTAAGATGGCTCGCTGGGTGAAGGTGAAGTATGTTGGATTCCAGACCAACATGAGAGTAGGAGATAACTGACTGCCTAACACTGCCTTGCTTTGCCTCACACCAGAGCATATGTGCTGCTCCCAAGCCCCAGATACAAATAATGAAGTTGAAAAAAATAAAACCAGATGCAACTCTCCGGTCAAATTAATTAAAAACAAGACTGTCGTTTCTCGACAGACAGCTAGAATATGCTCTATGCAACCGGAGACTAACAGCCTTAATACAGTGTGGATACTACCTCATACTGAGGGTGGCCTGCGCAGATAAGAAGCAATTCCAAAGTTCGAAGATCTCCCAGACCTTGGCCTGGAGTACAGACAATTTTTTCCAGAAAAGTTTCACATAGTTCGGTGAAGATACGGCAGTAATTCAGAACTCTGTGGAGGTGGAATGAGAGTACCAGGTCAAGAATCTAGGCTTCACATACACATACTCATAGTCAAGGGAACTTAAGGCTCCTGGCTGAGGAGCACTTGGTGAATAACTCACTCTGGGCATCATAATCTCTGGGCACTGCTGTACGTAGGTTGTTCATGTCTATACAGTAAGTATATAATGGTCAGCCAATTCATATTCTCTACAACAAATTTTATAATAAAACTTCCAAATTAGGGTTCTGGAGAGATGGCTCAGTTGCTAAGAGCACTGGTCTGCTAGAGGGCTTGAGTATGATTTCAGCACCCTCATCAAGGGGCTCACAGTCTTCTATAACTCCAGCTCAGGATCCAATGCCTCTGGTCTTTGCTGACACCTGCATTCATATGCGCGCGCGCACACACACACACACACACACACACACACACACACACACACACACACTTAATACAAGTAAAGAACAACACTAAATCTTAAAAAAATTTAAAAATTCCAAAGTAGACATTTCAAAATTATTATCTTGGTGGTGGTTGTTAATTATGTGTCTCCCTGTGGGGATATGCATGCTGCGCTCATGGTACAGAAAGCACTGGATTGCCTGGTGTTGGAAATAAAGGCAGTTGGGGGGGGGGGGGGCGCGCTTCCAGACATGGGTACTAAAAACCAAACTCAAGTTCTCTGCAGGAGCATAATCCATTCTTAGCCATCCAACCATCTCTCCAGCCCCTAAACTAGAGACTTTAACGTTCATGCCTATTTCTTAGTCTTCTCATTTCAAGAGTAAAGAAAATACAATCAAGAACTGCTGTAATCCTCTCCCAGATCCAAGATGGCACTTCAGATAGCATGCACTTTACATTTACAAAGGCATGGGAATCAAAACACGAGGGGTAAACTATAACAAAGATTTGAAAAACCACAGACTGTAGGCAACCAGAGCTCCAGTCTCCAGCAATTACTCACTTGTCTAAATCTTCCCGTGCCACAGCCATATGATAGGCAGTCTCCAGTGTCAGGACGCCCTGAAAAAGCTGCATGGCCAATGGCAAGTTAGTCTCTACATTTTCAATAGCATAGAGAGCGGAGCACACACAGTCAGAAGCAGCTTCGTGTAGGTTAGATGAGGTCTTATCTTGTTGCTGGAAAACAGAAGGAATACGGAAGCAGAAATCAGAACCATTGTAGTCCAAGGAAAACAACCACAACCTTCTTTTGAAAATTGTTTTTGTTGTTACTGTGTGACAATTTCTCCTGCCTCTGTGCCCATGTGCCAGGATTACAGAAATGCATGCCAGTGTACTCCTATGTCTGTCTGGCTGAGAGTACACTAAGAACAGCCCCATAATGGCAGACCTCGCCAAGACAACATCTTCCTTATTTCCGGACATGCCAAAAAACTGTAAAGTCTTTATCCCTCAGCCTCATATAGATTTTTCTTCTGTTTTTTTTTTTTTTTTTTTTTTTTTTGTGGGGAGATGAAGTCTCACTCTGTAGCCTTTGGGTGGCTTGGAACTCACTATATAGACCAAACTGGCCTTAAAATCACAGAGATTCAAAGTATTGGGATAAAAGATATTGTATCAGCACACCAGATTTCTTCTGTTTTTAAAGAACTGACAGTATTTTGTAGCTTGGAAACACAATACCCCTCTCAGCCACCAGAGTACCGGGATCCTAGGTCTGAGCCACCATGCCTGGCAGTTACCAGATTATTCCTGTCTCTGTTTATACCATTTCTCTCAAAGGAATGGCATGCTTCTGCCCTACACTTACAACAAAAGGGCTTAATAACTCCAAAAGGCTCATTACATACCCAAGTGAGGTCTCAGAATACCAAAGTTAAGCAAAGACCCTAAAAACTTCTGGCTAAAGCTAGGCAGTGGTGTCACACACCTTTAATCCCAGCAGTCAGTCCAGAGGAAGAAGCAGACAGATCTCTCTGAGTAAGACCAGCTTGGTCTACATAGCGAATTCTAGGGCAGCCAGGGTTACACAGAGAAACCCTGTTACTAAATAAATAAATGAATAAATAAGTAAATCTGGGTGGAGAAGAGGCATAATATAGAAATGGCAAAATTCCCAGTTTCTCATTCACAATGACACATGCTAGCATATGAGAACACAAAGGTTTGAAATTTTGAAGAAAATAACAATGGACCTAAACCACACCTACCTAATGAATTAATCAAAGGTGAAAACTACTACTTCTTGCTGGGTCTCATAGAGTACATTAATAATTTAAGCACTTTGGGAAGATGAGGCAAGAGGATTACTACAAATTCAAGATCAGTATGGGACAGAGGAAGCTCCAAGGTAGCTTTGACTTTAAACAAGTCTCAGAGCTGGTAAATGGCTCTGTAGATAAAGGCACTTGGAAAGCCTAACAACTTGAGTTTGATCCCTGGAACCCACATAGTAGAGATAACAACCCCTCTATAACTTGTCTTCTGGCAAGCACACACATATAATAACTGATTTTTTAAAATCCAATTAATTGTAGTGCCTTTAATCCCAGTACTTGACAGGCGGAGGCAGAAGATCAGGTGTTCAAATGAGTTCAAAAAAGTAATAAAAAAATGTCTTGGTCATGCAAAAACCTGCTTATTACCTGTGTACATTTTCTTTGGAAGTTACTTGAGGAAGTTCAAAAAATAAGCAATCAACCCAAAAAGCATAGTAAAGGGAAATCTAAGCATCATAACCAGGGAACAAATCCTAAACACAATTTATAAGACTAAGAATATATCCGAGGGTTCAAGGAGGAGCCACCGTGGTAACTCAGGCTCCAGTGTGAGCACTAAGTCGGTGAGAGCAGCAGCTTCTTCAATCTCAAGATAACCAGGACCACCCAGAGAGCTGCAAGCCAGGCTGCTGCACAGCCAAGACTGTCTCAAAACAAAAAGAAGTACAAGAAGGGAATCTGCAGGGTTCTCATTTACCAACAGAGTTGAGAGCTTCTGTAAATTTAGTAAAGTCATCACCATTAAGTCTTTCTTGAATAACAACGATAACAGACCCTTAAGTTGGAGAGACAACAAGTAAATCATCCCAATTTTCAATATTTTTTTACGATTTATTTTTATGTGTATGGGTGTTTTACTGATGTGTGTGTGTGTGTGTGTGTGTGTGTGTGTGAGTGTGTGTGTACAATGCACTCGCACACCCGCACACCCACACATGTGTACACTAGGTGTCAACAGAAGCCAGAAGATGTCAAATCTGTCAAATCCCCCAGAAATGGAGTTGCAGACAGTTGTGAGCTGCCATGTAGGTGCAGGAAATGAAACCTGCATCCTCTGGGAGCAATCAGTGCCCTTAACCACTCTGTCTCTCTACCATCACCCCTGCTCTTTAAAGAAGTAATAGTAGAGACACTTTATTAGGAAAAGAAGGTGGGGCAGGTAGGTGGCTCGAGGGGTAAAGAAGGGTCTGCCACAAAAGCCCGACTCCCCAGACCTGTGTAAGGCGGTAAGACGGTAAGATGGAGACAAACACAGGAGAACAGCCGCGCTATCTGGCCAGTTATCCTGAGGTAGGCAGCGCCACAGTAAACAACGAGAGATGGTGCCTCAGAAACTAGATGGAGGGTGAGGATCTATACAGAAGTCTCTAACACCCACACAGGTGCAGAGTATGTACATGACTTCAAGTAAAATAAACATATATACACAAAGTAAATAATGAAAACATTTTTAAGAGTTTCAAAAAGAAGCTCATGCTCCATTACATACATGCCAGCTTCAGTAGGCTTTTTCCTCCTCTAAGAGGGGTGTCATTTAGCTCAGGTTTGCTTCAAATTTGCTATTTAGCTAAGGATGACCTTAAACTCCTAATCCTCCTGCAGCTACTTCTGCATGTGCCATCAAGCTCAACTTCTTATGGTATTCTTTTCTTTTTTTTTCTTTTCTCTTTTTTTAAAGATTTTTTTTAATTTATTTTATGTATATAAGTACACTGTTGCTGTCTTCAGACACACTTCTTATGGTATTCTTAAGACACAAAGTGTTTCTCAAATAAAACACTGAGATGTCCCAGAAGGTTATTATTAAAAGTGGCAATAGCAGGTACAGCCTTACTTACCAAAACCTCAAAAAGGAGTGCTAATAACTTATTATTAGCCATGAAGTTACTGTCCAAAACTCCCAAGTTAAACCAACTTCCCAAACATCGGAAGACCTTCATAAGCATCTTCTCGTCAGTTCCTGCTTTCTCTACACATGTCATCTAAATAGAAGAAAAACATACTTTTAAAAAAAATCTTTATACTGAAGTCACCATTATAATCACTGTGCCCATACTGGAATAAAAACAGGAAGTCACAAGTTCTTTGTAAGTGCCACTGTTCTAAGTCCTATTACCACTACCATGATTCCCAGTAAAATGCTACAGCATGCATTATCTACTCTTTTTTTTTTTTCCCTTTTCTTTTTTTCAGAGTTGGGGACCAAACCCAGGGCCTTGCGCTTGCTAGGCAAGTGCTCTACCTCTGAGCTAAATTCCCAACCCCTATCTACTCTTTTTAATGGGGAAGCTGAGGCACAGAAAGGCTAAAGATCCTAAACCAGACATTAAAAATAACTAAGATTCTTAGTTCCTGCTTATGCACTACTGTACTCATCAATACAACTATTTTTAAAGTATAGCATTGTTTATTCCCCATATTAAAAATCGGTACCTAAAGTTCTGAAGACTGCTTGGTCAGTGAAGTGCTTGCTGCCCAAGCATGAGGGTCTGGGTTTGGATCCCCAGCACTACTCTAGCCAGGCCTGGTGGTACGGTGGTGCACATCTGCAATCACAGTGCTGGGAAAGGGGAGACAGGAGGATCCCTGGGGCTTGCTGGCCTGCAGCTAGTCTAACTGAATCAAGGAGACACACTATCTCAAAGAGAAAGAGACAGAGAGAGGGGGAAGGGTAAGATGGCTTAGCACGTAAAGTTGCTTTGCCACCTAACATGATGACTTGAGTTTAATCCCTCTAACCCACATAACGAAGGGGAAAAACAATCCTTCAAGTTGCCCTCCATCTCCACATGTGTACTAGGGTAGAGACACACATACAAATACTAAACAAATAAATGATGGGGGAGGGATTCTGGAAAGATGGCTCAGGAGTTAAGAGCATTTGCTGCCCTTGCAGAGGACCCAGGATCAATTTCCAGAACCTACAGAGTGGCTTACAATCATCTATATGTAACTCCCGTTCCACATCATCCAAGATCTCTTCTAGGCTCAGAGGGCACCAGGAATGCACATGGTGCAGACAAAAATGCAGGCAAAGCACCTGGAAGACGTATGTATAAATTTACGTCTTTAACAAAAAAAGCCTTTTAAAGCAAGTTGTTTTTTAAAGGGGGATCTGTAAATATAAGAAATAACTTAGTGGTAAAACAATAGCTTAGAATACACAGAGACTGTAGGTTCAATTCCCAGTACTACAAAAGGGAAGTTTTTACAAAAGACATAAACAAGTCATACCAAAAGTCTTTGTGCTATATTTAGCCAAAGTAAAGCATAGTGCAACTTCTTCAAGGTGAGAACGTTTCAAGACAGCTTATGGGCAGTGGGCTTAAAACATAACTGTCTAGTCCTGACTTCCTTTGGTGATGAATAGTAAATAACCCCTTTACTGCCCCTACCCCCCAATAACTATCATAACTGCCATGAGGTTCAAGATGCACAGAGGAAAGGGCTATGTCCTAAAATGTATTATTCACCAGATCTGAAGTCTGGCAGTTGGACTTCTAGAACCGTCTCCATTAAACCAGAATAATGCCTCTTAATTCACTGCCAATAATCAACTGGTATCAATTTAAAAAATAATTTCAAGATGGTGGCAACCATAGTCTAAGAGATAAAATTCTGACATTTATGTTTACATCAGAAATATAAACTACATTGAAAAAAATCCCCCAGGCTCAAAGCTTCATAATCTGCACTGATGCTTTTTTCTGTCTTCTCTCCCTCCCTCCTTTCTTCCCTCCCTCCTTCCGTCCTTCTTTTTCTGAGACAGTTTCTTCACTAGCTAACTCTGACTCACAGAGATCTGCCTGTCTCTGCCTCTGAAGTGCAGCACCACGTCCCGTAGATGAAGGTACTGTTTTCCTTTGGTGTTGAGGATGGAGTCCAGGGACTGGTGCACACCGTCTAGCAACAATGTCTCCATCCCTAGTCCTGGTGACTGTTTTGTTAGTGTTTTCCAGTACTAGGCTGCTGGAGATATGAGAATGGAACTGTAACATGTCACTATATATCATTTTGTCTCTATAAAACAATAGTGATGGATTTATATTTATTTTTTTATTTTATTGAGACACCATTTTGTGGCTCAGGCTGCCTCAAACTCACAACTTTCCATTTTAGCCTCCCAATTGTTAGGATGACAGGTGTGTATTGCCACACTTGGCAAAAACATTCATTTTAGAATCAATTTTTTTCCTTTAGGATAACAAACAAGAGAGAGAAAGGCTATACAAGTATAAATATGGGCTTGCTTCTGTTTTTCTATTTCTTCATGGGCATTACATTTGGCCAAAGAAGAAGCATATAACCAACAAATAAGTGACCAGCCATATGGTTTACTGAACCCTATCATGTGCTAGACATGATTTTAATAACTTTATATACATTAACTCAGTCTCCTCAAAATGAAACAGATACTATTACTTCCATTATGCAGATGATGAAACTAAGGCAGGAGAGTTAATTATCTTGCTTAATATGACACAGCAAGGACCCAAACTTCTCAAGTCTTGCTTTAGGGCCAGGGCCTGCTAGGAACCAGACTGGCGAGAGGGTTCAGTTAAGAGGACTGGCTGTGGGGCTGGGGATTTAGCTCAGTGGTAGAGCGCTTACCTAGGAAGCGCAAGGCCCTGGGTTCAGTCCCCAGCTCCGAAAAAAAGAGCCAAAAAAAAAAAGAGGACTGGCTGTTCTTCCAGAGGTCCCTGGTTCTATTTCCAGCACCTACAAGGCAGCTCACAACCATCTGTATCCCAGTTTCAGGGGATCTGCAGCCAGCCAGAGACATACTGTGAGATCCAAATTAAATAGATATCTTTAAAAAAAATATTAGATAGCTCATAAAATACTATTTTCATACAAAGTACACTGTAAAAAAGAAAAAGCACACTAGACATGAAAGCATCAGAATGACATTACACTAAACCAGAGGCAATCCCAACATTACTAGTGAAGTATCAGACCTGATATTTGGGTAAGATGCAGCATGAAATAACTATGAGACATGTTATCTTAAAAAAAAAAAAATCTTAAATCCATCCGGCCTCTTAGTTTTATCTCTATGAGGACAATAAAGGAATGGATGCCCTAAGATATTAGGCTTAATTTCTTTTGAGGAATCCTTACTCAGTGGGGCTGAGTATGTTAAAAGGTTAGTAGTAATCAGTGCACTGGAACCCCCACAGTCTCAACTACTCAGGAAGCTAAAGCAGGAGACCACTTGAGTCCACTGGCTCTGTGAAACCAAATCTCACAAATAAAATGGCTGGAGGCTGAAGAGACTGCTCAAGACTGAGGATAAGAGCACTGGTGCTCTTTCTGAGAACCAGAGTTCAGGTATTAGAATCCACACTGACGAGCTCAAACTGCCTATGAACTCTAGCTCCAGGGGAACATATGCTATCTTCTGACTTCCACTGACACAGAAACATACAGAAAAATAAAAACATTAAGAAAAAATGAAGGACAGGTATGCTAGCACATACTTCTAATACTGCACCTGAGAGGCAGAATCAGGTGGAAGAGGGAGGGGAAAGGGGGAATCAGAAGTTCAGGCTCATCCTCAGCTATGAAGCTATAAAACTTGCTATGAAGCAAGTTTGAGGCCAAGTTAGGATGCATGAGACTCTTTTAAAAAAAAATAAAATGGCTTGCTGGGTGGCTTAAAGATGCATGCTACTAAAACTGGTGGTCTCATTCCTGGGACCAAAATAATAGGAGAAAATCTACGTGTGCAAACTACTCTCTGACCTCTACACACATCCTATGGTGTACAGGTATATATGCTCCTTTCCACATAATAAATACAGGTAATTTTGAGGAATTATATGTGGTGGTGTACATCTTTGATCTCAATACTCACTCAGAAGGCAGGAGCAGGCAGATCTCTGAGTTCAGGTCACAAAATAACAACACCATGGTTCCTGCCCTTTACCAACAAATTTCGAACTTACCAATAAAGAAACCACTGTACTAGAGTAGAAGGCTAAGTCTTCTATAATTTCTGTGCGCCTGTTGGCTCCAATCCGCAAGGAACGACTGTGTACTTCTTCAGGTAACACTGTAAGGATTTCCAGCAAAAAAGGCAAAGAAGTTACATCATTGCTATATCTGTAAAACAAAAAAGGAAGGATATATCATGAGTCACTGAGAGACAGAAAATACACAATCACAATATAACCCATCAGAATAGCCCAGCATTCCGAACAAGAAAAGCATCATTCCAAATATTAATAAAAAATGAAATATAGTCTTTGTTTTGTTTCATTTTTTGTTTTTTCGAAATAGGGACTCTCTGGATGGCCTGGCTGTCCTGGAACTCACGCTGTAGACCAGGGTAGCCTTGAACTCACAGAGATCCAACCTGCCTCTTGACTTTCCAGTGCTGGGATTAAAAGCATATGCCACCAATGCCCAGCAAAAGTTTGTTTTATTGAGACAAACTTTCATGCATTCCATGCTGGCTTCTAACTTGTTATGTGGCTGAGGAAAAACAGGAAGGGAGAGAAGAGAGGAAGGGAGAATAGATATGGAGGTAGAAAGGAAGATAAGTCAGTTTTAGTTAGCCTTTTAAAAAGATTTATTTTTATTTTAATTATATGTATGGGAGGTGTGCTATGTGCACATGAATGTAAATGGCCACAGAGGTCAGAAGTGTTAGATACCCCTGGACCTAGAGTTACAGGCAGTGTAAGCTGCCCAATGTGGGTCCTGGGATGTGAACTTAATTCTCCAGAAGAGTAGTATGAACCTTCTCCAGCTCTCAGTCTTAGTTAATTTTAAACTATTACATGTGTGCACACTCATGCACAGTCAAATATTTTGCTAACTTGACTCAGTTCTGTATTGTTAGAAGCTTCAGTATACAACACCAGTGTCTTTCTGACTCCACAGGTCTGATCAATCATAATGACTCAATTTAAAAGATAGCTATCAGGTTGGGGATTTAGCTCAGTGGTAGAGTGCTTGCCTAGCAAGCGCAAAGCCCTGGGTTCGGTCCCCAGCTCCGAAAAAAAGAAAAGAAAAAAAAAGATAGCTATCAATTTCATGAGGTCTATATATCATATGTGGATTTATGAGTTTATACCAAAAAAAGTGAATCACCACATTTATTTATTGATTGATAGATAGATAACATAGCCTTGAATTTACTTGCTTATTGGCAGACAATGTATCCTTAATAGGCTGGGAACTCAATATGCAGACCAGGTTAACCATGAACTCATACAGATCTGCCCACCTCTGCCTCCTGACTTCTGAGATTAAAGACATGCAACCACCATGCCCAGCCCTAACATTTACTTTCTTTAAACGAAGTTAATAATATATAACTCAGGGGCTGGAGAAACTGAAGTCTGTAAACCTGCTTGTCACTAAGCCCAACGTTGACTCAACTTAATGTACAGAAACTACATGGTAGAGAGAACCAACTCCTCCTTCAAACTGTCCTCTGAACTTGACATAAATAATGTGGCATGCATACATACAATAAACAATTTTTTGAAGATAAATAAAAAGTATATCAATTGGGAATTGAGAAATAAACAGCTCAGTGATTAAGAGGATTTGCTGCTCTTCCAGAGGACCGAAATTCAGTTCCCAGCACCCCCATCAGGTAGTTCCCAAATATCTCCAACTCCAGAGGATAGGACGCACCTGCCCTCTCTAGGCACCTGCACTCATGTGCACATAACCACATGCAGACACACATATCCACACGTAATTAACTTTTTCAAAATCTTTTTTTAAATATGTAATTTTATGTTCAAAATTTAGAAAATAATCAAGTGTCTAGTTAGTGGAGCAGATTTCTGTGTGGATTTATGGTAATCCAATAAGTAAGATACAAATTACAAATTACTTACTTTTCTACCAATGTTTGTACGCATCCCTTCCAAGAAGGCATCTGTAGGGCAAGGTCTGCTATTGCTAAAGCCAGCTGAACAGGGAAGAGAGATTAAATAAATGAATAGACCAGATAAACAGACACCATCAAAGCTAACAGAAAGCAGACACATTTCTTCCCAACAATGTGACAGTTAAGACCAGCATCCTTTTTCCTCCTTCCCCATGAAAGTCTATCTACCCATTTATCTACAAATTGCTTGGATTTAAAGATTAACCTTAAAAATTAAAGACAAAATCAAAAGAATCAACAAAATATACTTGATAGCTAGAATATATATTCCATTGGTGCTTCTGAGAGTTTCACGTAGCTTGGGGTAGCTTCAAGCCCATTATGTAGCAGAGACTGCACTGGAAGTCCTGATTCTCCTTTCTCTATCCCCCAAGTGCTGGAATTATAGGTTTAAACCACTAAGCTCAGCTTAAACACAACAAAATATGTTTAAAAATATAGATGTCCTCAGAATATGACACTCTTTACCTTTATTTGGCAAAACCACAGAACTTCATGGACAAAGTCTACTTTGACAAAAACCCAAAGCTACTGACAAAGTCAGACTCCGTCCTCACGGACTGCCACCCCCTCTTCCGTCCTCATCTTGAAGCCTAATCCAAGAGCAGCTCTATGTCAAAGGACACATGGGTAGACTTTACCTTCTAATGTATTTACCTGGCTAAAGGGGAAAGCCAAAACATTCAATGTTTTATTTGTAAGACTTTTACTAACTTCCAGAAAAGATTTTTTTTTAAAGTTAACTACAAGACTCTGATCCAGAATAATTAACTTATTTTTTTAATCATCTGCAATTTTGAGAGTAAGGAACACATGCTAGAGAGAACACACACTCATCTCCTCACTTCCAATACCTAATGGGTGAAGTCTAATGAACCAAAGACTAGTAAAAAGATTAAAATTTTTATTTTGCTACAGTTGTGAAAATATAGCAATAAAATTACATTACCTTACATGGCCTATCAATGCTAACCAAAATGAATGTAATGTATTCAAAAGACCTTAGAAATTTCCTTAGTGAGTACAGGATTTACCTGTGTTACAATGACAGGTGACAAGTCTTTCAAGTTCTGAATATGAGTTAGCAATGAGTCCCTTAAAGAAGCATGGGAGTCTGTGGGAAGCTCATAAAATGAGGTCTGAATCTTCATTTTCATGGTCTGGGCAGCGAAATAGCATGATTCCACATCCTGTCGGATCTGTAACAATTGATCAGAAATCTCCCACGCATGAACCTGAAAATAAAAGATATCTTATTTTTATAAATAAATTTAAAGTCATATAACTTTAACATATAGTTTTGAGAGTCAGGAGAAGAATTGAAGGAGCTGAAGGGGATGGCAACCTCATAGGAAGTCTAACAGTATTAACTAACCTGGATCCCTGGGAGCTCCCTGAGACTGAGCTGCCAACCAGAGGACATACACGGGCTGGTCTGTGGTCCGACACATAAGTAGCAGAGGACTGCTTTGTCTATCCACAGTGGGTGAGGCTGCCCCTAATCCTGTAGAGACTTGTACCCCAGGGAAGGAGGATGCCAGTATATGTGTATATGTGGGGGAGGGGGTGTTGGGCAGGTGGGGGAGCACCCTCTCAGAGGCAAAGGGGAGGGGGTGAAGAATTCTTGGAGGGGGGACCAGGGGGGGGGCAACATTTGGAATGTAAATAAATGAAACAAACAAACAAACAAAAGAAAACCACTGAAGGTGTTCTATATCTTGCAGTATCAAATATGCTGCTAAGACTTATTATATGTATTTTAACTGTAGGCATTTATACACACACACACACACACACACACACACACACACACACACACACACACACACCTTCCTTCTATATGAAATGGCTTGACAGAAAATCGTTGCTTGTAACATTTGTTACACGTAAGGAATTTTCTTTCCCATACTGGAAGCAGGAAAGCAGTAGCATTCTATCAGTGAAAATTTAATAACCAGAAGAACTTTAAAAAGACTGTGCTACTAAGACATCCATGTCTTCCATTAGTGGATTAAGTGGTGGTTTCTTCTCTAGTACAGTGGTAAACACTATCCTTGTTAATCTTTTACACAGTAAAAAAAAAAAAAAAAAAAGCAATTGAATTTTGTTTTGTTGGGTTTTTTTTTTGACTGAAACACTTCAGAAGAAAATGAAATATATGTTGAAAATATTAAGAAAAAATGATTTTCTATTCCATCAAACTAAATTCCATTATAAAAGCCACAACTGTTACATGTAAGAATTCGGAGATTTAAAAAAAAAAAAAATTCAGAGGTTTCCCCCTGAGCCCTTTCTAAACAGTAATTTGTTTAAAAAAAAGGGGGGGGGGGCTGGGGATTTAGCTCAGTGGTAGAGCGCTTACCTAGGAAGCGCAAGGCCCTGGGTTCGGTCCCCAGCTCCGAAAAAAAAGAACAAAAAAAAAGAACAAAAAAAAAAAAAAAAAAAAAAGCCAACAACAAACTTCAGAAGCAAGAAGAAAGCTCAACTGGTAAATGCACTTATACTCAAATGTGTACCTTCAGGGCCCACGTAAACTCCAGGCAGTCATGGATACTTCTCGGACCTCGGTACTACTGGGAGTCAGACCAGGAAACTCCCCTGCAAGTTCCAAGGCCAGAGAGCCTACAGTGAACAGTGCAGTGTCAAATAGCTAGAGAGGCCCTGCTTCAAACAAAGTCAAAGGTGATGACTGACACCAGACTCTGTCCTCTCACTTCGACGTGTGCCATGGCACCCACATTAATATCACACACACACACACACACACACACACACACACACACACACACACACACACACGGTCCAAACAGACAGACACATTTTCTTTTAAAATGGCTTCTGGCAGGCAGGCAGCTTATTGTTAGAAAGTTCCTGCTGTGAACACTCAATTCCCAGGATCCACCCAGTGAGAGAGAGCCACTCCCACAGGCTATCCTCTGACTTCCAGAGGTGGTATGGCCACATTCATACCTATACACATACACGCAAGTTAATTAACTTTTAAAAGCCAAGATTCAAATAACCAAATGAGGCTTCAACATTGATAGCCACCATCTGACAGTTTAGAGTCCAGCCACCTAAGAATGAGGAAGAAAGCATACAAAAATAAATTGGGGGAACAGGGTCAAGAGCATATGTCAGAGATAGCACCCTTTTATTTCCTCTGCAAAGGCTTGGATTTGCTCCCCAACCCTGTAAATAAGTTCATAATCATAACTATTCTCATATGTGTATTGATAATGGTAGTACTGGTTCTATTAGTCTAAAGCTTTAAGTTAGCATGGGATAACTAAGAATAGTCTGTTCTAATTCTTCTATGTCTTGTCAATCGAGAATTTAAAATAGAAGAAAATACAGATACAACACAGAGGAAATTCAGATAAAAACCTATGGCATTTAATTTGAATTAAAAAAAAACTACCCGGACTGTAGCTCAGTGGTGAGTGTTCAATCTCTGGTGTCCTCCCACCGCCAAACAATGAGAAAAAAGAAAAACAGAGGGCTAGGGAAGTGGCACCCTCAGTAAAGTCCAAGCATAAAGAGTTCTATACCCAACACCAGTTCAAAGCTGGGTGTGCTGGCTCACAGGGATGTAAAGGATCCCGTCAGAGAGGTATTCTAGCAAATAAAAATTTTAAATGCATATTTAGAATAGATCATCATACCAAAACCAATAGATTTAGCACTGACGACAAAGTACATCACCAAAAATGAATGGGTAAGAGAGAGCTGTAAGTCAATGCTATTTCTAGATTAAAGATCAAATCTATTTTTTTCTTCTCCTTTAATATGGTCTGGCCTTAGGTAATTTGTGTAAGTGACAGAACACAGTAGAACTGATGTTGTGGAACTTCAAAAATCAGTCTGGTCAGGCGCAGCTTTAGAACTTTTGTCAAATTTCTCAGCATTACTCTAAGAACCAATTACCACGGAGGAATTTTCAATTACTCTCCTAGTAAGGAAACTTAGAAAGGCACTGAGACTGCAAAGGGGCCTAAGTCTAACCTTCTAGGCTTTCCTACTAGTGTCTGGCACGTACCTGAGAACTTCCAAAATAACCTGATCACTAAATGGACACCTCAACGAGCCAAAGAGCCCTGCAAGAATTCCCAACCTACAAAGATGCACGATACAGTAAACTAGCTTTGTTTTAACTTGTAATGTGTCTCACAATAATAGGTAACCAAATATTATGTGCCTCATGATGAACAAGCAAAGGCTGAAATGACAATGACAAAGAAATCAAATATTTATCTAATCAAGCCTGGGGGTTCCAGCTGCCAATTTGCAAGAGGTAACAATTGTACCTCTGTATCTTTGGACTGGCTCCAGGAACCCCAGAAACCAAGATCTACAGATGCTCAAGTGTCTCTTATAAAATGGCACAGTATTTACATATAACTACACATATTCCAATACATTTTCCATTTAATCTTAATTTTTAAAATGTATTCATTTATTTTATGTATGAGTACATTATAGCTGTCATCAGACACACACCAGAAGACAGCATCAGATCCCCATTACAAATGCTTATGAGCCATTATGGGAACTGAACTCAGGACCTCTGGAAGATCAGTCAGTGCTCTTAACCACTGAGCCATCTCTCCAGCCCTTACTCCTTTTTTTTTTTTTTGACCCAGGGCCTTGTGCTTGCTAGGCAAGCACTCTACCACTGAGCTAAATCCCCAACCCCTCCAACCCTAACTCTTAAAAAAAATTTTTGGTTGCTTTTTTTTAGAGTGAATTTTGCCATGTTGCCCAGGCTGGCTTGGATTTCCCAACACTACTAATTTAGCCTCTTGAGTGTTTCCCATATACTTTAAATTGTGGCTAAATCACTCAACATAAATGTCTTATAGTTGTTACCCTGTATTAATCAGAACAAGAAGAAAGTTCTGTACAAGGAGGGTGCTGGGAGTGTACTGTAACAGTAGAGTACCTGCCTAGCGTGTACACGGCTGAGTCTGGTTACCACTACCCAAAACAAACAACAGCAAAAAAACCCAAAAAACTTCAATGCCATGTAATGTTTAATATGTCAGAAAACCCAACTGTAACTTTCTTATAGATGTCTCTTTTTATTATGTTTGTTTACTTGTTTATTGTTTCCTTTCCCCCTGGTTTTGTCAAATATTTCTTGAGTGTAGACACCTGGAGTATAGTACAACATTCATGATCTGTAGATTCAACAAGAAATGGAGCAGGAAATGTCAGACTTGGTGTCCATGACAGAGATAATGAAGTATCTATCACAAGACTAATATGGTTCTTGAAAAGCTTCTAAAATTTGGAGGTTTTAATTATTAAAAAAACAAAGCTGTTCATGTTTAGTAACTCAATATCATTGGAGGTACATAGTATTTTATAACTTAAAAAAACAAAAATAATTTGTAGAAGATTCCCATCCCCAACTTTGCCCATTCCATTTTCAGAGACCTTAACTAAAAATACTGTGTCTGTGTTTTCTAGCAACCTGTTCTGAGGCCATGTCTCACTCTGTAACCCAAATTGGCCTTGAACTCATAGCAAACCATCTGCCTTGGGCCTTAGAGTCTCAAATACTGGGGTTAGGTGCATGAGCATTTGCATCTTGCTTAGTTATCTATAGTCAGAAAGACTTAACTATTTCGACCTCTTTAAAAGCAGAGATTTAAAAACAAAAAGTGAGGGCTGGAGAGATGGCTCGGTGGTTAAGAGCATTGACTGCCCTTCCAGAGGTTCTGAGTTCAGTCCCTGTTTGTTTTTAAAACTAACAGATCAAGGCTTTGCTAGGTAGCAGTGTCTGGACTTGACTGACCCCGTCCTCTGTCCCAGTTTCCTGCTATGGGGGTTGCAGGTGAGCCACCAACCTTCTGTGACTTCAGTCTTTTTAAATTTACCAAGACTTGTTAAAAATTACTTTTTAAAAAGAAGACTGCATTTGTTTTTATTTTGGGTGTTTGTTCTTCTTGCATATATGTGTATACCATGTGTATGCCAGAACAAGGTGTCAGATGCCCTGGAACAGAAATTCGCCTAACTGCTGGGCCACCCAGCTAGCCATTAGTACTGTGTGTGTGTGTGTGTGTGTGTGTGTGTGTGTGTGTGTGTGTGTGTGTAGAATGTGAATGTGAATGCCAGCATGTGTCACAGTGCATATATGGAGGTCACATGACAACTTTGTAAGGCCAATTCTTTTTGACTTGAGGTGGACTCTGGAAAGTGATCTCAGGGCAGGTCACACACCTTCCCTTTGTTTTAAATTCATCCTGACAGAGGTCTTGCTTGGTTGTCAGGTCATCTTAAACACTCCGCTCTCTTGCCTCACTCTCTTAAGCACGATTGTTTTAGGCATGCACCACCTTGCCTGGTATCCTAAGGACATTAAAAAAACCACCACCACCACCATCAACAAAACCCAAAATTTAGTATTATTAAACTCTAAATCTAGAAAAATAAATCCCTTTTATGTTTGCCATTTCTTTTCACAAGTTAACCAATTTGCCCAAGGCAACTTATTTTATTTATTTATCTATTTGGTTCCCCTCTTCATTTTTATTTATTTATTTTAATATATGTATAGGTGTTGGGCCTGCAAGTATGTCTGTATCATATGTGTGCCTGGTGCCTGCAGAGGCATGAAGGCATCAGATCCCCAGGACTGGAGTACAGACAGGTGTGAACATCAATGTGGAAGCTGGAGTGACAATCCCAGGTCTTCTGGAAGAGCATTCAGCACTTTTAACTGCTGAGCCATCTCCAGTTCCTTCTCCTTTATTTGTTTAAAAGAATTATTTATTTTATGTATGTGAGCATGCTGCTGCTGTCTTCAGACACACCAGAAGAGGGCACTGGATCCCATTACAGATGGATGTGAGCCACCAAACAAACACCCTTAAGATCAGGAGCAAAACTCTATTCAGTATGGTACAATGAATTCTAAACACCAAGAAAAAAAATCATTCAAACTGAAAAGGAAGAGTGAAATGATCATTGCTTATGGAGAACATGGTCTTAGAGTTTGAGGCCAGCCTGAACTACACAAAACCCTGTCTCAAACCTCCCAACCACCAGCAAGGGAAGATGTGGAGTAAGCAGAAGAAAATCATCCTAGAGGCAAGCAAGGCAGTTTTCCTGGTTATCAGGGAGGCTGGAATAGGAGGTCTCCTTAAGCCCACGGGTTAGTGATCGGCTCAAATAAATAAAATAAAATAAAATGAAATAAAATAAAGCTAGAAATCTATGGTTGGCACTAGAGATATGGTTCGGTGGTTAAGAGCACTGACTGCTCTTCCAGAGGTCCTGAGGTCAATTCCCAGCAACCACACAGTAGCCACAACCATCTGTAAAGGGGATCACTGTCTCTTTTGGTGTGTCTGACGACAGCAACAGTGTACTCACATACATAAAAATAAATAAATAAATCTTAAAAAAAAAAAGAAGAAAGAAAGAAAAAAAAAAAGAAATTTACGACTGACCAAACTAGAGAATTCTCTATATATTAGAATCTACCACTGAATTAATATTAAATTTCTAGAGAATGATGATGATTTTAGCTTTGAAGAATATTCTTGTTCTTACAAGATACACATCACCATGTTTAAGGGGTATTAACAATAAAGTCTGGAGTTTTTCTTCACAAGAAACAAAGTGGAGAGAACAAACCCAGGGTATGGGTTTCTCTTAGGGTAGTGAAAGTGTTCCCAAGTCAATTGTGGTGATACAGGCACAACTCTATAAATATACCAAAACTGATGCACTTTAATCACCAAACCTATTTTTAAAAATGGTAAAGTAACTATCAGGTCTGAATACGACCTGTTGGGGAACAGGAGGAATTTCTAAGAAGTGTTCAATCATCTGTTAAAAGTAATAGATGTTCTATGCCTTGATGCTATGATCACTTGCAAAGTATACAAATAAAAACAAAAACATTGTATTATACATTCAAGACTGTACAATATATAAAAATAATCTTTTTTTAAATTAGAAAATTTTAAACTTTTTTCTATATGCAGAAAATGGATGAGACTGCAGGTCACAACTTACTATGTTAATACACTATAAAAGCTTCAAAATTCTCCCAGATAGTCTATTTTAAAATGCTACTATGGCAGATGCAGGTCCACCTTAGTAGTAGCATACTTGTAAACACAAAGCCCTGAGTTCAATCCTCACCCTACTCCACTCCCAAAAATCTCACACGGGACAACTGATAAGCACATACAAAGGAGGAAAGTTAGCAAGGGCCTGAGGATACAGTACAAAGCTCTAGGCTTCATCTCAGCACCATATAAGGTAGGTGTGGTTCCCACCTGTAATCCTGGTAGGATTATTTGGAATTCAAGGTCTTAGTGTACCCTACCCTAGATTACAAAAGGTCTTGTCTCCAAAAGAAAAGAAAAAAGAGAAAAGAAGAAAAAATGAAAATGAGACTAGCAAACAAAATTATAATCACTGATTTCTTTTCTTTTTTAAAAGACAAAGTCCCAAATAGCTCAAGTTGGCCTCTTACTTGCTGTGTGGCCAACTCCACCTCCTGAGTGTGAGTGTAATAAATCTCCTCACCTGGTTTGTGGTGCTGGGGATGTACCCAGAGGCTCACGCACATCAGAAAAACACCAACTGAGCTACACCTCAGCACCATAATTATTGATTTTACAACTAAAAAATAAAATTTTAAGCAAGGCAGTGAAGTTGCACACCTTTTATCCCAGCCAGCACTCAGAAGGCAGCAGCAGGCCTGGTCTACAAAGTGAATTAGTTCCAGGACAGGTGAGGCTACACAGAGAAACCCTGTCTCAAAAAACAAAAACAAAACAAAAAGCCCCAATAATATTAATAATAATAAATTTTAGTTTGACTTATCCTATAACAAAATGACAGAAAAGATATCTCTAGCATACTAAGTTTTTATTTGTACCTTGACTCTCCTAGCTCAACTGTAGAACTCTACTGTGATTACTTCGGCCTTTGTTTTCTATTCTCAGAGCACACAGCAGTGCTATGGTGTCTATATGGAAGTCCAAGGACAACTTGGGGCGGAGGTCTTCTCCTTCCATGCTGTGACAGGCTCCTGTGGCTCACCACTATGCAGGCCAGGCTAGCTGGGGACTCTCATCTTCACTTCGCATGATCCATAAGAGTTCAGAGTCACAGACACACACGCTGCTTCCGGATTTAGGTGGGTTCTGAGGAACCCGCACTTAGGCCCTCACTCTTGCACAGCAAGCACTGTATCCACTGAGCTGTCTCCAGGCTAGAAATACCTCTGAGTTCTCATCTATAGAACTGCACAGGTCTTTCCTGGGTAGATCTTGAATTTTTATTTTTTAGTGATGAGAAACTTTTTCTAGTTAAAATCTAAAAACCGAAAAGTTTTGTTCGATGTACTGAGACGCACAACTGTAATCGCAACACCTGGGAGATAGGGGCAGTGACAATCACCAGAGTTCCCAAAACATAGGGTTTCAGAAAATTTTCAGAGACAAAAGCTTGAAAGAGGAAATTCTAGAAAAGTCTTCTAGGAGGAGCATACATCAAAATATTTTCTGAAATACACTAAAAGGGGCAGCATATTGAGATGGAGGCAAGCAAACCAAAGAGAAAATCCATTTGGCCTGTGGATGATGCAGCTCAGCTGGTAGAATATTTGCCAAGCACGAATGAGACCCTAGGTCAACAGCATCACAGCAAAGCCTAGGGCTGGTAAACACCTGCCTAGCGTAATCTGAGGCACTCAGGATATTGGCAGAAGGAACTTCAGAAGTTCAAGTACATGCTTGGCTATGTAAGTTTGATGCCAACTGGGGCCACATGAGACCCTCTTCATTCTCAACTTAATGAGATTTAGAATCACCATGGAAACAAACCTCTGGGAATACCTGTGAGGAATTATCTACAGTAGGTTAAATGAGGTAGGAAACTAACCTAAATGTGAACGGTATCTATTATTCTACAGGCTCAGATCCTGGACGAAAAAAATAAAGAAAACAAGTTAAATGGAAGTTTTCATAGCTCTCTGCTTCCTGACTGTAGATACACCATTAGCTGCCTCTTGTCTCTGCTAGCTTACTGTTTCTGCTACGATAGGCTATGTTCCCTGAAACCACAAGCCAAAACAAACCCTTCCTAAAATTGTCTTCTCAAGTATTTTGTTATAGCAACATGACCAATAACTAAAATACTTTGTCTGAAAGAAAAAGAGAGGATATTTGCATATTCTAATCACTGTGTGATCTAGACGCAGGTTAGAACTGAAGTGTCCCCAAAGCTCACTGACTGAAATCACCAATCCATCAATGTTTAGAGGTGGCAATTGGTAAGTGGTTGGATATTGAAGGTTTTAACTTTCACCAACAGTTAATCCATAAATGAAGGCCATTGAGATGATTCAGCATATAGAGGTTCTTACCCCAAGCTTGACTACCTGAATTTGATCCCTGAGACCAACATGGAAACAAAAGAGTGACTCCTCTGACCTCCACACATTTGTCATAGCATGCATGTGTCCCTACTCCACATAAAATAAAACTAAAAATAGAAAACCTAACCATAATGGACTATTGGGACAGAGATTTTAGGAGGTGATGTCCAGTTGAGGAAGTAGGAGGGCAAGTCATGCATGTATCCTTAAAGGGTATCCGTAGTTCTAAGGCCCTCAATTTCCCTTTTCCTTTTTCCCAGTGACCAAACATGAACAGCTCCGTTACATATGCACTCCCTAGCATACTTGGCCTCAACACAATCTGAGGACCATGGAGCTATATGACCATGGACCCAAATAAAATCTTTCCTCTTTTTGTTTCTCTCAGAAATTTTGTCACAGTGATGGTATAAAACTGACTATGAAAACAGGCATTTGCTTTTTAATTGAACTATAGAGGGCAGCTATATACATTTCCTAGGACAATTTTGGGAAGCTGATCTTAGAAAAATTCCCAAATTACTTCTGTTAAAATATGTAGAGCAGAACCAAAAGGGGAAAAGAGGTATTTTCTAATTCCAAATGCATATTTAATCTTAAGAGGGGGGGTGCCTCACTGGGTACCCCAAGTTAATCTTAGACTCATGACCATCTCCCTGCCCTAGCCTGCTAAATATAAATACTAGGATTTCAGGTGTGAGCCACCATGCCCAGCTAGACCTTGAAAGTCTTGAAGTTGTCTTGTATACTATTCAACTATACCACTACTTTCTAATATTTGTGTTTTGGAATAAGGCTATGAGAATGACTTGTAAAACAATCAGGCAAAATGATAATCAAAAGCTATTAAATGCCAAGAGTGGTGGTACATACTTTTAGCACTGGATAGGTAGAAGAAGGAGAAACAAGATCTTAAAGTCATCCTGAGTAACAAATGAGTTCTAGGCCAGCCTAAGCTCTATTCACAAAGCAAAAAACCAAAAAAACAAAACAAACAAAAAACAAAAAACAAAACCTAAGTAAATTGATAGTGCCTGGACAACTCTGAGAGGCTCTGTCTCAAACTATAAAGTAGAAAACAGAAAAGATCTGGGAATACAGCTCAGTGGTAAAGTGCTTACCAATTATGCATGAGGTCCTAGGTTCAATCCCAACTACTAAAGAGTGGGTAGATGTTGGGAATATACCTCAGTTATAGAGCATTTGCTTAGCATTTATGTGTAAAATCCTGAGTTCAAACCCAGTATCTAATTCCCCTACCCCTCCAAAAGCCCTCTATTCACAATAATCTAGCCAATATTAAACACTGAGGCAATAATTTATTGTTTAACTTTTTTTTATTCTGCATTCTAGAGACAGAGAGGGAAAGACCTGTTGCTTTAAAACAGTAACAAGTTATCTTGTTTTGGTTACTAAGCCAACTGAATTCTGACCCCATTGCTCATCATCCCTCCTTCTAAGCTGCAGAAAGGAAGGGAGTAAAGGAGAACAAAGAGGACTCTTTACAAGGAGAGAATAAAGCACTTACACTTCAAGGACTTTCTAGCCACAGATGCCAGGTGCTACCCACTGAAATCCAGGCTTGGACTAAGCTCCACATTCTCAAAGGGCCATCTCAACTGAAGCCTGGGGCTCAAGTCAGCAGGAGGAAGCTGCAGCTCCCACTAGCAGCACATTTCAAAGAGACTGCAACAAGAGAACATGTTCCATTTAAGGTCTAATTCCAATCACCTTCTTCACACAGCAGCAGCAGCAGAACAGATCTGTATATCAGTCTTTTCTTTCAAAGGGTATTTCCATGACTCTGATGAATATGGAACTGGCTATAGCTTCCAAGTCCTTCATTATCCTTCACAGCTATCTGCAAAGTGCCTGTCTCTTTTCTTCTTTAATGATGCACTGTTGCTCCAGGACTCACTGCTATACCAACAGCTCTAAAACTGCCAAATCAACCAAAATCACTGATTGGGCTTCAACACTGCAAGCATACACCCATACAGAAGCCAAAGGAATCACTCATTAGCTGCCAAGATTTAGACTCAATCATGGCTGCTAATTAATCCTGCACAAAAACAACTTAAACTGAATTACTTGAAATCCTTCACAGAACCCAAGAGCTCTGTCTGACAAAGAAAAAATGAGTTTCTGTAAATAAGATAGCAATGAGACATGAAAAAGTAACTTAAAAGTGCCTGATGCATTTTTAAAGAAAACCAACCAATGGCATTTATTTAATGAAAGTTACTAGGAATAGAGGTAAGATAGTCTAATCTCAATTTCCTGTAGTAAGTTTAACAGACCTGGGGCTGGAGAGATGACTGGAGAGTTAAGAGAACTTGCTGCTCTTCAGAGAATGTAAAGGTAGAAGAAAACATTTGTGTTTTCAGGTGAGGTGGCTTCTTGAAAGCCAAAAATACAGAAAACTTACTTTCATTCCTACAAACCTAAGTAAATTTCTAACAATTCAAGTATTAGAGGAGATTTTAAATCTTTATCACATTTAAAGCTTGAAATTCTAAAAATCTAAGAAAGTTATTTAGAGTCAAAAACAAACAAAAAAGAAGCCATGTGACTTAGCAATTCTACTTCTGAACATATATATCCCAAAGGAACTGAAAGCAGGGACTTCATGACTAAGCCATAAGAACACTGCACTAAGTGAGAAAAGTCCAGAGAACAATCTATTTCAAAGACAGCAGCATGCTATGGGAAAGGAGAACAGGGACTACAGGAAAAGCACTACAGATGTATGGGAGTAACAGATATACAGTGTCAGTTTATCTACTGTCACTCGATGGCTAAAGGGTGGGCTGGAAAGACTGCTAAGCAGTTAGGGTGCTTGCTACTCTTCCAAGGACCTTCGCTGAATTCCTAGTACTCACACTGGGCAGCAGCTCACAATTGCCTTTAATTCCAACTCCAGAGAACTGATGCCCTTTCTGACCTCTGCAGGTGCCCACATACATGGAATATACCCCCACACAAATACGTATAAGTAGTTTTTTAAAAGCTAGGCCTGAGCCTGTAATCTATCAATGGTCAGGTTGAGGAAGAAAGATCATAAATTCAAAGGCAGTCTTGGATCCATAGTGGGACTTTATCTCAAAGCAAAACAATAAAAATGGCTAAAATGGTAAGTTTTGTTCTGAATTTTTTTCCTCACAATAAAAAATATCCACAATCTCTGATCAGAGTAGCTCATGCCTTTAATTTCAGCACTAGGGAGGTAGAGACAGTAGGATCTCTATATATTTGGGTCAGTCTGGTCTACATTGCAACTTTCAAGCTAACCAGGTCTACATAATAAGACTATGTCTCCAAAAAATGGCTCGGTGGTTAAGATCAAATACTGCTCTTACATTAGTCCAGGGTTCACTTCCTAGCAACCACACATCTGATACTCACAATCACTGGTAACTCCAGCTTCAGCTAATACCATCTTCTGGCATCTATAGGAACCCGCATTCACATGCGCAACTCATACACAGAAACATACATAAATAATAAAAATAAAATAAACATGTATCTTTGAAACAAAGACTATGTTGCCTTGGCTATCCTAGAACTAACTCATCGTGAAGAACAAACTAACCTCAAATTCATCGAGATCTGCACACCTCTGTCTCCTGAGTGCTGATACAAAGACATGCTCCACAATAAATAGTAAAAAAATCCATAAAATCTGGCCAGTGAGATGGCTCAAGGTAAAAGCACTTGCTGTACAAGCCTGACCAGCTGAGCTCTACCTCCCAATTCCATTTAAGGCAAAAAGACAGAGTCCCAGAAGATGTGCACAGACCTATTTTTGAGTGTCCATACATGCACAGTAATAAATATTTTTTTAAATCCACAAAATACATTTTTCATTTTCCCCATAAATATCAATGCAATAAAAGCTAAATAAATATTTGGAAAAGTCTTGAAAATTTGGTACTGTAATAGAAAATGTAGCAGTGCTTTGATGATTTTATGTCCTAGATCAGACTATCAACTGGTCTAAGACCAACCATGTGGAGCAGAAAGAAATGAATCCAGGCAAGAACGTATAACACCAGAAAACAGACAAAGCATACCCACAAAAACACCATCACAAAGCCCCCAATACTCCAAAGCCATGTCTTCCCTGTCCAATTAATGCAATGGGTTCATTCAAACTTACTTCACCTTAGTTACAACCATGCCTGGATAATCACTTTCATATGGAATGTTTCAAGTAGATTAGTCAAGCCTTAGATGGCCTCTCCTCCTTACTGCTTACTTACATACTCAGTCTCTTCCAGTGTGAAGAGAATGAAGCGTCCTCTTAATGATACGTATTCGTTAAGCTAACTGACCCTCAGAAGCTGTACAGAAACACTTGATTTTCTAAACAGGCTTCCTTCCAAAATCAAGTTATGTTTTAAAGATCACTTAACTAGAGGACAAAAATAAATCAATAAAAGATAAAGTAAATTAGAAAACATAGTAAATACAACTGCTGGAGACAAACCAAAGCTTTAGGTACTAGAACTAAGCAGAAGAATGAAGGAATCCCAGGTAGGTCCCACTGTATGGCTGTGGGGAAGCCATCATCCAAGCTAGGTGAAGACTTTCCAGGACAGTTGCTTTGGGGGTCATCCATAATCTACAAGGAAATCCAGGCAGAAGAGGCCTAGGTAACTTGTTAGTAGGTGATAAACCGGGTCAGCAATCTGCTTTATCTGTCTTTGATCTGGTACCTGGTAAGTATGATGAGAAGAATCTGAAAGAAGCACAGTGGGCCACCAAAGGAAAATGAACCAACCCGTGACCGAAAGGAGAAAGATTCTGAAAACGTTACATGGCGCTACACCATGTAAGCAGAAAAGCCTGCTCCTTACTATTTTGCCTCTTAAATAAATGTCTTAAAATTCCGGAAGGGAAAAGAGATAGAGAAGAAATCAGAAACTGATAGCCATGGTCCATAACCTTTCTGACATACTACTTTAAGAGAATTTCCATGGACATGTGATAAGTTATATACCAAAATATCAACTGAGTCCTTTAAAGCATGGCTTTATTTCACCTTATTTTTTTTAATACTTTTCATCATTCTTTTTCAGTTTCCAGGTAGGACTACAGAACCTATCTTTCTGACATTTTTAAGGTAGGGTCTCATGTCAGCTGAGACCCTCAAACTTAGTGTGTCTTCCTATCTCCAGTGTGCTGGTGGTTAACATTCTAAGCATGCACCACCACGCCTGGCTTATTATGCAGAACTGGGAAGCAAATCCATGGCTTTCTACATGCTAGACAAGCAACCTACCAACTGGGCCACACCCCCAGCCCTGAATTCTAACATAACTTCTAGCCCACAGATGGTCTCTTTAAAAGAAGCAACATGAGGGAGCTGGAGAAATGGCTCAGCGGTTAAGAGCACTGACTGCTCTTCCAGAGGTCCTGAGTTCAATTCCCAGCAACCACATGGTGGCTCACAACCATCTGTAAAGAGATCTGATGCCCTCTTCTGGTGTATCTGAAGACAGCTACAGTGTACTTATATATAATAAATGAATAAATCTTAAAAAAAAAAAAAAAAAAAGAAGCAACGTGAAACAACTAAGCAGCATAATTACTAGCCCTAGAAAGAGGCAGTCTTTGTTCCCCACAGCTCTCTACATTGTCTAATTTTGTATACACACTGGAAGTGGCCAAAGGAAACTACTAAGTACTCAGAATGCACAAGTTGCTATTATATAAGGATTTCTTTAGATCTAATTTAAAATAACTTAGAATCTTCTAAAACATTTTAGAGTTATCAGTGACATCCCCTTACCACAAAGAACACAACAATGGTTACAGAGTTCCAAGAATTTTGGTGAAAAAAGTCTGTAAAGGTTCATCAGAAAACACCTGTTTTATCTGGACTTTCGAGAATACACCTGTAATCCCAGCACTTGTCCGACAGAGGCAGGAAGATCTGAAGTTTCAGAGGTTTCAAAGCCATCCTGGGCTTCAAAAGACACTGTCTAAAAAAGAAAGACAAAACTCCACATGACAAAGAAAAAAGAAACAGATAACACCAAACTTTAGAAACCAGAGAGATACATAAACTATCTTTTCGTTGTTGTTGTTTGGTTTTTGATTTTTGAAGACAGGATTTTGCATAACCCTGGCTGTCCTGGAACTCACTCTGTAGACCAGGCTGGCCTCAAACTCCAAGCGCTTTGATTAAAGACAGTTGCCACCATTACCCAGCACATAAACTACTGAACTCTGCCTGGGGATATAGGGTGAATTTAGATGGGGAAACTGAATCTTATAGCTCAAAATTTTAAGTACCAGGTACAACTAAAGACAATTAGACCCCTAGATTTTCTCCTTGACTCAGCACAAGTGGACTATTATCCTCCCATCCTAAAGGAGGTTTTACTCTGTGGTTTACTCCAGCAAGACTCAAATAGGGTCTCTGGACACCCAGGAAATACTCAGGTAAGGAGAGGAGTATCATCTAAATGCAAGATTAAATGAGTCCCTACACACTTGGGTTCTAGTACCTGCCCTCATTCCCACGTGGCCACTAAGATACAAGCTCCATAACTTAAAATCTCCAGGCACAAGACTAGGGGACTCTGCTCAAAGTAAAGTGATCCAGAAAAGAATAAGCAACAGGAAGACAGTAAGGGACAACATGGGCAGTAGCTGAAGCTAAAACAGAGGAAACTCAAGCTCAAGGCTAGCCTAAGCCACAAAGTAATAAAATCTAGGCCAATCTGAACTATGTCGCAAAATCCTATTCCAACTACAACCCTTTGAGAAAAAGTTAAGATAAGAGTTAAACATCCTATTCTAATAGGGGGCTAAGACAGAAGGATCCAGAATTCAAAGGCAGCCTGGGCTACATAATGAAACTATGTCCCATCTCTCTCACCTCACCCCCCCACCCCACCCCAAAAAATCTGGAGAGAATTTCTCATTCAAGGAAGGACTTACCTTAAAAGAATAAGGTTGAACCCTAGAAATAAATACTAATACTACTAATAATAATGATGCCAGGTACCAGTTTGTTATTCTAGCGTGGGGGAGGCAGGGACCAGCTGGCTAACCAGTCCAGCCAATGGATGAGCTCTAGATCCGTGAGACTTTCTCTCAAAGGAGTTGGGCATTAGTTCCTGAAATAACTCCCAAGGTTGCTCCTTCTCACACACAAACATGCATACAGAAGACAAAAGAAAGACAGTAAAAAGTTTATAATAACCTTCTTAATTAATCACCAAATGAAAGAATTCAAGAAAATTACAAAATCAAGTTATGTGTAGACCCAACACAAGAAAGAGGTAAAGGAAATCCCCCTAGGGCAGTGTCAAAGAGGAATTCCCAAGACAGTAATTAGGCAACAGGACCAAGACAAATGAAAGATTCTACATACTAAAGTTCTCAGAAATAAAAGAAACAAAAACCCCACACCTGGGTGGCCCAGTGGTGGCCCGCTCCTTTAATCCTGGCACTAGGGAGGCAGAAGCAGAGGCAGGCAGATCTCTGAGTTTGAGGCCAGCCTTGCCTACAGAATGAGTTCCAGGACAGCCAGGGCTAAAAAGAGAAACCCTGTCTCAAAAAGCCAAAACAAACACCAAAAACCCTTACCTGTGCTAAAGACTCTATAAGACTCAATGGCTGATTAAAACTTCTGAGGATATAAAGTTAGAATGATGCAGATACAGAGCCAAATTATCTTGGACTATTTTTAACCCCGTCAATAGCCACTCATTGTTTGTTAAATTCTTAGCAAACCACTAACTTCTACTAATCCAAGGGCTAAAAAAGTTACCAGATAGTACCTAAAACCTACTTAGAACCAATCATGGTGATACATGCCTTTAATCCTAGCATTTGGGAGGCAGAGGAAGGCAGATTTGCAGAGTTCAAGCCCAGCTGGTATACATACCAAGTTCCAGGCCAGCCAAGGCTACAGACATAGGAAGACTGTCTTAAAACAAAAAGACCTCTAAAAAACAAAAGACCTACAGCAGTTTCCCTGTTTCTTTCCTATAACCTGCTCATCCAAAGGCCCACCAATGTACCAATGTACTCTATAAATTCTTAGATTTGACTTTCCTTGTTTTTATTTTTTTTAAATTTGTGTGTGTGTGTGTGTGTGTGTATGTGTGTGTGTGTGTGTTGTGTGTGTGTGTGTGTGTGTATACACAGAAGGGAACACCGGATCTCTTGGAATTTGGGTACAGGCAGTTGTGAGTTGCCAGACAGTGCTGGGAAGGGACTCTTTCAGCAGTAAGGACTCTTAAGCACTGAGCTGTGTCTCCAGCCCCACTTCCCTGTTCCGTAATCAATGCAATCTCATGTAACCAATCCCATAGCATAACAAAATAAATGCACCCTGAACTCATGTGTGTAGACCATGATTTGGCTCAAGAATAAACTCTTACTGTCATTGAGGTGAGGACTATTTTGAAGGTTGATAAATCTTAGGGCTACAAGCTTATTTCAGGCAACAGGGAAAATAGGTTATTAATATGAACACATATGGTGGACATTTTATACTGTTGACATTTGGGAACAAATGACATGTATACATAGAAAACAAAACAAATGGCTTTTTTTTTTTTTTAAATCACCAAGCACAAAAGATTTTAAGTTTTGGTAAGAATTGAAATTATGTAAGACTGCAAAATAATAAAAACTCAAACACAGGATTACTTGAAATTCTTGAGCCAGAAAAGGGTATATAGTTGACTGTGCTCAGAGAAAGATATCTGAGTGATTTTGGTAATGACAAGATCCACTTGTGCAACTACGTGACCTGAAGAAAATAAAGGAATGAAAAGGCCCAAGTGTTAACCAAATTGTTCATTTAAATGCTCGAGTTAGACACATAAGATGACTTAGCCTGTAGACACTTGTTGCCAAACCTGACCACCTTGGTTTGATATCTAGAATCCACGTCAGAAAGAGAAAACTGATTTCCACAAGTTGTCTTCTGACAAATGTATCCACACACATAACACACAATAAATAAATTTAAACACTGAGCCAAGTATCCCAGATGATGTATATGTATGCTAGGTATTCCTCACCTTTTTTACTATCTTTTCTTCTCCAGCAGGCTGTCGTCAGTCGTCGTCATCCCCCACCTCCCCCATTCAGGGTTTCTCTATATAGCTCTGGCTGTTCTGGGATTCATTGCACTGACTAGCTTGAAACTCACAGAGATCCACCTGCCTCTGCCTCCTGCCTCCTGCTTCCAGCCCCCCTGCCCCCGCCTCCTAATGTCCCCTGGCTGCTGATTGGCTTGATCTATAAGGAATCCCAGAAACACAGAGTCAGCAAGTTCATTCTTCCACCTCCCTCACTGCAAAGGAGCTCAAGTTCTGTCACCAGAAACTCATCATTCTCCCTCAAAAAAGCCAAGTAACTGCTCCTCTCTCTATTCCTTCCAGAAAAAAACAACAGTTTGGCTACAGGTTATAATATCATTTCTTCTGGTACCATTATACATGCAACTTTATAAATAGTATCCTTATAACAAACTCACCTGGGCACATACAGGAAAGCAAGGCCTGTAATCCCAGTTACTCAGAGGCTACATTGTGAGTTAAAGGTCAGCCTAGAGAATTTAACAAGTCTTTGTAGCAAACAAAAAGTAAAAAGGATGGGAATATAACTCAGAGATTAACAACTTGCCCAACATCTGTGAGGCCCTAGGTTCAATCCCCAGTACCTCTAATTTAAAAAAGAAAAAAAAAGAAAAGAAAAAGATTAAATACAAAAACAAGGGGCTGGAGAGATGGCTCAGCAGTTAAGAGCACTCACTGCTCTTCCAGAGGTCCTGAGTCCAATTCCCAGCAACCACATGGTGGCCCACAACCATCTGTAATGGGATGCAATGACCTTTTCTGGTGAGTCTGAAGACAGTGACAGTGTACTCATATACATAAAATAGATAAATCTTTTAAAAAATAATAAAATAAAATAAAAAAAACAGAAAAAGAAAACTCTCTGTGCTATTTATTCTGTCCAGTTGCTCATGTCATCCTGTTGAGATTCTAAGATGAACAGATGCAACAGAATAGTGGGAACTAAGGAGAGGAAGGGAACTCAAGTAAATACTAACATACTTTAAGCTCTGTTGAAGGTCTCTAAGCTCTTGTATGTATTAGATTTAATCATCGTGAATATACTATGTGGTTAGCACAGATTTGCTTGTTTTGTTGCCAATTACCAACATCTAGAAGTTGCTTGTCCATAATAAGCACTCCAGTACTGATTTAAGACACAATTAGTAGATACAGCAGGGAAGAGTTCACCTGGTAGATTATTTCTATTTTAGAAAACTATATGAAGATCGAGGAACTGTAACTCCCTTGACTGCAGAACTAAAAACTACATGAGGCCTACATGGGGAGCCTACAATGAGCCTTTTTTTTTTTAATGAGCCTTTTTTTTTCTCTCCTCCATACAGTCCTGATTGTCCTAGAACTGTGTAGACCAGGCTATAGAGATTAGCCTGCCTCTGCTGAGATTTAATCTCAGCTGAAATTTAATCTCTGCTTAAAGTCGAGCGCCACCACACCCAGCAAAATCTTATTTCTTTATCTTCCCACAATATAAACAAGAACACAAGTGGCACATTTACACCTAACTATCAAAGTCAAAGTGGCAAATGTTTTTTAAAATTATGTACTTGCAACCTAGGGGCTTATTTAGGAGGATATAGCACCATTAAACATCAGTTATGAGTTAAACAAGGGGAGAGCAAACAAAAATAAGCTTGTGAGAAAGAAATGCAAAGATTAAGGGTAAAGAGACAGAGAGCTAGAGATGTAGGCTAGACTTGATCTCCAGCACCAAACGCAAGAAAAAGAAAAAGAAAGCGTGTATGAGCCTCCTTAGTTTTCAAAGAATTTCAAAGTTCATAGACTAAAACCTAAACACTGTCAGCAAAATCATCAGCTATTAGAACTTACAAAAATAAAAACATAGCAAAAGTGAGTGTGAAAATCAAGGGAGAAAATACAAAGTGTGAGTCAAAATATGAAATACATGAACCCAAAAATTTGATATGTGGAAATCATGCACTCCACCACACGCTCACATAATTATATGGGCTAATTAAAATAGTCATGATACCCATCTTACAAATGAAAACATACAAGTAGAAGAAATAAGAATCTGATATAAAACAAAGGAACTCCAAAGGTTTCCAGAAACCATAATTTTTCTTTATATTATGTTGCACTCCAATGAGAGGAGAAAATCTGTACGAATACGAATCTAGAAGCCTGAGAAATTTCGAGAATAACATGAGTGAAAATCGGCAAGAGACACTGAGGGGTGGGTAAGGTTACCAAAGGGAAGGTAATGCCAGATGCAACACTTGGATACAGAAGGTGTATCAAAAGCATCCCTACTAAGTGAGAGGTGGAGAAGCATTTGGGGCTGGCTTTGGTTTAAGAGAATAAAACAGAAACAAGGCCTATAAAGCAAAAGCAATGGTGGAACTTAAAGGAGGGCTAGATCCATGCCACAAGCGAGAGGTACAGAACTACAAAACGGATTCTACAGGATAGGGAAAGGGCCAGTTCGTGACCAATCAGTTGCTACTAGTTTCCGAAAGGCGGCATAGAAGTGGCTACTCAGCCCCACCCCACGACACCAGCTCTTTGGGAAAGAGGATCCCCAAGGCCAACCGTCCGGCTCAGGCTCTCGGCTCAAGCCCAGATCCCACTCGGCCCTGCTCCCGCGGCTCAGAACGGCCTCTCCCCGAACCTCACCGAACGTTGCAGCTCCCCAAGCCAAAACGAGGCGCGCTCCTTTCCGCTGGGATCTGGGTCGTGGTAAAGCGCCTGCACCGCCTGGTACACGAGCTGCAAGGTTGGCTTGGCTCCTTCCATGGTGGTGGAAGCGGCGGCGATGACAGCGAAGAGTCCGATACTTCTCCCAAGGCTTCCGCTTGCTCTGCCTTCAAGCGTCCTCACTGTCTCGGCCACAGCCGCTCCCTGACTGGCGCCATCTCCTCTTTTCTGGCCGTTACCAGGGAAGGGGTGGGGGGGGTGGGGTTCCTCGTGGAAGTTGCCCCCTCGGAAACAGCGGATAGGTCGTTTTCAGGTTCCTGGCTCCTTTTTGTCTTGTCTTCCCGCCAGAATCCCAGACTCTAGAGTCCGGATGCGGGTTCTTGCTTCCACACCTCCCGCCTTGCTCTCAAAGGCCTACCTCCGCATGACACAAACCACGCAGCGAACCTAAGCAGAGCTTCTCCAGACCGGAAGCGGTCGCCTGTATACTTGGCACACTTCCGCCTGGTGCACCACAAACTACCTCCTTCCCGGCACGCCTCCTCTTGTTTCCCCCGCCTCCTCCCGGAAGTGACTCTGCCGGGCTAGGAGGACCAGGGAGGGGAAATAGGTACAAGGTAGTCTCCTAGGTTTATAAATCTAACTTGAGCTTTAAGACCGTCTAGTCTAACATTCCCGACCAAATCTTACCTCCTCAGCAATGAATCCACAGTCTTTCCTCCCGGTTCCTCTACTTCCTCACCTGTTTCCAAGGAGTGTTTAGGAGCCTGTAATCTCAGCCCTTGGAAGTTAGCCACAAAACCTTCCGGAGGAATTCAAGACCAGCCTCTATTACCTGAAGCCCTGTCTTTAAAAAACAAACAACCAAGCGGTGATGGCAGACAGGTTTAATCCCAGCACTCGAGAGGTAGAGGCAGGCCTATCTCTGAGTTTGAGCCAGTCTGGTCTACAGAGCAAATTCCTGGACAACCAAGAATACACAAAGAGACCCTGTCTCAGAAAATAATAAATAAATAAATAAATAAATAAATAAATAAACAAACAAACAAATAAATACCAAACAATCTAACCAATAGTCTAGCAATCCTCAGTTCACACACAAAACTATCTGATGGAAGGTGACAGTGTACAAAGAATTATCGTTACAGATTAACAACCTTCCAAGATAAATGCTTTTTTTATGAAATTGTTTTAAAGATTAATTTTTAGGTGTATGAGTGTTTTGCCCACGTATGTATGCATGTGCAGCATGGTGCATGCCTGGTGCTGGAGTAGTTACAGTGTGAGCTGCCATATAGGTGCTGGGAACTGAATGTGGGTCCTCTACAAGATCAGCGAGCTTGTCGACTCTCCAGTTCCTATAACCTCATTTAAAAAGATGAGAGTTTAAGGCTCTTCATGTGGGATCGTAGGTCTAATCCCAGCACTTGGGAGGCACTGTTCAAGTCTGTAGGAAAAAGAGGAAAGTGTATTTTATAGAATCTGTAGACTGAAAGAGTCCACGCCAGCTGGAAGAAAGACTTGATACTTAGCAAACACATCCCATGTATCTTTGTGTCCTCAAGAGATTGCCTAACATGGTAAGTAAACAGAAACTGCGTTAAGTATCCGTCTTTTAGGGTTGGGGATTTAGCTCAGTGGTGGAGCGCTTGCCTACCAAGCGCAAGGCCCTGGGTTCCGTCCCCAGCTCCGGGAAAAAAAAAAAAAGTATCCGTCTTTTAGCTCCTTAGAGACTTCTCTTAAAGCATTGTACCTTGCAACACTAAATGTCTTGGACAAGGACAAAAATCATTGCAGTAATCCTGTCAAGGAGCCATAGTGGCCTAATGTAGGCATTAGAGATGGAGATGGTGAAGCGTAAAATAAATTTTGGAGAATGGATTGAATGTGGTGGTGACTGTGGCAACAGGAGAGAAGAAAGAGAGCTCAGCTCTCTGAAACACAGACCACAGAAACTGCTAATTTTATAGTAGTAGAAGAAGGAGAATGTCGAATATGTACTCCAGTTCCCTGCAGTGCTGTCACAGGGATTGTCATAAAGCTTAGATCTGTCCCAGGATGATACACATGACTTTCAGTGAACCTCGAGTTCAGCAGCAAGCTAAGCTGTGGCTCCACAGAGTCCTCCCGTCTCCAGTTATGCCATTAACATAGACTGGCACATCTGCGTCTTTACACAGGTTGTAAACTTTGAGAATAAATCTGTTTCATCACTGACTACCCCTAATTTCACCTAGAGTTGTGACTGTGGCAATTGCAAGATTTTCTTTTAATTCCAGTTCAATCTTAATTACTAACATAAATTTCGAATCACACATCATGTTTCATACATTTATAAAAAGGTTACCGAGAGCTTAGAGGAGTGAAGAGATTACAGAAGTTTCTTTTAAAAATCATATTCAGGGGGTTGGGGATTTAGCTCAGTGGTAGAGCACTTGCCTAGGAAGCGCAAGGCCCTGGGTTCAGTCCCCAGCTCTGAAAAAAAGAACCAAAAAAAAAAATCATATTCAGCAGGACTGGAAAGATGGGGCTTCAGTTAAGAGCACTGACTGCTCTACCAGAAGTCCTGAGTTCAATTCCCAGCAACCACATGTGGCTCACAACCATCTGTAATGGGATCCAATGCCCTCTTCTGGTGTGTCTGAAGACAGTGACGGTGAACTCACACTTAAATAATACTCACATACACTTAAATACACATAAATAAATCTTTCTTTAAAGATTTATTTATTTATTATATATAAGTACACTGTAGCTCCACAGTGAGTTCCAGGACAATCAGGGCTATGTGGAGCAGCCCTGTCTCAAAAATCAAATCAAGGGGGCTGGAGAGATGGCTCAGCGGTTAAGAGCACCCGACTGCTCTCCCAGAGGTCCTGAGTTCAATTCCCAGCAACCACATGGTGGCTCACAACCATCTGTAAAGAGATCCGATGTCCTCTTCTGGTGTATCTGAAGACAGCTACAGTGTACTTATATATAATAAATGAATAAATCTTAAAAAAAATAAAATCAAAACAAAAAAGCCAGACTGGCTGTAACAAAAAACAGAAATAGAATTTGAAGACGAGGGCCAGGGATCTAGTTCAGTGGTAAAGTGCCTTCCTAGGATGCATGAAGAATCCTCAGAACTACATAACCCAGGTCTGGTTGTGAATGCCTGTAGCCCTACCCCTAGAGAAGTAGAGGCAGGAAGATCAGAAGTCCAAGATTATCTTCCGCTATGTAGCGTGTCTTCAAGATTAGCCTGGGCTACGTGAAACCCTGTATGGAAAAAAATAATATTGAATAACAATAAATTGAGAAGCTACCTTCGTTTCATTGGTAGCAATTTGCCAAGTAGTCCCAATGTCCCTTGACAGCTTAACATTTACAGACATTGGTTCTTTTATTCCAGTCTTAATTATGGATGTGAACTCAGGTTGCTCATTACATATCACACTGTAATTACACACACTCCATTCAAGTAACAGAGTGACTACAGAAAAATTAAAAAGGCCTCAACAGAGCTTAAGCAGACCAAAGATGCCTGTTTATAGTCAGTGGCAGAGTGTTAAATACAGATGTAAATAAAAGGAGACGAGACGTGTCGATGGACAGGAGCACTTTTGTAATCTTTACATTTACAGTCTATATTATATTTGAAAGAGTTTATTTTATAAGTACCTCATACTTTAAAATTGGAGTCGGCACACACAATTATAAATTGCTCACTAGTTACGCACTGCTAATGGTTTGCTTTAATACCTTTAATCTACATGTAACATAGATGGCACCTGGTTGGGCAGGGAGGTGAGGTGTGCAAGACCCAGAAGACTTGGAAGCATTTGACAGCCCCCCCATGCATAGAGGTGATAATGAGGAGAAAGAGCAGCGGCCATTAGGAGTGAAGCTTCCACAGCACGAAGCTCAAGATTCAAGGCTGACCATCTGGCTACAAGGACAAGACTAAACTTTGGAGCTATGGAATGGTTAGCTGTTTGTTCAAACTCCCTACAATGTATGCTAACTGGAAATAGAAAGGGGAAAGCAAGTCTTTGAGGATGCTGACCGCCTGTTTCTCAAACTCCGATCTTCCGTTACAGCAGTAAATACACTTAGTTGCTAAACCAGTTTGCCAGCCCCCAGCTTGTTTAATTTTTTGAAACAATTTATTTCAAGGGGTCCTGGGACTTTGACCATTTGGATAAACTGGCTATCCAGAAAGCCCCAAGGATCCTATCCTGTTCCTGCCTCCCCAGTACTAACTTATAAGTACACACCACAATACACTGCTTTTAACATGGGTTCTGGAGACCAAACTCAGGTTCTCCTGTTTAATGGTGTGGTGGTTTAAATAAGAATGTCCTCATATGCTCGTATATTTGAATACTTAGTCACCAGAGAGTGGTCCTACTTAGAGTGATTGGTAGGTGTGGCCGTGTTAGAGGGAATATGTCACTGGGGGTGGGCTTTGAGGTTTCAGAAGGTCAAGCCAGGTCCAGTGGCTGTCTGTTCCTGATGCTTGTGGATCCAAATGTAGGACTCTAAGTTGTAGTGAGCTTTGATTTCTTTAAAAACTCAGTAATGGTATATTATGGTATGGTATGGTATGGTATGGTATGGTATGGTATGGTATGGTGTGGTATGGTATATGAATGTTTTTGTTTTAATCCCAGGTGTGGAAAAGCAGGTGATTGTGATTTACTGTGTGCACTAACAGGGGCATGATCTTTGCCAGCTGCAGAAAGTTTAATTCTGGGAACTCTGGAAAGGGTATGAATGGGAGAGCCCTGAGGACCTGGGGCAGCCCCACCCCGACTGCTGCCTCTGCTACTGTGTTTGATGTTGCTGGATCTTCGGATTTGGACTTGCCCCAAGGACCCAAAGCCTCTAATCAACTGGAAGCAACCTATAGAGGCCTACGCCCCCTTTCTCCTCTGACCTTTCTCCCCTACCTAGTATTAGGGGGCTGGAAGGGATCCTCAGGGTGGAAGAAGGTTGGAAAGGTAGTAGATATAAAAATCCAATAAAACAACTCAAACAAATACGGCGACACTCAGTTACTCTCTAGCACCCTGTCTCCCTGCATGCTACCATGCTTCCTGCCCTGATCACAACAAGCTAAACCTCTGACACTATAAACAAGCCCCAAATGCTTTCTTTTATAAGAGTTGCTGTGGTCATGATGTCTCACCACAGCAATACAACACTGACTAAGAAACATGCAAGCACTTTACCAAACAAGCTATTTCCCTACTCTTGGTATGGTTTTAATAAGCCCATATGTCCCTGTGTGTTCCAATAAGTTTTGGTGCTGGACAGAAGGTAGCTCCTACGTGTTCAGTGAGACGCATGGTTATTCCGCTTTTGATTTGTACTCAAACTGGAGCTGATGCTGCCGTAAAATGGAATCTTCTTAGCTCCCTCTGAAGTCCACGACCTCTTTGTCTTTGTTTTGTGTATACACACACACACACACACACACACACACACACACACACATAAATTTATAAGTATGATTTGCTCATTCCATTTAGTACTTGTATGTATGTGATTTCAGGACTGTGCTGGTTTGGATGAAAATGACCCTCAGAGGCTCATACGTTTGAGCACTTGGTCCTCAGTTGGTAGAACTTCTTGAGAGAGAGAGAGTAGAAGGTGTGACCTTGTAGGAGGAGGTGTGTCACTGGGTAAGGACTTTGATGTTTTGAAAGATAGCTCTCTCTGCCTCCCGCTTTCGGATTGGGACAAAAGCTCTCAGCTGCTGATCTAGCACCAGGCCTGCCTAATACCATGCTGTCTGCCATGATCATCATGGACTCTAACCCTCTGGAACCATGAGCACCAATCAACATTTTCTTTTATAAGCTGGCTTGCCACTGTGTCATATTATGGGAATAAAAAGGTAACTAAGATGGTGACAGTAGCAAGTTCAAGTAGCATGAATCCATGACCTCGCTAGCCCTGGGTGGTTGACCAGGTTTCCATGAATAGGCACGATTTCCCTCCTGTTTAGCAGGCCTGAAGTCCAGTTAGACAGCTGTTGGTTACCCCCACAGTATGAGTGCCACTACTGCGCCCTTAGGGATATTGTGGCTTGTTGAACATTGCTGAACAGAAGGCTTATGGCTCAAATCCTCTGAGTCCTGTGTCCCAAGTGCATGGTGTATTCAATAATAGGGATTGACCTTCAACTTGAGACACAGCTAAAGGCAATAGCAATAGCTTACACTGTTTGGGGAGTGTCTTGGACTCCCCTCACCAACAACTCCTAATACTGGGGTTTTGTTAGATAGCCTATGACTTAGGGGAGCACTGTTAGACCAAGTGGCATAACTTCATTTAAACAATATATGTATATATGTATATATATATACAGTTATATGTATTATATATAATTTTAGTTAAACAAAAATATAATTCCTCACGACTTTTTAAAACATAGTGTTATTTTTTCTTCCTTCCTCGCTCTCTTTCTATATTGACCTCCCATTCCCTCCCCCAATTAGAACTCTCCCCCATATTTCTCATTTCCCCCTTTACATCATCTGTGTTCTGCTATTCCTCTCTCTAGGCCTACCCTCCATAGTATCTTTTTTATTTTCCTTGTTTTTGTGGTTGTTCCATATTGTATATTCACACCTAAAAATTTGGAGTTGGAGGCCCCCAACGAGAGAGAACATGTGGCATTTGTCCTTCTGGTCTGGATTATTTTACTCAGTATAGTATTTTCTAGTTCCATCAATTTCATTAGGGCTGGAGAGATGGCTCAACAGTTAGGGTCGCTTGCTGCTCTTGCAGAGGAACCAGAACCAGGATTGCTCAGGACCATTGGTAACTCCATTTCCAGAAGATCTGAACACCTCCTGATCTCTAAAGACACCATGCACGGGGCTGGAGAGATGGCTCAGCTGTTAAGAGCACTGACTGCTCTTCCAGAGGTCCTGAGTTCAATTCCCAGCAACCACACGGTGGCTCACAGCCATCTGTAATGGGATCTGATGCCCTCTTCTGGTGTGTGTGTGAAGATAGCTATAGTGTACTCACATACATAAAATAAATAAATAGATCTTTAAAAAAAAAAAAAAGACACCATGCACCCAAGTGCTGGGACAAGACAAGAATGCAGAGGGTCCTCCATCTTGTATTCTGCTGGGGCCGTTTCAGGTTTAACCAGAATTTGATCTCCTTAATGGAGAATCCTATGGAACATTTCCCAACTCTATTCTAGAAACCCCAAGTTCAAGATGCCCTAGCTAACTTATCCTAGCTTTTTGTGCAGAACCCCTCCAGCTAACTGCTTATATTACCTTCTGTTAAAGGTCTTGTTTATGCAAACCTTGCTTATGCAAACCTTCCCCTGCAACACAGAGAGAAAACAGGAAGTTGTTTTAGCCTTTAAAGGCCCCTTGACCTAAATGCTCAGAGCTACACTTGGGCTCAAATTCCTGAGTGTAGTCCCAGCTGTGGAATAAAGACTTTCTTTTTGTTTTTTTGTATGTTCGTTTTTGTTTTATTTGTTTTAAGACCTTCTGTCTTGAGGCCTTATGTAGGCCTGGCTGCCCTGAAACTCACTGTGTAGACCAGACTGGCCTCAAACTCACCAAGATCCTCCTGCCTCTACCTCCCAAGTGCTGGGATTAAAGGTATGTGCCACCATGCCAAGCAGAATAAAGACTTTGAATTGACCATAAATTGTGTCTAAGCGGTCACTTTGGTGGGCTTCCCATAACAGGAGTACATGCACATATATTCAGGTAAAACATTCACACATATAAGAGGAAAAAAAATCCTATTTTTAAAAAGAAGTCTGGCCTAGTGATGTATACCTTTAATCCCAGCACTCAGGAAGCAGAGGCAGGAGAATTTCTGTGAGTTCGAGGCCAGCCTGGTCTACAGAATGAGTTCCAGAACAGCCAGGACTATACAGAGAAACTCTGTCTCAAAATAAATAAATAAATAAAGAAAGAAAGAAAGAAAGAAAGAAAGAAAGAAAGAAAGGAAGGAAGAAAAAGAAAAAGAAAAGAAAAACAGCAGGAGAAGGAGGAAGAGAAGGTGGAGGAGGTGAAAAAAGAGGAGGAGGAAGAAGAGGAAGAGGAAAAGGAAAAGGAGCCGCCACTGCCCTATAGCTCCAGCTTCTAGCTAATCTGCCCTCTGGGCACATGCTTTAGCCTGAATTCCTGCAGCTTACACAACTGGAGATACTGTACACACAGCAGTTTCTCCCCTCAGTTCAACCCTCGGTTTAGGCCCATAGACTGAGGACAACATCTGCCTTTGGCTTTCCAGCTCAATGGCACCCTGAGTCAACAACTTTTCCTGGAATTTCCCTTGCAGAGCAAATTCAAGCTGCTGGAGGAGCCAGAATGGGGGATGATAGATCAGGACTGTGAATGTCTGCAAGACACTGAGAGCACAGAGCTCAGCCTTCAGCAGGCAGAGACAGCCTTGCTGAGGGATAACTCTGAGAAGTGCGGAATGGAGAAGCACCAGCTACACTCTTCTCTTTTTGACTATGAACAAAATGGAATTCATTTTAAGGAAACAGGAACAAACAAACCACTACAAAGAACCCAGGGGAAATAGAAGAGAAAAAAAGCATGCAAAGTTCAGGGTCTGCACCCTGCCTCCTTCTCTTTTGTCCCTCAAAGTCTTCTGTCTTCCATTGAGTTGTTTTGTTTTTGGAAGCTTGACACAGAAGAAAGGGAGAAGCGGCTTTTCCTCACGATTCATTGTTTATTTTTGTGATACTTAGGTACTGAGTCCAGGATCTCATACCTGTTAAGCAAGCTCTCTTTAACACCGAGCTACACACTCCTCTCAGGATTAATTTGTATAATTCATGTACTATTCAATGAGGAACACTTCACGTCGTCGTTTGCTTCAGTGTGTGATAAGGGTCAAACTCTTGCCTAACCAGCAAGGCTGGTGAAAAAAATGGGCTTTGCTTACGAGCCCGGATGGGGCGCACCTCTTTCTGTTTCTCTCGGAAAGACACTGTCCTAAGATCTGGAGACATTGATGCCAGCCCTCCCACTACTTCTAACCGTGAGTCTAGTCCCGGCGGCTGGATTTTGCTTTTTCTTTTGAGACAGAATCTTGCGGTTGAAATCCTCCTGACTCAGCCCTCAATTAGCTGAGATTACAGTGTATTTAATGAGAAACAGGAGCAGGAAACTTAACAATGCCATGACTACCCAGCCTCAGCCAGTCACCTTCAGATAGTCACGTTGCTTGACATCTCTTGCTTCCCAGGAGATGTGGATCCTTAGATTCATTAATGACTCCCATGCCCCCTGCCCTTCTGCCTGGTCAGCACTCAGGGATACCAGCTCTGGTTCCACATTGTGTATCGAGACCTTTGACCTAGCCTTTGCCCATCCCCCAGTCTTCTAGATTTCTCTACAAACTGAGACTTTGTAATTTCCTCTTCCCTCAATGCCCAAATACTTCACTCTTCAGGACTCTAATTTCCATGACTATTCCCTTTCTATATCACTTTGTGTTATACGTGTTACACGTATGCTACACATATCTATTGTCACAGAGCAGAGGGTAGACTTCAAAGAACTTCTATAGCTCAACTGCCTTTCTAGCCCTCCCACCCCCATTCAATCCAGGGCAAGGTCTAGAGTGCCAATTTATGTCACGATCTCAAGTCATTACTACTAGACGTAGGATGATGACCAGCCATGCCTTCATTTTGATGACACAAGCTTCTTAGTGGGACAGCTAGTAGCATTTGGGGCCTAGTACACCCTTCTGATCTAAGTATGACCTAAATACAGCAGACTGTCACTAACATACCCCAGTAATAGTGACATCCAAAAGTACATCAAACATCTCCAAATCCCCCTACTTCAGTCCTCTTCCCTTTTTTTTTTTATCTCCCAAGAGTAGAGTGTGCGACATACCAACCATCCTACCATACTTCAATTCTTAGGACCAATTGTCCTTTGCACAGGTGTTCCTGCTCTAGGACTTCCAGTGTCATCCTAGAAAAGTCCAACTGGGATGGCTAACCACTCCAGATTGTCATCTATTGACTCCTATAAGAGATTCCTATGCTATAGGACTCCCATAAGAGATTCAGCCTCTAACACTCCTTTTTAAAAATTGGTCCTTCATTTCTCCCAGCCTTTCTTTCCTATCTTCCTCCATCCAGGGTTATACCAGGAACAACTTGAAGAGGAAGCTAACTCGAGATTCCCAAGGTTGTGACCTGTGTCCTTCCTGCACTGGATGCTGGTCTCAATTTGACTACTACTCCAAGAGACTTGAGTTTAGGGATTGGACAGGGTAATACAAGCCTGTCATCCCAGGCTGAGGCAAGAGGATCGGGAGTTTAAAACCATACTCAGCCTTATAGGGAGTTTAAGAGGGGCCTGGACTACATACATGAGCCTCAGTCTTTATAAAAAGGAATTATTAGCCATCTTTAATAATAGAGTCTATTACAGAATGAGCAGTGCAGGAAGCCTGGCAGTAACAAAAGAGAAAACACATTGAGGCAGGGCCTTCAGGCTGGTCCACTGTTGATTTTCAAACCTGAGTGTACAGTGCTCATATGGCTTTCCTATTGTTGTTTGCTTTGGTTTGAAAGCAATTCCACTAAAAGTAGGGACAAGACAAAGCTGGCACTTTCTCCCTATCTATTCAATACAGTACTTGAAATTCTAGTTAGAGCAATAAGACAAGAAAAGGAGATCAAAGGTATGAGCCACTAGGTCAGGGTTTGATGTACTATTTTAAGAGGATTTCACTATATTGTTCAGACTGACCTAAAACTGGTAGTTTCAAGTGGTGGGCTAGCCTCAGCCTCACAACTGCCACTATCTCTAAAGTCTATGTGTTTTTCCTTTTTATTCTACAATAAGAAGCAATGTAATACCCAAATGTTTTTTCTAAATATCAGGTCTGATCTGGTCAAAGGAAGCAGTTGTATTTAGAGTCAGCTCAGTTTAATATAATATTCAGTTTAAATACCTAGTTTAATACTTTAGTCTTGCTGTAATTCATATCATGTTTTTCAAGTTCATACCCTCAGACCAACACTGTAGGAACTGAGACAGAGGGATGGCCCTGAGTGACTTTTGTAGTTTCTCTTACAACACACAGGCCACCGCCTCATTTCTCTGGGATTTCTGATGGATTCTAACCCTCCGCTCAGTACCAGCTTCATTCGAGAAAGAAATCTCAGAGGGTTGGGACAGTGAGTGAAAGGCAAGAGGTAAAGGTAGGAGGGTCAGAAGTTCAAGGCCAACCAGGTATGCTGTCCCATTAGAGTGCAGTCACATTGTGAGATGCTGTCACAAAACAGAGCGAAGCAATAAGGGGAAAGGGATTAGGGGTGTGGCATGTCTCAAGCATTCCACAGTGAGTGGTGTTGGGGCCAGTGCACGGAAGGCCCGGTTGCCACACTGTGAGAAGAGGGGCTGCCTATAGACTGAACGTAAGAAAAAACTCTAAGGTGGCAAATGCCCAAGCTGCGCCTGTGGACGGCATATAAGGTTGCCAGGTGTTCAGTCAGAAATGTCCTCCGAGCCATCTGGAGCAGAGGAAGATGCATTCCTGATGAAGGAGGACTTCTGCCCGACCTTGGTGAGCTCCATTTACTATGGCTATGCCCTGTTCCAGTGGCCTGATTCAAACAACCTGGAGTGAACTTCTGGGGACGCCTACAGGCAATTCCTTCACGCCCCCAAAGTTTCTATTCAAAAAACATAAAGTACAGTTGTACCACGCGGTGCTGGGGGTTTTTTTTTGGTGTCTTCTCTCCACGTAAAGAACAATAACAAGGTACCTGTTGTGGGTATTTGCTTTGTGCCATCTTTTAAAGCTCAGCTTTTCACTCAGGATATGACCACACTCTTGGTAAACCAAGAACTACCCACAGTTCTAGAACCAGAACCACCCACAGTTCTAGAACCAGAACCACCCACAGTTCTAGAACCAGGTGCACCCCTAGCCTGCCTCCAGCAGCTCAGCCCCTGCCGCCACAGTAGCACCAAATGCAACACATTTCCACTGTCACCACCAGTTGCATACCCTTTATAAATCCCATGCCCTCCCCCCAGCACACTCTCTCCCTCCCTCCACCTCCCTTTCTCTTGTCCCCCACTCAGAAAGTGGGTGCCCCCACCAGTAAATCTCTTGCCTGAGATCTGTTGTGTGATCTCTGACCGCTGGGGAACCCCAACACCACCTATTAGAGAATTACACATGACTAATACATACCCGGAAAGAGGTTAAGAGTTCCCAGAATTCAATGGGATGCATTTAAAAGCAACAAAGTAGCACTTTTCAATTATCACAGAGAAGGAGATTCATCTAAAGGATTTTCTCTGTGGTCAAGGTTGTGGGAGAAAAGATTTTGTCTTGGTTTTCTGTTGCTGTGATAAAACACCACGATCCAAAGCAAGTTAGGGAGGAAAGAATTTATTTGGTGTATGTACTGACTGGTTTTGTGTGTCAACTTGACACGAATGAGAATCATCAGAGAGGAAGGAGCCTCGTGTAAGAAAATGCCTCCATGAGATCCAGTTGCCAGACATTTTCCCCATTAACAATCAATGGGGAGGGCGCTCAGCCCACTGTGGGTGGTACCTCCCTGGGCTGGTGGTCCTGGGTTCTATAAGAAGTCAGGCTAAGCAAGCCATGTGAAGGTAGCCAGTAGGCGACACCCCTCCATGGCCTCTGCATCAGCTCTTGCCTCCAGGTTCCAGCCCCGCTTGAGATCCCGTCCTCACGTCCCCCAATGATGGACTACGATCAAACCCTTTCCCTAATTTACCTTTTGGTCAATGGTGTTTTGTCACAACAATAGAAGTCTGAGTGAGACAGCGTATGTATCAACTCAATTATAGACTGTCACTGAAAGAAGTCAGACCAAGAACTCAAGCAGAGATCATGGAGGAATGTTTCATATTGGCTTCTCACTATTGATTGCTTAATTTCTTATACAGCCCAGGAAAACCTACCCAGGGTGGTTCCACCCACAATGCACTAGGCCCTCTTACATCAATTATTAAATAAGAAGATGCGCCGCAGGCTTGTCCGCGGCTAATCTGATGGAGGTGTTCGCTCAATTGAATTTCTTTCTTCCCAGATGAGTCTAGTTTGTGGCAAGTTGTGTGGGGAGTGAATTGTCTCTCTAATTTCTTTCTCATCCCATTTATCCACTTATCATTAGAATAAAGGGGGGGCTATTGATTTTTTGAGTTAACTTTGTATCCAGCCACTTAGCTGAAGATGTTTATCAGCTGGTTACTTTTTGGGGTCACTTATGTATACCATCATATCATCCACAAATATTGATACTTTGACTTTTTTAAAAAAAGATTTATTTATTTATTTTATATGTCAGTACACTGTTGCTGTCTTCATACCAGAAAAGGTCATCAAATTCCAATACAGATGGTTGTGAGCCACCATGTGGTTGCTGGGACTTGAACTCAGGACCTCTGGAAGAGCAGTCAATAAATGCTCTTAACCGCTGAGCCATCTCTGTAGTCCTGACTTCTTTTGTTTTTTTAAATAAACCTTTTCTTTTAAAAAAAAGATTTATTTATTTATTATATATAAGTACACTGTAGCTGTCCTCAGACACACCAGAAGAGGGCATCAGATCTCATGACAAATGGTTGTGAGCCACCATGTGGTTGCTGGGATTTGGACTCTGGACCTCCGGAAGAGCAGTCAGTGCTCTTAGCCACTGAGGCATCTCTCCAGCCCCAATACTTTGACTTTCTTTCTTTCCAATTTGTATCCCTTGATCTCCTTTTCTTGTCTTATTGCTCTAGCTAGAATTTCAAGTACTGGAATTGCTTTCAGTTTCTATTTAATTTATTGGTTTGCTATGTGTTGCCTTTGTTATATTAAGGTATCCATCTTTTATCCCTGATGGCTTAAGACTTTTTTTTTTTTCTTTTCTTTTTTTCGGAGCTGGGGACCAAACCCAGGGCCTTGTGCTTGCTAGGCAAGTGCTCTACCACTGAGCTAAATCTCCAAACCCCTTAAGACTTTTAATATGAAGGAATGTTGATGAGCAAATGAGATGATCTTGTGATTTTTTTTTCTTTCAGTTTGTTTATATGGTGGATTACATTGATGGATTTTCGTATATTGAACCATCCCTGCATCCCTGAGACAAAGCCTATTTGATTGTGATGGATGATGTTTTTGATGTGTTCCTGGATTCTGTTTGTGAGTATTTTTGCATCAGTATTCATATGAAAAATTGGCCTTAAATTCTTTTTCTTTTAGTCTTTGTGTGGTTTAGGTAACAGGGTGACTGTGGCCTCATAGAATGAGTTTGGAAGTGTTCCTTCTGTTTCTATATGGTGGAATAATTTAAGAAGGATGGGTGAGGGGGGAACCAGGAAAGGAAATAACATTTGAAATGTAAATACATAAAATACCAAAAAAAGTTACCTAAAAAAAAAAAAGAAGTATCAATTGGATCAGAGGTTATTGTGTTGTGTGTTCTTTCTTGTGGAGAATTGATTTTGGGACAGTGTGTGGCGGCAGAGACACTAGACTGCCACAGAGTTGGAATGTGTGTTTCTGGCAAGATATCTAGCAGATATCTTGGGGCACTGTGGTGCTGGATCTAGCAGGGAAAAGACAACCCCATTTATAATTTTACAGCAACATTCCATAGATTTTGTGTTTTTATACATGGCAGGAGGATTTTCTTTTCTGGTCTCGTCTGATTGGTGTTCTGTAAACTTCTTGTATGGTTATAGGCATCTCTTTACGTTGGGAAAGTTTTTTTTTTTCAATTTATATAATTTATTGAATCATGGCATCACCCTTTTTTTCAAATGACTATTCCCATTGTATCGGGCACATCTCAGCATATTACTTCTTTTCATACAGTCACTTTATTTAGATTCATTATTTCTTTCATCATGTTTATTAAATATCATTGTGTCTTCTTCTATGGCATGATTAGAAAAGAAATAAAAACCAAAAAGAAGTGAATGACATGAAAAAAAATCAAGTAAATTCTTGAAAAAAAATCACATATACTTTAAAAAATATAACCAAATTACTGCACAGAAAGATAGGAATAATTAAAAATAAGATGTAAAAATAAATATTTATGGGCTGGTGAGATGGCTCAGTGGTTAAGAGCACTGACTGCTCCTCCAGAGGTCCTGAGTTCAATTCCCAGCAACCACATGGTGGCTCACAACCATCTGTCATGGGATCCGATGTCCTCTTCTGGTGTGTCTGAATAAAGTGATAAATAAATCTTTAAAAAAAAATAAAAAAAATAAAAAATAAATATTTATGATACAGTAAATTAAATCATATATAGATTGTTGTAAAAATATAAAAAATTTAAAAAAAGTATTGTTGTCTTTTATCCCGATTAGGTTCGGCATCATGGTGCCCCAAGATATCTGCTAGACATCTTGGCGGAAACACATACCAACTCCTCGGCGGCCCAGTGTCTCCAGCCGCCGCACACTTTCCTACACTCAAACCGTCACATAAAAGAACACACAACACAATAATCTTAGATCCAACTGGTAAGATATAATTGCCTACTTAAACATACAAAGCCCGGTACCATCCATCCCTTAAGAATATTGATAACAACCTGTAAATACACAGAGTGAGATCTTTACATCAGCCTCCATTGTCCTGCCACAGCTTCTCAGCCATCCTGCTCCTCTCTTTCTCCGGGAAAGTTTTCTTCTGTGATTTTGTTGAAAATATGTTCTGAGCCTTGGAGCTGGGACTCTTCACCTTCTTCTACTCCTATTATTCTTAGGTTAGGTATTTTCATGGTATCTGAGATTTCCTGGATGTTTTGTTTCAAGAATTTTTTAGATTTTGTATATTTTTTGACTGATTACCGATTTCTTCTATTGTATATTCTAGGCCTGAGATTCTCTCTTTTCCATCTCCTAATTCTGTTGGTGATGCTTGTATCTACTGTTTCTGTTCTCTTCCCTAGGTTTTCCATTTCCAGGATTCCCTCAGGTTGTGTTTTCTTTATTGCTTCTATTTCCACTTTCAGGTCTTGAATAGTTTTATTCATTTCTTTCACCTGTTTGATTGCATTTTCCTGTATTTCTTTAAGGGATTTATTGTTTCCTCTTTAAAGACCTCAATCATCTTTATAAGATTGGATTTAAGATCATTTACTTGTGCTTTGGTTGTATTAGGATTTGCTGTAGTAGGACAGCTGTGTTCAGAAGGTGTCGTATTGCCCTGGCTTTTGTTAACTATGTTCTTTCAAGGGTCTTTAGCCATTTAGATGGCTTTAGTCTCTGGATGTTCCTGTTGTATTGGGAGGAGGCCTAACCTCAATGATCCTAGTGTGGCAGACTCCTTGGCTATACGGTTCCAGATTAGCAGGTCTGATGAAGGCTATATGGTTCCAGATTAGCAGGTCCGATGAAGGCGGGCAGAGAGATGGCAGGGACATTCAGGTCCAGCATGATAGCATGCTACTTAGGTCAGCTGGCCATGTCTAAAGGACTCAGTGGTAGGCAGGGAAGATGGGTGCAGGATGAGAACCTACCCTGTATGGTTCAGGATCAGCAGGTCTAATGAAAGTAGGTGGAGAGGTGGCAGGATAATAGAGTGTGTCTGTCTGTCTTTCTTAATCTTCCATTATTCCCAGTTAAGCTTCCAGGATCCAGCTGTGAGGGCTGTGGCAAAACTGAAAAACAAAACAACAAACCCCGGACAAGCACAGGCATCGTTTTGCAATTTTGAAAGCCCTCCTGGCAATAGATGCCTAAAATTTGAAACTCTATAACTGTTAACCAATAAGTCTTTTGGGTTTTGTTTGTTTTGTTTTTCTCAGTATTGGGAAATGAACCCAGGCCATGTACATGCGAAGCCAGTATTATTGAACTAGACTCCAACCTACTCTCCGTCTGTTAGTTAAACAGATGATCCAGATCTGGCTTTAATTTTTGTTTGTTTGCTTGTTTATTTGGTTGTTTTTAGAGACAGGGTTTCTCTGTGTAGCCCTGGCTGTTCTAGAACTCAATCTGTAGACAAGGCTAGCCTCCACCAGAGAGATCTGCATGCCTCTGCCTCCCAGGCACTGGGATTTAAGGCACGTACCAACTCCACCTAGTTGGTTTTAATTTTTTTTTAATCCTCTGTTTCACACAATAAGTACAAATAATGCACCAGAGGAATATAAATAAATCTAAAGTTAAATCATGAACATACAATCACCCAAATGATGTAAAGATAGCAGATAAAGGAAGCAAGAATCCCAACTAACCAAGACTCCTCCGTATGAAACCCCACAGATGAAAGAGGAAAGACCACCAACTCCAAACATGGCCAAATTAACTCAAACAAACTTTTCGTTCATGTACATGGGCTGTGTCTCCCTAAAGGCAGGGTTCAAGAGATAAGCATTGGACATAGGTAAGATAAGAGTTTGTAACAGCTCAGGAGTTGGGAGTTTTCAAATGGGGGATTTGGCAGGCAAATAGTTTGGGTTACAAAAGTAAAACATAAGTGTAACAAGTTGGCCATGACAACCTCTTAAAACAAAGACATGGTTACAAGGAGGTCACAACAAGGTGGCCATAACAAGATGATCACAAGAAGATAGTGATAGCAAAAAGGTCATATCAAGGTGGTCATAAAACAAGGTGGTGATAACAAGGTAGTCATAAGAACCTTTGAAACGAAAGCATGGTGGCTGTTTTCTGGAACATGTGTACCAAACCGCGAGTAGTTAAGGTTACGGGTAGTGCCCAGCCCAATCCCTGAGAAACAGATTACATCATAAACAGAAATGAATCTAATTTGTGAATCTAATTTGTCTTTATTACAGGACAGCTTTCAAGCTCTGGTGGAGACAGGCTGGTTCATCCGTTTCATTATATTCCTTAGTCACACTGACTACAGGCTTTTACCCTTGACTTACCTGACTGGGCTTCTGCTCTTCTTAGGAGGGCTCCAAGAAGCCCTCACTCCTAAATACAACTTCTCATTCAGGCAGGAGCTCAACACATGAGTCAGCATCTTTCACAGGAGGCTCACTAAGGGGGATCATATGACATCCACAGGGTGGCCAAATGCCACTGCAGTCACCCAGGAATACCACAGCTGGAAAGTGGACATAAGTTATGGGGGAACTCAGACCTAAGAGTAAAGAGACCAAAGGGCCATTGTGTGATGCTCATCCAAGCTGAGACTGAAGACACTCCATAGCCTAAGGAAGGATCCCATAGTGGCTGTGTTGGTGGAAACATTAGGTATTCAGGTGACAGAAAACAGGGACTTCTCTGCTCTGCTCCTCAAATACTATGTGCTAACATTCTTAGCGTCGGGTTTCATGACCCGTCAGAGGAAGGTGGTATGGGATTCACCCTAAAAATCATGTGACCCTCTTAGGAATTGATCATTCACAATTTCTGGGTCAGCCCCATTGTTTTGTGGCTTCCCTTGTTCCTTGGTAGGTGGCGGTGTCTTCAGAGAAGACCATGAACACCTGCATGTATAGAAGGAATCTCAGACTATTTTCTTTATCTTTTATAGAAAAATTCTAATTAAAAGATAATAATATAGTCAAGACTACCATTTTGATGCATTTTCACCTACCCCGAAGTTTGTATTAGAGCAAGGCAGTGTCACAATAAAACATTGCTGGGGTTAACCTTTTGTCAATTTCCGCCCTGATCACCAATCTTGGTGGGGTTGGGGGGGAGGGGCTTACTGGAAGAACTGAATGCAAGTTTCCCATGATAACCCACAGAGGAAGGGAGAAAATAGAAGATTCCTGACCTGATTCTTTCAAAGGGCTTCGTCTGGAGAGGGACGAACTAGCTGAGTGCAGATTCCTGGGGCAGCCTTGTGTGGAATCCCTCCTTAAGATGTTGAACATCTCAAATTTCAAGCTAGACGGACATCATACAATGCTACCTGTATCTCTTTACTCTTAGGTCTGAGTTCCTACATAACTTATGTCCTCTGTGGCATTCCTACGTGAATGCAGTGGTGTCTAGCTCCCCTCCCCCAGGTCAGAGAATGGCCTCAGCGAGCCTTCTATGAAAGAGAATTGGGGGCTGTCTTAGTCAGGGTTCCTATTCTTGCACAAACATCTTGACCAAGAAGCATTGGCAGGAAAGGGTTTATTCAGCTTATACTTACAAGTTGCTGTTCATCACCAAAGGAAGAAAGGACTGGAACTCAAGCAGGTCAGGAAGCAGGAGCTGCTGCAGAGGCCATGGAGGGATGCTACTTACTGGCTTGCTTCCTCTGGCTTGCTCAGCTTGCTCTCTTATAGAACCCAAGGCTAACAGCCCAGGGATGGCACCATGCACAAGGGACTGGGTCCTCCCCCCTTGATCACTAACTGAGAAAATGCCTTATCGTTGGGTCTCATGGAGGCATTTCCTCAACTGAGGCTCCATTCTCTGTGATAACTTCAGCTTGTGTCAAGTTGACACACAAAACCAGCCAGTACAGGGGCTGTATCTGTACTTAGGAGTGGTGGCTTAACACACTGCTGGGGTCCTGGCATGCTACTTTCCCAATCAGGCAAGTGGAGAAAGGGCCATGATCTGAGAGGTGGCTGTTTCCTTAGAGTTTGGGTAGGAAGTGGAAGAGGGAAAATCTATAAGATGTTTCATTAGTAATCAAGTTAAGAGGAAACTCTTCCCAAATTAGGCAGGGTGTGTTATGCCAGTTTGTATTATAGAGAAGGAAGAGTGTCACCTGGACCCTTAGTTTTAGAGATTATGTTAGTAGGGGAATGTGATACCTTCCCCTCCCCAAATTTAGTAATATATGTTTTTAAAGACACAGAAAGGAAGATAAGAAATCATTCATATTATCCGTATATCTTTGCTATTTATCTTCTGCTGTGAACAGACACCGTGACCAAGGCAGCACTTACTAAAGAAAGCATTTAATTGGGGCTGGTTACAGTTTCAGAGGGTGAGTTCCTTATCACTGGGGAAGGAAACAGACAGGCATAGCACTGGAACAGCAGCTGTGAGCTTTACATTCTGATCCACAGGCATCAGGCAGAGAGGGGAGGGGGAGGGGAGAGGAGAGAGGGAGAGGGGGAGGGGGAGAGGGGAGAGGGAGAGGGGGAGGGGGAGAGGGGAGAGGGAAAGGGAGAGATTGTCTAGGCCTGATGTGAACTTTTGAAACCTCAGAGCCCATCCCCAGTAACCTACTTCCTTCAGCAAAGTCACACTTACGTCAACAAGGCCACACCTCCTAACACTTCCCAAACAGTTCATCGACTGGAAACTAACCATGCAAATATATGAGCCTCTGGGGGCCATTCTCATCCAGACCAGCACGACATACAGGTATTGACCTGAGTAATAGGTAGATTTGTCTTGCTCTGGAAAGAGTCTAAATCACTCAATTCCACAATCTAGTTATCCTGTCATGAGAGATGCCCTAATGCCTTGTCTAGTTCATGCCTGCTAATTGGCAGACAACAGACATTTTAATGTCAGGGGAAGCAGTCAGCTGAGGACAGGACAGAGGGAGGCCCCCATTTGGGGAGGCAATCTATTTCCTGGCTGGATAAACGTCTAGTTTTCACACCTTTAATTTGTGTTTCTCACCCGTTTAATCATCAGTAGGCAAGCCTGGAAACTACTCAAGCAAAGTCACAGAACAAGCAATAAATCGTGGTCTTAATGTTTGGACGTCAGGGCGAGACAGCTGTAACTTAGGCACACGTGAGATTAAAAGAAAACAAGAATCAAACAGGGGAGGAAAACACTTAAAATTCAGATGGCCGCAGAGTTACATTCTGTTTCAGAGAGCAGAAAACAACCCAAGGGCAAGACCTGCCAAAATTCCTTCAGATTCCTATAAGGTGAAATGGGAAAAGCAGGAGACATGGAAGGGGGGAGGGGGTTGGAAATCTCAAGCAGCTGCAAGAGTTTGACTTTGGTATGCAGTAGACTAAGGAGGGGGAGCGGGAATCTTGTTCCTGGCTGAAGAGGGGCACCTGCTTCTCCTTCTGCCTAGTCACTATTTTTGCCTTGGGTGAAGCATTTCGGGAAGAGCATCCATCTGTGGCGACCCACTTTCCCCCAGGACCTGGGTCCTGTCATCCATCTGCCTCACCTGTGTGTCCTCTGCTACTTAGGTCAGGCAAAGGAGGCGTCCAGCTGTATGCTAACAAATGGCCTTCTGGCCACACTGACTAGTTCAGCTGTCGTCAGCTACAGACATCAGAACGGAAGGAGCAGAAAGCCGTGAAGGAAATCTTTAGCAGTAAGACAGAAAAGAAAGTGTTTTCTCACCTCCTGGCTGGCCCCCATGTTTCTAGGCTTCTGGCCTCTTACCTGAAGAATCGAAAATAAGAACTCACACAGATTGGCCAAGGTAGCAGGATAACTCTATTTGAAGATAGGCAGTGGACTGACTATATACAAGGGCCTAACTGTTTGCATCTTCCTTGTATGGGTTTCAAGAAAAGGGTGACCTTGGTTACTAAGGAGTTCGATGAAGGTAGCGCTTTGTTCTGACTGATAACATAGGGTTATATAGTAACGTCTCCACTATTCAAGTCCGTTCCCTTAATAGTTTGACTTTAACATATACTTTCCCAATATGCGTAGGCATGAGGTGGGCAAGTAGGGGATTCTCCCCAAAAAGTTCACTTTGAAGACACAACCCTGCCTTACTGAGTTTGCACCCCAAATCAGTTCAGGCCAGACATTCTTCAGACCAGAATGTATTAGGAATATATTTGAATAGAAACTCTCTAACAATGATTCTTTTTTTAAAAAATATATATTTTTGAAGATTTATTTATCCATTATATATAAGCACACTGTAGCTGTCTTCAAACACAATGCAAGAGGGCATGCTTACATTGTACATGTAGGTAAGAGGATTGTCAGAAGTGGGGAGTCTGTATAACCCCAAACCAAATAGGGTTGCCAACTACCGGCTCCCTATACTTATCTGGCTTATGGAGGTGAGGTGTTTTACACTAAGACTTCAAAGGTTCTTTTTGCCCATTCATTTTTCTGTTTTTCAAGTTAGGGTTTTTCTGTACGTAGCCATGTCTATCCTGAACTCACTCTCAAGACCAGGCTGGCCTTGAACCCACAGAGATCTGCCTGCCTCTGCCTCTGCCTCTGCCTCCCAAGTGCTAGGAGTAAAGGTGCACCACCACTGCCCAGCTGTCTGGGGAGGTTCTTATAGGAGCTGTACATGTGCTGTAGGGCTGTTCTTCGAGTAGAATACAGTGAGAGAGATACAGAAGACCCTAGAAGCACACTGGTTTCTTTTAAGGAGTGATGACTTCAGAATGAGAGAAAGACAACCACCTCGAAGGCAAGGTGGCTTCATTATACAAGATGCACCATTTCCACCAATAGCCCATCTTTAATGTCCACAACATGTGGGACCCCAGGGATCTGCTGCATCTGGGTTACCCCCTGCACTGAGTTTTACATAGTGTTTATCAGTAACTGAGATAGAGTAAGAATCAGACACTCCTCGTTATTCAGACGATTTAGCACATATATATGTATGGATATACATATATGTCACCTTTCCTGCAGGAAGAAACTATATTTAGATTACTACTACACACAGCGGAATGCGGGGCTTGCTTGTTCGGATAATTCCAGTTCTATCTGCCTCGTTACGCTTGAACACATCTAAACAAATAGGGCTAGCTAGACAGAGCGCACCCATGTGTTGATAGTGACTGCCTCTGAGTAATTGGATTTAGGGGGACTCCAGGCAGGGGGATCTTCTCGCTATTTTCCTGTGTGTGCATTTTGGTTCTACAAGCATGAATTCTGTTTATACTCTTTAAAGTTATTTTCACGATGGAAAGAGTACATTGCATGGAACTTGAAAGCGCCCAGAGGTTTAAAATGTGTTTCAAATGCCCTTCGAACACTAGAAACTCTTTATCTGACATTGGGCAGGCACAGAGGGTTCTGCGGAGTGAAACGTTTTAGAGGCAAGTACCTCCCACACAAACACAAGGACTTAAGTTTGGATTTCCAGCCCACATGTAAAGCTGGACATTGTGGTACATGTCTGTAACTCTGGGGCAGGGGTAAAGAAGGGCGGGATGTGGACAGATTCCTGGATCACACAGCTAGCCAGTTGAACAAATCACTGGGCTTCAAGCTCAGAGAAAGACCCTATCTTGGAAAATAAGGTAGAGAGTGATTGAGAAAATTACCTTCACACATCCATGCAGATACACATACACACATATAACACACACACACACACACAGAGAGAGAGAGAGAGAGAGAGAGAGAGAGAGAGAGAGAGAGAGAGAGAGAGAGAAGAGAGAAGCCACCATGGGCTACTAAATGAGTTCTAGCCCTACCTGATCTTCAGAGTAATACTATGTCTCAAAAAATAGACGGCCACACTATACCAAACCTAACATTTGGGGTTAGAGGTTACAAGGGTCAGAGGTTACAGGCAAGTGAGAGCTTTGATGGCCATGCTGCACTGCTTTATGTCCAGCCCTGCTTGCCACGTGCCGTCTCCAAATCACAACCAGCCAGAGAAAGCAGCTTCTCTATTAGCACCAAACTACAAGGCAAAGGAGGTGCTCTCCCTATGTCCTCTCATAAGGGAGCTGCTGCAGAGGCTGGGGGCATAGCCCACATGTGGAGTGCTTGCCTGCCTGCCTAGCATGGGTGAGCCCCAGGGTTTGATCTCTAGCATTTCCTCTGTGTGTGTGTGTGTGTGTGTGTGTGTGTGTGTGTGTGTGTGTGTTCAGAAAGGTAGTTTGGCAGTAGCAAAACTTATCTTCAGGGCTCTCACACTGTCTTCTGCATGTTCTTGAAGAATTACAATACATGGAAATGTGGTCAAGGCTAACATCATTTTCAGCTTATTCTTATAGCCAACTGATAAATAATGGTGATAGGAGATGCTCCCTTATCCACTATCCAGGACCAGGCCTTGTGTTCTCAAGGACAAAGGCAATCTATGGCAATCCCCAGAGAAGAACAGACTGACCAGAGCCAGAGCAGGACCCTGAGGGCAGCCCCAGGCTGCAGATTCACTGATCGTGACTGATTGGACTGGCCTCAGAGAAGGTCCTTCTCCCTCAGCACGCCGGTCTTTCCTGTTGGTCTGTAGCCACAGAGTGAAAAGGCTGGCTGACAAAGAGATCAGGAAAGTGACAGAGGAGGACAAAGAAGTGACTATTCAGGGTAAGAGGGCATCGAGCTGAGGCCACCCAGACAGGCATTAGTTAGGGTTTCATTGCTGTGAAGAGAGAGGCACCATGACCACAGCAACTCTTATAAAGGGAAACCTTTTAGTTGGGGCTGGCCTACAGGTTCAGAGGTTCAGTCCCTTACTGTCATGAGAGAAGTGTGGGAGCATCCAGGCAGACACAGTGCTGGAGACAGAGCGGAGAGTTCTGCATCCTGAAGGCAGCAGGAGACTGTGTCCCCTCTGGGTGTAGTTTGAGCATGTAAGACCTCAGACCCCCCTCTCCCACAGTGATACACTTTCTCCAACAAAGCCACTCCTTCTAATAGTGCCACTCTCTTCAGTTAAATGCCAGGGATTCAAACACATGAGTCTGTGGGAGACCATGCCTACTCAAACCATCACACAATGAGGGAGAATGTAGCAACAGGGCCAGGCTGCAGACCCCTGCCTTCCCACCTTACCTGACAGATAGCTTTGCTAGCATCAAGGGTGCAAGATTTCCTTTCTTTTGGATAGCATGTGGATGGGTCTTTCCCATGCCTGTCTCCTTCCTACAAGTGTGTGTTTCCAAGGGTCAGGCTAAGCAATGTTCCTTTTGGCAAATAGATTTGTTTTTCTTCAGATCTCTTTTTTTTTTTTTTTTTTTTTTTTTCGGAGCTGGGGACCAAACCCAGGGCCTTGTGCTTGCTAGGCAAACGCTCTACCACTGAGCTAAATCCCCAACCCAGATCTCTTTATTATCAATACAATCTAAAAAGTAGTCTTTTTCACTGTGTTCTAATTAAAACATTGATCATGCTGGGTTAATTTACTATGATCTTGCGGGTGGCGCTACCAGTTTCCTGATGTAATGTTCTAATATAGCACACTAACAGATTAGTTAACATATGGTTAAACATAAAGACTACATTTCCCAGCATCCCTTATAACAAGATAGCCTAAATCCTAACCACTAGGATGTAAGTGGAGATATCTACAACAGCGTGCATGACAGCTGACAGTGAAGATCATGAGTTGAGCAGTGGTGTTTCATGTCTGTAATCCCAGCACTCGGGAGGCATAGGCAAGTGGATCTCTGTGAGTTAGAGGCCGGCCTGCTCTAGAGTGAGACAGCCAGGGCTACTGTCTCAAAACACACACACACACACACACACACACACACACACACACACACACACACACTGAATGGAGATTTCCATAACAGAACAACATCTATGGATATAATAAAGACATGTGTGAACTTGTGTAGAAAGAGTTCCACTAAATTTTAACTGATATTCATCTTACCTTTTCAGTCTTACTGCAGAGAAAACAAGGGGCTGGAGAGAGAGAGCTTGCTGGTTAAGCTGGTTAACCGGCTGTTAACAACTTGTAACAGCAGTCCAGGGTGTCCAGAGCCCTCTTCTGGCCTCCATGAGCACTGAATGCATGTGGTACACAGACAGGTGCAGGTAAAACACTCATACACACAAAATAACAAGTTTTAATTAAAATAATTCAACTGATCCAGGCGTTGGTGGCACATGCCTTTAAACCCAGCACTTAAAAGGCAGAGGCAGGGGAGCTGGAGAGATGGCTCAGCGGTTAGGAGCACTGACTGCTCTTCCAGAGGTCCTGAGTTCAAATCCCAGCAACCACATGGTGGCTCACAACCATCTGTAATGAGATCTGATGCCCTCTTCTGGTGTGTCTGAAGACAGCTACAGTGTACTCCTATATAATAAATAAAATATTTTAAAAAAAAAAGGCAGAGGCAGATGGATCTCTGTGAGTTCAAGGTCACCCTGGTCTATAGAGTCAGTTCCAGGACAGCCAGAGCTACACAGTGAAACTGTGGGGGTTGGGGGTGGGGGGACAACAGAAGAACAGATAAATAAAAATGTGGTACATTTACACAGTGGAGTATTACTCTGCTATTAAGGGCAATTATATTTTGCAGGCAAATGGATGGAGCTAGAAAAGATCATCCTGAGTGAGGTAACTCGGACCCAGAAAGATGAATGTGACACACGCTCACTTATAAGTGGGTGTTAGCCCTAAAGGATAACCATGCTACAATCCACAGACCCAAAGAAGCCAAGTAACAAGAATGCTTGACTCTCACTGAGAAGGGGAATAGAATAGAAATCATAATGGGGGGGAGGGGACTAGATGTGATGGGGATGGAAACAGGAAGATCAGGTCAGGAGAGGATGGAGGGAGAAAACACTGGGATAGACAACTGGAAGGGGGTAGGGGGGTCATCACCGGGACAACTAGAAACCCAGGGCAATGGAAGTCCCAGGCATCTATGTGGGTGACCCTAGCTAAGATTCCTAGCAATGGGGGATATGGAGCCTGAACCAGCCACCTCCTGTAACCAGGCAATGGAGGGGCTGGGACACCAATTCAGCCATAAAACCTTTGACCTACAATTTGTCCTGCCTACAGGACATGCAGGGGTCAAGATGGAGCAGAAACTGAGGGAATGACAACCAATGAATGGTGTAGCTTGAGACCCATGCCGCGAGGGACCCCACCCCTGACATTATTAATGGCATTCTTCTATGCTTGCAGACAGAAGCCTAGCATAACTGTCATCAGAGAGGATTCACCCAGCAACTGATGGAAACCAATGCAGAGATCCACAGCCAAACATTAGGCAGAGCTTGGGGAAGAGGGTGGTGGGGAGGACTCCAGGAGCCAGAGGGCCAAAAACACCACAAGGAAACCTACAGGATCAACTAACCTGGTCCCACAGAGGCTCCCAGAGACTGAACCACCAACTGGGGAGCATGCATGGGACTGACTAAGGCCCTCTACACCTATGTAACAGTTGTGCAGCTTGGGCTTCATGTGGGACTCCTAACAGTGGAAGCAGAGGCTGTCTATGACTCCTTCGGCTACGTGTAAAGTAAAATAAATTAATAAAAGATTGTTTGAGAACTTCATACATGTATAATGTGTATTGATCAACTCCGCCCCATTTCCACCCCTTCGATTCCTCACCATTTCCTCTTCCCAACTTCATGTGATATTAATTTGTTTTATTTAGGGGGTGAGGTATTGATACAGGCATTTTCTCTGTAGCCCTGGCTATCCTGAAACTGGCTCTTTAGACCAGGCTGCCCTCCAAACTCAGAGATCCCCCTGCCTCTGCCTCCCAAGTGCTGGGATTAAAGGTGTATGCCAAAACTGTGTGGCTCACAGTGGCTTTTTAAAAATCTAATTGAGTCCTCTTGGTGTAGTCTGTCTGTGCACGGGTGTAGGACCACCGGCTGGAGCGTGGGCGGCTGGAGCGTGGGCTGCCTCCCAGGGCCTCTGTGCTGCTTGGTTTGCTGTGTTTTGTCACTTTGATACGAGTTAGAGTCATCTGGTGAGATAAGCGAGAAAAGGACTTTATCAGATTGGCCAATAGCTAAGTCTGTGGAGGCATTTTGATTAATGGTTAATGTGGGAGGGCCCAGCTCACTGTGGATAAGCAAACTGGGCAAACTATAGAGAGCAAGACATTAAGCAACATTCATTCCTTCGTGGCCTCTAGTTCTGTTCCTGCCTCCAAGCTCCTGCATTGGCTTTCCTCAATGTACTGTGATTCAGGATGAATAGAAAGTAAGCTAAGATAGGCGCTCTCTCTCTCTCTCTCTCTCTCTCTCTCTCTCTCTCTCTCTCTCTCTCTCATTTTATGTATGTGAGTACACTGTAGCTGTCTCCAGACACACCAGAAGGGGGCGTCGGTTGTGAGCCCCAATGTGGTTGCTGGGAATTGAACTCAGGACCTCTGGAAAAGCAGTCAGTACTCTTAACACCCCCCCCCAGGCTGTATCTCTAAAGAAAACCAATTCTCCTCTCCCAGCACACATCTATTGCCAACAGCACCTCTCTCCCAATAGACTTGGGGAGCCCCTTTCCCATCCATGCTGGGATTTTGTCTGGCTTGATCTTGTGCAGATCTCGTGCATACAATCACAACCACAGAGAGTCCCTGTGTGCAATGACTCTGTCATGTCCAACAAACACTGTTTCCCTGTAGTCACCCACTGCCTGTGACAGTAAGAACGGTCTAACCTCATAACTACTGTTTTGCTTAGCCAATACTAACTATGAATGAATCCATAGCCTTGCCTGGAGAAACAAGTGGTTTTTCTGGCTCTGCACTCAGTATCCAGTTAGCTCAGGGCCACCTGCTTTGAGAATTTTATAAGAGAATGCAATACACTTCAGATTTTTATACGGGTTTTTTATGAGTTTTCTGTTAATACCAAACCTAATCCAAACTGATATTCATGGTAGCCTTTTATTTTGAAATTCTTGTGGCCCTGAAGTCCAATAGTCTGTTTGAAATTTTAAGCTTTGGATTCCATTTTCAAGCTTCCAACATGCTGTTTACTTGGGGAGTAGTGAGTTAACCAACTTCTGACTAGACAGTGGCCACGAAGAGCAGCTCTCAGGCACTAAGAATACATGGGCTCACTTAATAAATGTTCAAAGACTCAGACCACATTTCAGCCCCATGTAACTGTCTTGCCCTGCATGCCTGGTTGAGTCCTTAGTGTGTGATAGAAAGAAATATACAGCAAAGGGGAAAATCACGGAGCAGCAGATGGGTCAAAGGGCCGGAAGCAATAGGTCCTTCTACGGAGAGGAAACTTCTGGAGCTAATTCCAGAACAGCCCCGAGGCTTTCACACTCACACCCCCAAAATAGCTGCTTGCCTGTTTTTTGACAAATTTTCATTCTTGCTCCAAAAATAAAGAACAGCCCATACCTATGCTTACCACAGGAGCTGATCTAATCGATCAGTTGATCCTCTCTGAATCCCTGGTGTGTGTGTGTGTGTGTGTGTGTGTGTGTGTGTGTGTGTACTCGTGCGCACACGTGTGTTTGTGTTGTCACTGTCACTGACTATCTTCTTGGCCCAGCAACCATCGTCTCGGGGATTTCGTCCTTGAAAGAGGATTTGCCAGCTGGACTTGTTGACTATTTAGATCCCTGAGCCTCCGGCCTATTATATGAAACTCTGCCTTAATTACACATGGCCTCTGGGAGGGGCTGATACTGTACAGGTCAGAAAGACTATGGGACAAGACCTCCATCTATGTGGCTGTAGGGAAGCCCTCATCTCTACTGGGTAAAGGCTTTTCAAGTATGGCCTGTTGGGGGCGGGAGGAGAATCTACACCCCAGTCAGTAACCCCTCACCTATGCTCGGTAAGGATTCCCAATAACATTGATTCCTTAGAATGAACTTTGGTGGAATCATGCCTCAATTTGTCACTGGGACTTTAAGAGAAAGATGCTGCTTACATCCTCCCTGGAGAGAGTTTTAACAATTGGTCAGACTCAGCCTCTCACATATCTGGGCTAGCACCACATCATTAAGCTATACTTAAGCCCTTTTTACCTCATCTAGTTATCACACCAACCCTAGGAGGCAAGCATTATTATAATGCCCATTTTACAGATGGGGAAATCTGGGCATGATAAAGTTAATGAAGAGTTGAAAAATTAGCACTGGAATCCAAGCAGCATGGCTCAAGTTTGGTGGTGAGACTTAAGCTCAAAGCCGGTGCAAACTAAGAACACACTGCCACTGACCACTGAATTATATAATCCCGTGGGTAGGGACACTTGCTGCCATGCTTGACTTGACAGATCTGACTTCAATTCCAGAATCAACATGGTAGAAGGAGAGGACCAACTCTTGTCAGTTGTCCTCTGACCACTATGTGAGTACACACACACACATACACATCACACACACACACATACACACACACATACACACACACATACACACACACACATACACACACACATACACACACACACAGAGTGAGAGAGTTAACTGGTTAAAAATAGTCTTAAAAAATTAATTAAGATAAAGTGCTTTTGCATTCTGAATGTGAAGGCTGGAGTATGGACTGATCCTCAGAAACCACATAAAAGCCTGCCAGTGTGACTGACTGCCTGTAATCCCAGAGTTGCAGAGGCTGAGACAGCAGAACCCTTGGGCTTGCTGACTGTCTAGACTAGCTGACTCTGTGAGTCCCGGCCTTGTCAAGAGATTCTGCCTCAGAGCTGGAGAGATAGTTCAGTCATTAAAAGCACCGACTGCTTTTCCACAGGACCTGGGTTCAATTCCCACATCTACATGACAGCTCACGACCAGCTATAACTTCACCGTCTTCTGGCCTCCTTGGACACTGCATGCACACATTGCCTACATATACACTCAGTCAAACACCTATATGCATAAAATAGAAACGAAAAGTTTAAAATGAGATCCTGTCTCAGTAAATAAAATTAAATTAAATTAAATAGAGAACAATTGGACTGGAGAGATGGCTCAGTGGTTAAGAGCACCCGACTACTCTTCCAGAGGTCCTGAGTTCAATTCCCAGCAACCACATGGTGGCTCACAACCATCTGTAAAGAGATTCGATGCCCTCCTCTGGTATATCTGAAGGCAGCTACAGTGTACTTATATATAATAAACAAATAAATCTTTAAAAAAATAAATAGAGAACAATTAAGAAATATATCTAACACTCACATCTGACACGCACATAGACACAGAAAATACACATAAATAAAAATCCAGCTACAAGTTTGTCCTTAAGGTTGAATTAGGTGTGTGTGTGTGTGTGTGTGTGTGTGTGTGTGTGTGTACACATATATGTATATATGCTTTCTTTATTCATCCATCTGTTGATGAGCACCTAGTTCACGGCATATCCTGACTATTGTGAATAGCGCCACACTGAACATGGATGTGTGGGTATCTCTTTTGTATATCAACTTCAGTTTCTTCATGTAGAGCGCAGTCATGGGGTAGCTCTACTTTTAGCTTTTTGGAAACACCTCCATATTGTTTTCTCCAGTGGTTATACCAATATACATTTCTACTAACAGTGAATAAAAGGTTTCTCTTTCTCCACATCCTTGCCAGTATTTGAAATTTGTCTCTCTCTTTTACATGAGACATATCTCTTGTAGACCAAGCTGGTTTTGAACTCCTGATCCTCCTGCCTCTTCCTTCTGAGTTCTGGGGTTACAGATGTGCATGATGGTGCATGGCTAGACTTGGTTTTTGATAAAAATTTTAAATTTGGGGGCCACGTGGTAGTGGTGCATGCTTTTAATCCCAGCACTCAGGAAGCAGAGGCAGGTGGATCTCTGAGTTCAAGACCAGCCTGGTCTATGAAGCAAGTTCCAGGCCAGCTGGGGCTACACAGAAAACCCCATCTCACTCCCCCCAAAAATAATTTTAATTTTGATAAAGCCCAGTGTATTAAATGTATCACATTTATTGATAAATTTTAATACACTAAGAAATCTTAATACCACAAGATTTTTCTTCTAGGTTTTATACTTTGATATTTCACATATAAGTCTGTGACTAATGTCTTAATTTCTATTTATGATATGAAGCATGGGTTGAAGTTCATTGTAGGGCGCCATCCTGTGGTGAACAACGGTACTGCGCATGCACAGGCTTTGCACCTGGCATCAGTTGGCCGGTAATATGCTAATGAGGGAGCAGCACCATGCTAATGAGGTAATTCATGCTCCGCCAATCCCTGAAGGACAATTAGCATAGCCTCAGCCTGCTGTCTATATAAGGCGAGCGCTCTTGCTGCTTGAGGTCCCCTGTCCCCTGTTCAAGAGAGCTGTACAATAAAGGCTTGTTCGCAGAAGAATCCTGTTGCCGCGCGTCGTTCTTGCTGGCGAGACGCTGGGCGCTCGACAGTTCATTTTCTTTCTCCAAATGGCTTTTTATGTTACAGCCTTATTCAATGAAATTGTTCATCTGAAACTCTATGTTGAGGCTGCAAAGTTGGCTGGGTGGTCAAAAAGCACTTGTCGCTTCTTACAGAGGACCCAGGTTCAATTCCCAGGGCCCACATGATGGCTCACAACTATCTGTACCTGCAGTCCTAAGTGATCTGACGTCTCTTCACACCTGGGTGGTACCAGGCACATACTCAGTAAATATACATACATGCAGGCAAAATACTCAAACACATAAAAAATAAACTAAATCTTTTTAAAAATTTTTTAATTACGTGGGATTCTTGCTTTCTTTCTTTTAAAGATTTATTTATTTATTATATACACTGTAGCTGTCTTCAGACACACCAGAAGAGGGCATCAGATCCCATTACAGATGGTTGTGAGCCACCATGTGGTGGCTGGGATTTGAACTCAGGACCTCTGGAAGAGCAGTCAGTGCTCTTAACCACTGAGCCATCTCTCCAGCCCATAAAATAAATCTTAAAAAAAACCCTATATATCTTTTTTAATTGTTTTTAGATTTTTAAAAAATTATGTATAGAGGGGGTTTCTCTCCTGTCTTTTTTAAAATTTTACTTCATGTATATGGGCATTTGCCTTCAGATATGTCTGTCTTCCATGGGCATACAGTACCCACAGAGGCCAGAAGGGGTCATCTGATTCCCTGGTACTGGTCATACAGGCAGTTGTCAGCTGCTACATGGGTTCTGGGAACTGAACCTGGGTCCTCTGAAAGAGAAACCAGTATCCACAACCACAGAGCTATCTCTCCAACCCCTAATGGTAGAACTTCTGTGGTGATTTGGACATTAGAAACGACAGTTTACAAATGACAGTCCTGATACATAATATAATAATTATAAATAATAATGATTCTTTTTCTTTTACATACATCCTCTTTTTTTTTTTTAAAAAACATTTATTTATTATGTATACATCATACTGCTTTCTGCCTGCATATACGCCTGCAGGCCAGAAGAGGGCACCAGACCTGATTATAGATGGTTGTGAGCCACCATGTGGTTGCTGGGAATTGAACTCAGGACCTCTGGAAGAGCAGACAGTGCTCTTAACCTCTGAGCCATCTCTCCAGCCCCTAGATACATCCTCTTATAACCAAATACTTGCAGAATCCATGAAATACCTATTTAAAACTCCGGTCTAGACTAGCTTTAAGAAATATAGAGCAGGCAGGCAATGGTGGTGTGCTCCTTTAATCCCAACATTTGTGAGGGAGTCAAGAGAATCTCTGAGTTCAAGGGCCAGCCTGGTCTACAGAGTGAGTTCCAGGACAGCTAGGGCTACTAAAATAAGCCCTATTTCAAAAATCAAAACCAAAACCAAAAAAGTAGAACAAAAACGTAATGATGTGGGGTCAAGGGTCAGGGGTCAGGGTCTTGATTTATGTCACAGGGCTGCTGCCGACTTACTGAGTAATCTTGGGTAAGTCACTTAACTTTTGAGTTTTATTTCTTATATAATTTGGTGCTGAACCAAACAAGAACTCAAAATTTCACCTCCATGGTTAGCCATGTGGGTATAGTGGAGGAGGAGCCCCTTTTTAACAGTGTGGGGGTTCTAGCCCTCCTTTCAATGGTTCTGGGGTTGGGAACTGGTCTGCATTTCAACAAGCACCCGGGTGAATTTGATCCTAGTATGCTCGACTAGAGAAACATGGACGTAAACGGTCTTTTATGTCCGTCTGGCTGCGGTGCGTGACTCCGACCAGGCTGGTGAAGAACGGCTTACCCACATGGTGCTGGGCATTGAAGCCAGAACTTTCTGTGTGCAAGCATATACGCTGCCAACTGAGCTACAGCCACAGCCTGCTGTTTTGTTTGTTGTTTTGAGACAGCTCTTGCTATGTAAGCTAGACTGGCCTGGAACTTTCTGTCCTGTTCTAGTTCTCAGAGTATCTAATTACAGGCATCAGCTCTTTTGTTTTGTTTTGCTTTGTTTTAGTTTGGTTTCGTTTTGTTTAGGTTTTTCCAGACAGAGTATCTCGGTTTAGCCCTGGCTATCCTGGACTTTCCTCTGTAAACCAGGTTGGCCTTGAACTCAGAGATCTGACCTGACTCTGTCTCCTGAGTGCTGAGATAAAAGGCATGGGCCACCACGCCCACCTTCACCAACACGTAGGCACGCACGCACGCATGCACGCGAGTTGAATCTTTTGTAAAGCCTACTGTGTGTGTGGAGGGGGGATCGCGATCATCCTCAGCTCTTAACCTCAAGGTTAGACTGGTCTACTTGAAGCCCATGTCTTGACCCTCCCTACTCAAACAAAGCAAGCCACAAAACCCTTGCTAAGTCAGTATTCTTCCTTTGAAAGCCTCCATGGGCAATATATACCTTCGTGAGGTCCATAGAACTCCCTACCCCCACGCTTCTCATTTCAATACATCATAGATACATAGCTGCCCCCCAGCTCCACGGTTTCTCCCTAGCTTTGCTATTGGTAGGAGGAGACAAAGGAACATTTGGCGAGAAGATTGGAAACTGAAGGAAACCAGGCCATCCCAGCCAACACCCCAAACGCCAACCAAAAGCGATGGGGCCACACTGCCCTCTTGTGATTGAGAGAGGTAACTACAGTGAAAACAAGTCTGAAAACAGATCTTCCTTGATCCAAGGTGGATGAGAAAGGATTTCACCACACACATTTACATTTCTTTTTAATTATTAATTAATTATTAATCTAGTATTAACTAATTAGTTGGTTTTGGCCCTCGGTCTCATGAAGCAGAGGATAACCTTGAACTGATTCTCCTGCTTCTACCCCTCAAGTTCTGGTATTAGGCATGTGCCGCCATACTTGGCCTACCATTCTTTGGGGTTCCCCAAAGCCAGCCTTTTTGTGTATTTCTGACCTCGGCTTTGTAACATGAAAACACTTTGCAGTGGTTTTTTTTTTTTTTACAACTCCCATCTTATATGATTCCCTCCTTCCTTCTTTACCTCTCATCCTCTTTCAGAATAAGAGGAACTGACAGGGATTTCATGTAAATACCTTTCTAGTATTTTACATAAGGGTATACTGACCATGCCTGCCACAGGTAGCTTCATCTGTCACTGTGATACACCTGGTCAGAGAGAACCTAAGTTGAGAAATTATCTCCTTGGGACTGGCCTATGGTCATGTCTATGGGGTATTTACTTGATTGCAAATAGATATAGGAGGTCCCAGCCTATGGTGGATGGTGCTATCCATGGGAAGGTGTGCCTAGGCTATAAAAGGAAGGTGTCTGAGGGCCTAGAGAGATTGTTCAGTGACTGAGAATACTTAGGACCTGATCAGTTCCCAGCACCCACACAGTGGCTCACAACCATCTGCAGCTCCAGTTCCGGGAGATCCAATGGCCTTTTCTGACTTCCAGGGGCCCAGAAGCCGAATTCTTAGAGGTGGCCATGGTTGTATCTCTTTCTGACAGCCGAGCCTGGCGGTGTAAGAGTCACCCAGGTGGTACCGGTTCTGTTTTTTTTTTTTTTTTCTTTTTTCTTTCAGAGCTGGGGACCGAACCCAGGGCCTTCCGCTTGCTAGGCAAGCGCTCTACCACTGAGCTAAATCCCCAACCCCTGGTATCGGTTCTGAAGGGATCATGGAGAGGACCTGAGGCTGGGCACTGTTCGAGGTCAGAGAAACCATTGGTGAAGGTGCAGCCTCAATGGGAGTGGAAGGCCCAGGACTGAAGGGGGTCATGCAAAGGATTTGAGGCATGGCACCAGGAAAAGAGCCTCTGATAGGCTATCAGTGAAAGCCCCGCCCAGTTGCAGCAAGAAACCCCAGCGTTTTGGAGCTGTCAGGACCATCATGGGAGGACCATCATGGGAGGACCACCAGGAGCAGCATCAGCAGTGGAGTGGAGCCTGCTGGAGCCTAGAAGACAGGCTGTGTGTGTTGCACAGGGGAGAGCTGGAGTAGTGACCCAAGCCCTTTGGAGGAGTCCAGAAGGTGATAAGTGGATCCCAGACATTGGACAAAGCATTGCTTTGCTTTGATTGTGACTGTGTCCTGATTTTTCCCTCTTGAAATAAGAAAGTATTTTAGTGGGACCCATAGTTAAGAGAGACTTTGAATTTTAAAAGACAGGATTTTTAAAAGAGATTGGATATTTTAAAGGGACTGAAATTCTAATGTGTTTTGAATTTGTAAAGACTGAGACTTTTAAAGTACTTATAGTGTTAATGTGAGATCTTGGGGATGGATAAGAAAGGGAGGTCTGCGGCTTAACGGTGTGCGTTTGTGTCAAGTTGACAATGGGTCAATTGTACTGGCTGGTTTTGTGTGTCAACTTGACACAAGCTAGAGTCATCCGAGAGGAAGGAGTCTCAGTTGAGAAATGCCTCCATGAGACCCAGCTGTAAGGCATTTTCTCAACTAGTGATCAGTGAGGGAAGCCCTAGTTCATGGTGGTGGGGCCATTCCTGAGCTGGTGGTCCAGGGCTCTATAAGAAAGCAGGCTGAAGGAGTGGGAGCTGTATCTGACTCTGCTGCCCAACCTTTGATCCCTGTCTCCTAACTGGGCTGCCTCACCTAGATACAGTAAGGAGAAGATGTGCCTAGTCCTCCTGCAACTTGATACGCCAAGGCTGGTTGGGATCCATGGGAGGCCTCCCTTTTTCTGAGCACTTTCTGAGGAAAAGGGTGGGATGGGAGGATGGCTGGAGGTAAGGTGAGAGGGAAACTGTGATGGGAATGTAAATAAATGCTTGAGTTCCTGTCCTGACTTCCTTCAATGATGAACATTGCCGTGGAAGTGTAAATCGAGGACTGGGGATTTAGCTCAGTGGTAGAGCGCTTGCCTAGCAACCACAAGGCCCTGGGCTCTGGGTTCGGTCCCCAGCTCCGGAAAAAAAAAAGTGTAAATCGAATAAACTCTTTCCTCCCCAGCTTGCTTTTTTGGTTGTGGTGTTTCATTGCAGCAACAGAAACCCTAACTAAGACAACCGTTTCTCTCAATTTATGCACAACAGTTTAAAGAGCGTATTTTCTATCTATTTGAGAATTTAGTGCCTGTGTATAATGTAAGTTGATCATATCCTCTCTCTCCAGCTCCTCCCAGGCCCCCCTCCACTGCACCCCATCTTTTCTGAGAAACATAACCTTGTCTTATTTCTTATCCTTAGAAATAGGATAAAAACAAATTCCCTTTTTAAAGCATTGCTAAGAACTTAATTACTTCTTAATTCACATTTTAAAAACTATTTGTTTCTCAAGACAGGGTTTCTCTGTATGGCCCTGGCTGTCCTGGAACTCACTCTGTAGATCAGGCTGGCCTTGAACTCACAGAGATCCGCCTGCCTCTGCCTCCCTAATGCTGGAGTTAAAGGTGTGCAGCACCTCCACTGCCAGGCACTGCACACTGTGGTTTTTGGGAGGAAGGCTGTGGTCTGGATGTATTATATGAAAGAATAAATAAAGAGGAAGATCTGTATTGCTATAAACAGAGTCAAATTCAGTTATACCTAAGAGTTTTTTTTTTTTTTGGTTCTTTTTTTTCGGAGCTGGGGACCGAACCCAGGGCCTTGTGCTTCCTAGGCAAGCGCTCTACCACTGAGCTAAATCCCCAGCCCCTACCTAAGAGTTTTGATCTTAGAGATTATAAGTAAGCTAAAATTGTAACTATAAATTTCTCGTATAAACGTTTTTATCTAAAATCATTTTTGAGCCTTCTTTAGCAAAAACATTCTTCATATCTGTAAGTTGTATGTCTTGTTAATAAGCAAATGAGAACTTGGGAAGTTACATTGTATTACGAATAATCTTATATTGTCTTAGGAGTTATAATTACACTACAGTCCTTTATAAATTGCCAATGTAAATATTTTTATCTAAAAACATTTTAAAAACATTTACCAAAAATGAACCTCATGTTTACAACTTTTTTAAAAGATTTATTTATTATATATAAGTACACTGTAGCTGTCTTCAGACACACCAGAAGAGGGCATCAGATCTCTTTACAGATGGTTGTGAGCCACCATGTGATTGCTGGGAATTGAACTCAGGACCTCTGGAAGAACAGTCAGTGCTCTTAACTGCTGAGCCACCTTCCCAGCCCATGTTTATAACACTTACATGCATTAAAGAGATGAGGACTCAGGAAGTCATATTATATTGCATAAATCTAATACTATCCCAATATGTTGTAAAATAAGTAAGTTATATTTAAAATTCATAAGCATTTTGTGTGGATTTTAAGATGTGTGGATACCAGACATTGAAACAAGGAGCCGTGAAGTTTAAGTTGTTCTGGAGACCCCAAGATATGAGATGTCAGAACTGTGGGGTATCTGCTAGGGAAAGTGACGAACAGGGAGTGAAACCAGCCCGAGAGAGAATGATGTTGCAAGCAGCAGAGCTGAAAGGAGCTGGACATCAGACACGGAGATGCAGAGTTTGGAGTTTGCCCAGCTGGTATTTGATCTTGCTTTGCTCAGTCCTTCCTTACTGTGACACTTTGGAATGGTAATGCACATCCTGTGATGTTAGAAATATATGATCTGCTTTTTAATTATGATTTTATAGGATTACAGTTAAGAGGTTGCATGACTCGCAGAAGAGACTTGGAACTTTGGATTTTAAGCATTGTTGAGACTGTGATGGACTCTGGGGACTTTTGAAGCTGGATTGTGCATTGTGCATTATGTTATGGCTACAAGCCCATGGGGTGCTTGTATAGGCTGAGTAGGCTTGACCCCAGAGATTCATGTATTTGAATGCTTGGCTATCGGGGTTGGTACTATTAAATGGTGTGGCCTTATTAGAGGAAGTGTGACACTGTGGAGGCGGGGCTTTGAAGTTCCTATGTTCTCAAGCTTTGCCCAGTGTGGAGCACTTAGTCTCCTTCTGATGCCTGCAAATCAAGATGCAGAAATCTCAGCTCCTTCCCAAACACCATGTCTGCCTGCAGGCTGCCATGTTTTCTGCCATGATGATAATATAGACTGAACCTCTGAACCTGTAAGCCAGCCTCAAATAAATGTTCTCCTTTATGAGTTGCCTTGGTCATGGTGTCTGTTCACAGCAATAAAACCCTAAGACAATAGTCATGGTGTCTCTTTACAACAATAGAACATTGACTAAAGCACACATTCACACAACACACATACACACGCAACACACACACACACACACACACACACAAATACAAAGTATATAAATAACATTTCCTAACCTTAACAGTCGCCAAGTCCTGTGACACATCTTGGTGTTAAAATACCTGCAAGATTTAATAACATTTGTGTTCTCAGATATATCACATACAAACACCCGAAGTTTTCCATAAATCCCAGTTTGTTTCTTTTTTAAAAACATATGTTCTAGATTTACTTATGTGTGTGCATGTTCTGTTTATGTGTAAGTATGTGCACTCCCTACATGTATGTATGCACACTGTGTGCATGGTGCCTGAGGAAATCAGAAAAAAGCTTCATTTCCTCTGAAAGTTGAGTTATAGATGGAAGTTAGCAGACATGGGAGGTGCTGGAAATTGAACCCAGATCCTCTGGATGAGCAACCACTGCTCTTAACCACAGAACTATCATCTATCTCCTATTGTTAGAACTTTGAAAACGACTTTTGAAAGAAACCATTAGGGGCTGGAGAGACGGCTCAGCAGTTAAGAGCACCTGACTGCTCTTCCAGAGGTCCTGAGTTCAATTCCCAGCAATCACATGGTGGCTCACAACCATCTGTAAAGAGATCTGATGCCCTCTTCTGGTGTGTCTGAAGACAGCTACAGTGTACTTATATATAGTAAATGAGTAAATCTTTTTAAAAAGAAAGAAAGAAAGAAACCACTAGATTGTAATAGAAACCCAAGAAATCAGTTCTGAAATGTACATGTCTTACATTAGGCAACTGAAAACTTAAAGAGTCATTTGAAAACTTAAAGAAGTTAGTTTTTTTTTTTTTCTATTTTTCGGAGCTGGGGACCGAACCCAGGGCCTTGCGTTTGCTAGGCAAGAAGAAGTTAGTTTTGAAACACAAAATTTATGTATCTTAAACTTGGCATACCCCCTAACTCCCCCTCCCCCGTGAAAGTGTCTCACTGTATAATGCTGGCTGTTGTGAAATAATTCACTATTAGACCAGGCTAGCCCCAAACTCACAAAGATCCACCTGCTTCTGTCTCCCAGTGCTCTATCTCTCAGGGATTAAAGGTTTGTGCCACTATGCCCAGTTTAGGAAAAATCCTTATAGAAGTTTAGAAATAATCATAGGCCTTAAAATAATACTAAAGCAGACAAATTATATTACATCACACAAAGCAGGTTACCTGATTAGCAGGAATAAAACATCCACAAAAGACCAGTCAGGATAACGACATTCTGAGTGACTGATGTTAGCATGAGTTTTTTGTGGTTGAAAGGAGCTTCAGTGTAGGGATGGGGAGGAAAGAGGAAAGGGGTGGACATCACAGATGGCAGCACCGACTCTCCAACTTTCAGTTTCTAAAACCAAAACCAAAACCAAGTAACAATTTCAACAACTTTCTTTTTCTTTGCATGCCAAGGACTCAGTCCAGGCCTCACATACAGTAGGAGGCACTTTACTATTGAACCACAACCCTGAATCCTACAAGTGAAGTGTGTGTGGGCACACAGGAGAGAGAGAGGGGGAGAGAGAGAGAGAGAAAGAGAGAGAGAGAGAGAGAGAGAGAGAGAGAGAGAGAGAGAGAGAGAGAGAGAGATCACAGTTGCCATTGCTGTTTTACCACCCTATAGTCTGGAACTTACTATGTACCTCAATAGCCTAAGTTGACATCGAACTCAAGGCTATCCTCCTGCCTCTGGTCCTGAAGTGCTGGGATTCCAGATGTAAGTCATCACATCTGGCTTAAATGTATGAGAGACTAAGCTAGACATATCACTAACAGGCAACCAGACAGAGAAAGAGGCCACTGATAGATAAAGAAATCAAACTTCTCCTTCTTCCTCTCTCTCCTGACCCGAGGCAAAAGCCTGGAGGAGTCTTTCTCCTGTCTCCCGCCTCTGCCCCTCCCTACTTCCTGCTGCCCAGTGCAAGGTGATCAGATTTATTTAAGACCAGTCCGGAAGATGTTTACCTGAAGCTATGGACCTACCAGGTCTTCTTAATTTGTCCAAGTTGATCAAACTCAGAATCTGGGGTAAGAGACCTCCCCTGTACCATTATAAATGCACAGTCACTGGAAGCCGTGTGCTATGAACTCCCCCTTTTGCTGTCTGAGTTGGTCAACCTGAAATTAGGGGAAGGAAACCCATCCCAGACCACCAAAAACACTTAAATCCCCTACCCACCCAGGGAAAACACATTTCTGCCCCCTCTCTGTTCTGAAGGGTATCTTTCTGTGAACTTTGCTGTGTGTCTTGAAGGCACCTTTACCTGACCTGGGCATGGTAACCATGGCCCTGGCAGGCCTCACCCTTCTCCTCCATTCCCTCTGCCTTGCTAAAGCAAGGCCCCAAGGTCCAGTCCCTTACCTGACCACTTCTTACTTCTCCACCCTCCACCCCCACTCCCAGCCCCAGAATGACAACCAAGGTCCAGCAATCAAAGTATTGAAGTCTAGCCTCCTTGCAGCACACCTAATTAACGTGCCCAATTAAAATTAAGCACCTCATTTTAATATAGGGTTTCTTCTTTCTATATAAACTGCCATTTGCCTACGGGCCACGTCTGTCTCCTTTTTTTATCCAGAGTCAGTTCTTTGTCCCTCCAGGATAAATACCCATCACCCCTCTCCCTCGTTCTCTCTCTCCTGTCCTTGTCTCTTATTCCCTGCCCTCCATCCTTCTTGGGCAAATATATCTCCTTTGTACAGGGAACTTGGTCTTCAGGTATCTTGTGCCAATACTGGTCCTGTCAATGCCCGCTTCTTTGCCTGTAATAAAGTTTATCTATTGCTTCCTGCTGAGTCTAAGGGTTTTCCTGACTTTTAATTCTCTAACTGACAGAGAAAAACCCAATCCAGGCTCCTAGATGGTACCACTTATATTTGTACGACTAGCTCAGTTTCAGGTATTCTGTCACACTAACAGAAAATGAGCTAAGATGGCATCATCCATTAGCTTTATCTGTTTTCAAATTTCAGGTCGAAGGAATACAACAATATACTCATGTGTGTGACTTTTGCTGAATGTTGTAAAGTTTATCTCTTTTGTTTCTTTTTCTTTTCTTTCTTTCCTTTTTCCTCTTTTCTTTTTTAAAGACAGGATCTCTATGTAGCCAGGCTAGCTCTGAACTCACAGAGTTCCTCTACCTGCTCCCGATTCTCCACTGGTGGACTAAAAGTGTGCATCATTGCACCCTGCTTACACCTGCGTTCTTTTCTGGCACTGTTTTTCATTATGTTAGTATATCGCTGTAGAAACATTGATTTCAGACACTTGGGATGTTTCAAACCTGGGACTATCATAAAAGGACGTCTGTAAATGCATTTGAAAAATACGGGTGCACATTTGATTGATGCATTTATGGCTCTGAACCGAAGCCCAGGGCCTCAGGAATGCTAGGCCACTCTACCACTGAGCCACTCCTCCAGTACCTGCACACAGTTCGTTGGCTTTTTAAGTAAAGAATGGAACCGCCCTGCCAGCACCCCAAGCTACATACTGGTTTATACCAGTTCAATTTCCCACTAGCCCTGTATGAAGGCTCCCATTGTTCCAAATCTTGACAACAAAAGGTGTCAGTTGTCATTTTAGTGATCCAGGTGGGTGGGCATTGGTGCTGCCAGGTAGATTTAATTGGTGTTTCCCTGATGACTAAGCTACCTTTTCATAGCTTATCAGCCGTTTGGCTTGAAAATCTTCTCTTGCCAAGTGCTGGTTCAAGGCTTTTAGACAAGACGCTTAAAGCCCAGGTTTACCAGAGTGAGCGTTGAGAGCGTTGCTGAGTTTAATCTCGTGTGAACCAGGCTACATTAAGAGACTGCCCTTAGCTTGTAGGGTTTTGCATGGTCCCGTGCTGGGAACAATACATAGTCTGAGAAGCCTCGGGTGGGGCAAGTAATAACAAAGTGGGGTTCAAATTAGGACCACAGGCTGGGGGTGTGGCTCAGTGGTCCACTGCTTTCCAGCAAGTGTGAGGCCCTGGGTTTCAGTCTCCTGTATAAAAATCATTACAGGAGCTAACAGGGTATGGATGGTGAACACATCATTGCCAAAGTTAAGTTTTGACAAATCAGAAATATGGAATATATACACAAATACAAACTTAGCATGAATCGTTCAACTCACCAACTGATTAAGGGACTGTAAAATGTAAAAATCTATTATTACAACTGATTCAAATGAGACTTTGATTAACAAAGATCTGTATTCCTCACTGGAACTCTCTCCCTCTCCCCCCCCCCCCTCTCCCTCTTAAAATGCTGGACATTTAACCTGAGGTCTTGAGCAGAGATGAAGTGTTTTTTTAAGACAGGGTCTCATGTAACCCAAACTGGCTTCCAACCTCCTATGTAGCCAAGACTGGCCTGACCTCATTCTTGCATCTCCAAAGCATCAGGACTAGAGGCCTGTCCAATGCCAATCATTTGCAGAAATCGTCTGTGTTGCTAGAAACAATACTGATTTTGGTTTTTTATAATATAACTATTTTTTGCTTGTTTTGAGATTCAAGTTTCATTTTGTAGCTTAGGCTGTCCTGGAACTCACTATGTTCCTAGGCTAGGCTTCTGCGTGGTAAGATTACAGGAGTAAGCCAACCCTGCCTGGCTGGGCAATGTCACACCTCTCTCTGTAGATGAGTTAACAGTGTCTTAGTTTCAGAAAGGATTTATTTGGCTTATGCTTCCATACTGTTCTCGGTGAAGGACATCAGGACAGGAACTCAAACAGGGCAGGAACCCGAAGGCAGGAGCTGATACAGAGGCTGTGGAGAGGTGCTGCTTACTGACTTGCTCCCCATGACTTGCTCCCCATGGCTTGCTCAGCCTGCTTTCTTCCTTTTTTTTTTTTTTTCTTTTTTTTTTCGGAGCTGGGGACCGAATCCAGGGCCTTGCGCTTGCTAGGCAAGCGCTCTACCACTGAGCTAAATCCCCAACCCCTACCTGCTTTCTTATAGAACCGAGAACCACCAGCTCAGGGATGGTAACCACCTATCAAGGGTTAGGTCATCTCCTGTCAATCACTAATTAAGAAAATGCCTTACACCTGAGTCTTGTGGAGGCATTGTCTCAATTGAAGTTCCCTTCTTTCAGATAACTCTACTTTTGTGTCAAGTTAACATAAATCGAGCCAACACATAATCTATATTTTTCCGACTGCTGCTGGAGCCAGTTACCACAAATGGAATAGCTTAAAGCAGTGCAAATCTAGCCACTTCCAGTGGCTAACACCTCTAATCCCAGCCCTTGAGAGGGAAATTGCAAGTTTCAGGCCAGTCTAGGAGATGTTGTCTCAAAACCAAAACAGTTGGGAGCTCAGGATATGGGTTTCTTCTGTGTGTAAGAACCTGTTTATAGGTCAGTGAGCTGGCTCAGCAGGTAGAGGCAGCCAGATATAGGCCTGACAACCAGAGTAGAATCCCTGAACTTGGAAGGGACTGAGAATTGTCCTCTGACCTCCACACAAGTGTCATGACACATCTCTCTGTCTCTCTCTTACATACATGGACACAAATAAACGTTTAATTATTTATGGATATGTGCCTGCATGAGTTTATTTACATCACATATGCAGGTGCCAGAGGGGGACAGACAGAACTGGAATTACAGGTGGTTCCTAGCCACTTTGTGTGGATGCTAAAACCACCTTGGGGTCATCTACAAGAGTAGTAAACCCTTTAACCATTGAGCCATCTCTTCAGCCCTAAATAAATATATATTTAAAAGATCTTATTTGTATAAAAAAGAAAGAAAGAAAGAAAAAAAGAAAGAGAGAGAGAGAGAGAGAGAGAGAGAGAGAGCAAACAAGCAGGAAAGCAAGAAAGCAGGAGCTGGGTGGTGGTGCCTCCCACCTTTAATCCCAGCACTTTGGAGATGTAGGCAGGGGGATCTCTATGGTTCTAGGCCAGCCTGGTCTACAGGACAGCCAAGAATACACAGGGAAACCATGTCTTAATAAGTTAATTAATTAATTAATTATTTAAAGAGAACTTACTTGTACACATTTTAAAAACAAAAGCCAAGTTTATCATCTTCCAGTCCTTGAACTCTTAGAGCGCTAAGTAACTTCCGTCAGGACTGAGCAGTCACAGTGACTAAAACCTCGTGTGGCCAGGCTATGTTCCTCCTGAAGGTGCTAGGAGAGGAGAATCCAGGCGTTTGCTATTTTCCCACCATCTTGAGGTTATTTGCATTTCTGGCTCACGTCTGCATCCCTCCCCATCACTAAAGCCAGTAATGGCAGGCTTCAGACTTTTAGTCCCTCATCTTCACTTCTCTGCACCTTCCGACTCCGTCTTCACTTACAAAGACCTCCTGATCGCCTGGATAATGGAGAACAGTCAGTCCCCCATCTCAAAACCCATCAACAGTTCAGAATCCTATCAAATCTGAAGCTCCCTGGAGAACCCGTCACACAGCTCTTGGTAATTCACCCGGGAACACATAATAAACTCCTTGCCCTGTCTTGGATAGTTTCCTGACAAGGAAAAGGCCCCTAAGACTGCAGAAGACCCAAGTTCAAGGCAGGTTAAGTAGAACGTAAAGTCAAGTGTGCCTGGGCCACCGTCCCTGGTCCCTGTGAATGACCTTAGCAAGGAAGTGGCTGCCCTGTAATGGGGTCTGGTCACTTTGTTCCTATCCAGGCAACTCACATCGTTTCCTTTGGCCTCTTCGAGTATTTGAGTTTTTCATCCTGGTTACTGATTGATCAAGTTCTCTTTCCACATCTGCTCCATAGTTCCCATGTGGGAAGATTTGCACACAGGGGACAAAAAGAGAAAGGAGGTACACCAGGGAGACACAAGCAACCCTTAACCACTTGGCATTTGACATTGTCCCCAGGTAGGGCAAGAGGTAAGACAGTAGAGGAGAAATGTCTCCCTGACACGACCCTCCTCTTCAGCACCCCTCCTTTGTACAAGCCGGAGGCTATGCACTCGCTAGGCAAGCCCTTCACCTGAGCTACATTTCCAGCCTCTGTTTTACTCTTCTTTTTGAGACTAAATTGTTCAGGTCTTAAGTGTCCTTTGTAGCCTAAGCTAGCCTTAGACATTTAATTCTCCTGCCTTAGCCTCCAAAATAGCCAAGATTACAGGCTTATCTATACCATCAGCTCCAATACACACGCACATGCACACATACACACACCACTTGACTTTCATGGAATAAAGGAAGACTACAGTTTCCTCCTCACTTCACGCTACCCAGTAAACAGCTGCAGTGAAACAGAAGCCACCAGACATTACTTTTATTCCCCAGTAAGTCTCAGAGGCTGAAAACATTCTAGGCCTAGATAAGGAGGCTAGAATCTCCTAGGACTGGACCTAGGTTAGCAGACGGAGGCAACTAACTTTAGGCGAATAAAAGATACTTTTACACGTATGTGCATCTATGGGCTTGTGTGTTCACCTATGCACAGGCATACACATGTGTGCAGGTGCACATGTCACGTGTGCACACAGAGACCCAAAGTTGACAAGGTCGCCAAGTGCTCTCCACTTTATTTTGGGGTCTCACCAAACCTGGAGCTCCCTGATTTGGGCCAGTTTACCGGAACATCCTACCCTTTGGGTACCCATCTCTCACTCTTGAGAACCAGGCTTAGAGCCACGCCTGCCCAGGTTTACTGTAACTTCTAGGGATGTGAACTTTGGCCTTCATGCTTTTCCAGCCACACACTTTCTGCATTGAGCCATCTCCCCAGCCCATGGCCGCTCTTAATTAAGCCAACAACTTTCACTTTCCGCAGCCCTCCCCCCCCCCCCCCGTCCCCCAACTCCTACAGGGTCCCTTGATACTCCCACAGCTGGCCTGGAACTTTCCATGTAAAACAGACTGACTTCAGACTTGCAGAGATCCACCCGTGTCTGTTTCCTGACTGCCGATGTTAAAGTTGTGGGCCCCCATGCCTCATTAATGCAGATGAGTCCAACAGTTTTCAAATTCCACTTGCTGTGCTGATTGGGTTTTGCCAACTTAACACAAATCTAGATATAGCCAAGAAGAGGTCATCTTAACTGAGAATTACCACTATAAGATTAGCCTGTAGGGAAGTGTGTGTGTTTTGGTGGGGGAGAGCATCATTTTTCTTGATGTTGAGAGGGCCCATCTCCCCTGGGCAAGTGGTCTTGTCCTGTACAAGAAAGCAAATTGAATGAGCCAGTAAGCTGTACTCCTCCATGAAGTCTGCTTCAGTTCCTGCCTTCAGGTTCCTGTCTTGAGTCCAAGTGTCTTAGTTAGGGGGTTTTACTGCTGTGAACAGATACCATGACCAAGGCAACTTTTTTTATTTTTATTTTAAAGATTTATTTATTTGATACACTCTCTCTCTCTCTCTCTCTCTCTCTCTCTCTCTAGCTGTTTTCAGACACACAGGAAGAGGGCATCAGATCCCATTACAGACAGTTGTGAGCCACCACCATGTGGTTGCTGGGAATTGAACTCCAGTCCTTTGGAAGAGTATCAGTGCTCTTAACCACTGAGCCATCTCTCCAGCCCAGGACATGTACTCTTCTTAACCACTGAACTATCTTTCTGTTCCCAGCTGCTTTTGGTCTTGGTGTTTATCACAGCAATCGATTTCCACCAATACCTATTTTAAGTCTCTGAGCAAATCCTCCTAAACAAATAACAGCTATTAAGACTCACTGAGCTGGGCTGTGGCAGAGGCAGAGAAATCTCTGTAAATTTGAGGCCAGCCTGGTCTACATAGTGAGTTCCAGGACACCCAAGACAAGGAGAAAACCTGTTTTGAAAAACAAACCAAAAGCCACACTGAGATGCTGTTGATGGAGACCAGAAGGTCACTTTGGCTAAAACCTTGGTAACTCATTCATTAACTGAGAAACCCCTGATTGAACCTCTGCTGGGTACAATGTATGGCATCCGGCTAGTGAGGGGAAAAAAGAACCCTAGTCCTGCCTTCCAGAAGCTTCCAGCCAGCTGACGGAGAGGCCAGAGCAAAGTAGCATGTCTGAAAGCAAAGAGGAGGAAAAGAATTCCAGAGAAAAGGACAGCAGAAGGGATGGTGAAAGATGCGGACACAGAGGCTGAGTTCCCAGAACCAAAAGTAGGATGAAGTGGCTGGAGCGGAGGGTACAGGGAAGTGAGCCTGAGAAAGAAGAGGGAGGACCCGAAGTAACTGTATGCTGGCCTTGATTAGGGCTGTCATTTACTAGTGATTAATTCCTGTGCATCTAATACGGAGCCGTTCACAACCCGTGCTTTTATAAAGCCTAATAAGGAATGACTGTCTCTCATGGAAAGAGAGCAAATACACCAGGTAGAACCAGATAAGTGCAGAAGAGAGGGGTTTCAGTGCTGAGCAGAGACACCACAAACCGACAGCAGAATCAGGAGAGCAGGGAAGGCTGCAGTGAGAGGTTTTCCAAAGGAGCCATAATTAGCAGCATATCTCTGGATATATTTGAAGCAGAAAATAAGGGGAACTAGAGAATTATAGTCTCTATTTCTTGTATTCTTATATTCTGTGTTGAAGAGTCTGTGCTTATAGCATGGCATAATGATGCATGCCTTTAAGTCCCAGCACTTGGGAAGCAGAGGCAGGTGGATCTCTGTGAGTTCAAGGCCAGCCTGGTCTACAGAGTGAGTTTTAGGACAGTCAAAGGTGTGTAGACCCTGTCTCAAAAAAAAAAAAAAAAAAAAAAAAAGAGTCTGTGCTGATAGATTCTAGACTAGAGGGACAAAATTGATTATATCCCGTCCAACTGGGTCACCAGCAGCTCAGCCCTGTTACACCGAGGCAACTGGAGGCAGGTTAAAAGCTCATACCGACCCCCAGCCATATTTTTCCTCATTCATCTGCCTCCTGCATTACATCCATTGGACTGACTTCTCTCTGCCCTGCAGCTGCATCTTTTAGGCCAGGATCGGTTTCTCCCAATTTTTGGCCTTGGGCTCACTGCCGAGTTAGAGCTTTTAAACTGCTGTTCCCATAAAGAAAGGCCTTTGAGGCACATCAACTTTGTTCCCCAGTTACTCAGTAACTAAGTGTGGTTCCCAGCCAGGCGAAAAGGAAAGGCCTTACAGGCACTCTGCACTCGTTCCACTTCACTAGCGGCACGGGGACAAAGCCTGTTTCTAGAGGTGAATTCCAGTAGGAACCTAACCCAGACAACAGTCTAGCCTATGGGCGGGAGAGTTCTGTTCCCCTCCTCCCTTCCCTCCCTCTCCCTTTCCCCTTCTTCCTTTTCTCCCTCCTCCTCCTTCTCCTATAGCACTGTGCAGTCCCAAGTTCACAATATCCCACCCCCCTCCCCTGGCCCAGCACTGCACCAAAGACTGCAATTTCTTGTTTATTCTTTTTTTTTCTCCATCTTTATTAAATTGGGTATTTCTTATTTACATTTCAAATGTTATTCCCTTTCCCAGTTTCCAGGCCAACATCTCCCTAACCCCTCCCCCTCCCCTTCTATGTGGGTGTTCCCCTCCCCATCCTCCCCCCATTACACACCCTCCCCACAACAATCCCGTTCACTGGGGGTTCAGTCTTAGCAGGACCAAGGGCTTCCCCTTCCACTGGTGATCTTACTAGGCTATTCATTGCTACCTATGAGGTTGGAGCCCAGGGCCAGTCCATGTAGTCTTTGGGTAGTGGCTTAGTCCCTGGAAGCTCTGGTTGGTGGGCATTGTTGTTCATATGGGGTCTCAAGCCCCTTCAGCTCTTTCAGTCCTTTCTCTGATTCCCGTTCTCAGTTCAGTGGTTTGCTGCTGGCATTCGCCTATGTATTTGCCATATTCTGGCTGTGTCTCTCAGGAGAGATCTACATCCGGTTCCTGTCAGCCTGCACCTCTTTGCTTCATCCATTTTATCTAGTTTGGTGGCTGTATATGTATGGGCCACATGTGGGGCCGGCTCTGAATGGGCGTTCCTTCAGTCTCTGTTCTAAACTTTGCCTCCCTATCCCCTCATGTTTACTCTTTTTTTTTTCTTTTTTCTTTTTTTCGGAGCTGGGGACCGAACCCAGGGCCTTGCGCTTGTCATGTTTACTCTTAATGCACTTCCCCCACTCCCTCTAAAAGCTTTACCTCGGGGACAAGGAAAATCAGAACAATTTCTGTTTTCCAGCCCCGCAAGGAAACTCTGAACTGGCTCGTGCCCGTCATGTAGACAGAATGGATCCCTCTGTCGGATGGGGCCATGGGGAATTCTTACAAAGAATCCTGGTAAACATCCTTAAGCCCAGCGATGCAGTAGTGAGCCTCTCTTCCACGGACCGTCAATATCTGGCTTCAAAGGAGACCTGTGTGCAGATTTCCAGGAAGGTAAAGCTGACTGATTTCACAGCAGACCTGGCTGAGGAGGTGGCCCCAGGAAAGTAACCACGCTATGGATGTGCCCAGCAGGTAGCTCTCAACCCTAGCTTGACATTAGAATTGTTATTTTAAAATTTTTTGTCTACGATGGTGGGCTCAAACCCAGGGTCCCATGCATACTAACTAGACGAGTGCCGTGTACACTATGCCTTTGTACATTGTTAGAATTATAAGACTGATTTTGTTTCATTTTATATTCTGAGTCAGGGTCTCTCCTGTGGCTCAGACTGGCCTCCAACTCCCTATGTAGCCCAGGGTGGGTGTCCTTGAACTTCTGATCTTCCATTTATGGCCTAAGTGCTGATGTGAACCACCATGGTCTGCTGGAGGAACAATTAAAATACAGATGTGGGTACTGCCTGATCTACATTCCTCACTCTTGTATGAGTACCATGACCATTGATCCAGTTCACACACGCTCTGCTTGTTAAATCATTGGCCCTGACGTACACTGAATGGGAGGAAATTGTTCTCCTCTGGCTTCAACCTGGAATGTTCCCTGAAGGCTCATAGATGAAGACCAGCTGCTAAGATCTGGGTGCGGTGATTGGAGCTTGACGCTCTGAGTCAATCAGCGCGTTAATCCCTTCATGTAATAAAAGCGTTATTATTGGGAGCCAGGGCCCAGATAGTAGACCCCTGGTGCTTCCTAGTCGCCACTGAAATGAGTTGCCAGATAGACCATGTCTTTTTGCTGTGATAGTCTGCCTTACCACAGGCTGGAAACACTGGAGCCAGTTGAACATGGACTTGAAACCTCCGAAACAGTGGGCCAAGATAAATCTTCCCTCCCTCTAAACTCCTTTTCTCAAGCATGTGTCAGAGCCACAAAAGTTGAATACAGGTGCTTTGTTTGCTTTTCAAGACTGGGTTTTCTGTGTAGACCTGGCTGCCCTGGACTCACTTTGAAGAACAGGCTGGTTTGAACTCACAGAGATTTGCCTGCCTCTGGTTCCCTGTTGCTGGGATTAAAGGTATGCACTATCCTGCTTGGTAATATGGGTGAAATACTTTTAAAGCTCACACAAAAGCACTGTTTGTCCCAGGCCTGTGTTCTGGTTGTACAGGCACTCCCAGGCATTCCATAGCCTTTAGATCCCTCACTAACTACAGTGTGTACCTTCATTGTCACGTGACATTCTTCCCACAAATCGGAGTCTCTGAGTGTCCTTTCTTGTGTGAGGATACTAGACATTGACTTGGAACACATCCAAAACCATAGTCCTTCCTTAACTAATACATTCTCAAAGACCCTCAGTCTTGACTCTAGTCCCAGTAGGGCCACATTCTGGGGTTCCACTTGAACATTAGTTTTAAGTAGGCGTGATTCAACTCACTTTAGTCCATCCTTTGGACCCCAAGGTTAATATCTATCCCTTGTATAAAATGTATTCTAACTAGGCACTTCAAGGTTACATGAGCTAAAAGCATTGGCTCTTTGCTTGGGGCTGCAGGTGCCAAACGGGCAACAGGAGAGACAAGGGTGTTGCCTCTCTACCCTGTAGCTCACTAACTGGTTCCTTACACTTTGGGTCTGGCTCCTGATCAACAATGCCCACGTGGATGCTATCAATCCACTTAAAGAGGTATTTGTACTAGCCTGAGTTCACCTAATCTCTCCCTCTTCAAGACTGAGGAAAACAGAATCAGTGTAAGGAAGGTGTTTCCGAGGTTGAGGGGTTGTCATCACCAGGCCCTAAGTGTGTTTGCCATGGTGCAGCAGGAGACTCAGCACAGCACTGCTCCAGGTTCTCTTCCCCTTCAGGGACCTCTGCTGAGGTGAACGCAGATCCTTGACTACCCTTCAGAATGAAACAAACTTAGTGAGCTCATTAGGATTAAGGGAGAGGGCTGGAGAGATGGCTCAGTGGTTAAGAGCACCCTACTAGGGGGCTGGAGAGATGGCTCAGTGGTTAAGAGCACCCTACTAGGGGGCTGGAGAGATGGCTCAGTGGTTAAGAACACCGACTGCTCTTCCAGAGGTCCTGAGTTCAAATCCCAGCAACCACATGGTGGCTCACAACCATCTGTAAAGAGATCCGATGCCCTCTTCTGGTGTATCTGAAGACAGCTATAGTGTACTTATATATAATAAATGAATAAATCTTAAAAAAAAAAAAAGAGCACCCGACTACTCTTCCAGAGGTCCTGAGTTCAAATCCCAGCAACCACATGGTGGCTCACAACCATCCGTAATGAGATCTGATGCCCTCTTCTTGTGTGTCTGAAGACAGCTACAGTGTACTTATGTATAATAAATAAATAAATCTTTAAAAAAAAAAAGGATTAAGGGAGAGCCCACATTTTAGACTGCAGTGTGGGTGTTAAAGTGAGAGACCAAGGGCTGGAGAGATGGCTCAGCCGTTAAAGGCTAGGCTCACAACCAAAAATATAAAAGTGAGAGACCAAATCTTTTGGGTTCAAACTCCATCTTAGAGAACCTGACCTAAGTTTGAACTCAAGTAAACTAACAGGCCGGAACCTGGCATTAGTTTCAAAGTTACTCCCTCCCTCCCCCCAACAACAAAACTTGAGCCTAGCTCCAGTTTCTAGGCTAACCCTAACAAGCCCACCCTCTGCCTAACAACCACCAATTAGTAAGAGATCAGAAGTTACGTTTCTGGCTTGCCTCCTAGCACCAGCCACTTATTACTAAAGGCCACCGTAGCCCCCCAATTAGATGCCCACCAGGCTAGGAACACTCACCCCTCGCTTGCCACTTTCTATAAAACCTTGTCTCTGATGAATGTTCAGGACTTTTTCTGCACCAGAACCATCCTATGGGTAGGTGGTGAGTTAAGCCTTGATGCTATCCTGTTCCCCAATTCGTTCTTGATCTGTCAGTAAGGAAGTCATGGGCCAATTTCTGGGCGGAAGGAATGGGCAGGACTTCCGGGTCCCTGGAGGCAATGGCGGCCTGTGGCCGCTCCTACAGTCAGGGATGTTTAGCAGGGATTAGATGTATCTGAGCCACTAAAGTTTAGGGCAGGTGGAAGGGGTGGAGATAAGAAATTGTTAAGGGCACGCCTTTTCAGGCGGGAGATAGTAGCGCCCAGCAATTGTGCCAAAAAGGCAAGTTGGAAATGAACAACTGTGTGTGTGTCTTTTATCTGTGGATTCAAGAGAAGCCGAGTAGGGGCTGGTAGCGTGGCCCGTTTCCAGACTAACACAGAGTAGCAAAAGCTACCCAAAACAAGCCAGAGCTAGCTGGAATAAAGACCCTGGTGTGATTGCATCAGCTCGGCTCCTGGCTGGTCTTTTGGGATTCATGAACACCTCCTTGGTACTACAAAAGCAATACCCGAAATTGTCTTCACCATGGTGAATTTTATATAATCCTGTGGCTTTCCTAAGTCACATTGCTCAAGTGACGTAATTCACAACAAGGCTTAAAGGTTAAGCAAAATTTAGCTGGGTATGATCCTAGCACTTCTGAGGCAAACCAATTCAAGGCCACCAGAGCTAAAAAGTTAGTTCTGGGACAGCCTAAACCTACTAAACAAAGCAGTTTAAATTTTAAGTAGACTTGACAAATTAAGTATTTATTTATTTATGTGTCTGTATGCACCACAGTGCATGTGTGATCAGAGGATATTGGTGGGAATAGGTTCTTTCTTTGTACCCTGTGGGTCCTGGAGATAAAACTCAGGTTGTTAATTTGATGACAAGTGCTTTTGCTTACTAAGCCATCCTGCCAGCCCAGGTTTATTTTATTTTTTTAAATCTTTAAAATAATTTTCTTTTTAAAAACTAGTGAGGTAATGAGTGAGGTAACTGAGACCCAAAAGGACACACATGGTGTGTGCTCAGGGATGAGTGGATACAAGCCACAAAGTACAGGACACCCATGATACACTCCACAGACCCAAAGAAGCTAAACAAGAAGGGAGGCCCAGGTGAGGATGCTTTAATCTCACTTAGAAGGAGAAACAAAAGAATCATGGGAGGCAGAGGGAGGGGGGAAATGGAAGGAAGAGAGGAGGGGAAGGGGAGTGGGGGCAGGAGCAGGTATGGGGAGAGACAGGAGAGAGGACCAGAGGATGAATGGAAATCTGCAGCTGTCCAGACTAAGTGGGTGGGGGGAATCTGTAGGAAGTCCCTAAGACCTGGGATGGGGGAGGCTTCCAGAAGTCAGTGTGGGTGACCTTAGCCGAGGTGCCTAACAGTAGGGACGTGGAACCTAAAGAGGCCATCTCCTGTATCCAGGCAGGACCCCCAGTAGAAGGATAAGCACACCAACCCACCCACAAAACTTTCCATCTGAAATTTGTCCTGTCTAAAAGAAATGCAAGGACAGAGATGGAGCAGAGACTGAAGTGAAACTGGCCCAACTTGAGACTTATCCCGTGGGCAAGCACCAATCCCTGACACAATTAACGATACTCTGTTATGCTTGCAGACAGGAAGCTATCATAACTGTCCTCTAAGAGGTTCCATCCTGCAATGGACTGAAACAGATGTAGATACCTTTGGATGGAGGTGGAGGACTCTTGTGGAAGAGCTGAGGGAAGAATTGAAGGCCCTGAAGGGCATAGGAAACCCACAGGAAGACAAAGAGAGTCAAGTAACCTGGACCCCTGGGAGTTCTCAGAGACTGAGCCACCAACCAAAGAGCACATGGGCACATATGTAGCAGACACAGCTCAGTCTTCATGGCTGCCTTGTCTGGCCTCAGTGAGAGAGGATTTGACTAATCCTGCAAAGACTTTATACACCAGTGGGGGGATACCGGGGGTGGGGGAGGGACAATGTTGGGGGGGGACCAGGAAGGGAAGGGGACAGTGTTTAGGATGTAAATTTATTATTTAAGAAATTTGTCTTATTATATTTTATGTGGGTGTGTGTTTTTTCTGCACATATGTCTGTGCATCATGACTGTGCCTGGTATAGCGGCGCATAGGACAGAAGAGGGCATTGGATCCCCTGGAGTTACAGATGGCTGTGAAAGGCTATGTGGGTGCTGGGAACTGAACCTGGGGTCCTCTGGAAAAGCAGACAGTGCTCTTAACTACTGAGTCATCTCTCCAGCCCCATGATTTTCTTTTGTGCAGGAAATTCTAAGGTGATTATTTTTGAGTCACCCTGGAATGATTTAAGTATTCGAGAGGAGTGCAATTCTGTTACAAACTTTCTTCTCCTAAATAAACATGTTCTCTCTCTCTTCCTCTCCCTCTCCACTCCCCCTCCCCCTATCCTTCCCCCTCTCTCCCCCCTCCCCTTCCAGATCCCCCTTCCCTTTCTGTCCCCCTTTGTCCTTCCCTTCTTCGTTTCTTCCTCTTGCTTGAAACAGTGCCAGTGTAGCCCAGGTTGAACTTGAGTCGGCTTCTGATGCTCTTGCCAGCACCTAGTCCGTGCTGGGGTTACAGGCATGTCCCAGCGTACCCCAGCACCTAGTCCGTGCTGGGGTTACAGGCGTGTCCCGGCGTACCCAGTTTACCCGGTTTATTTGTTGTTTTTAACATCCTTGTTTGAGAAAGACAACTTGCGTTATGCCTTCAGGCCTTTCCAGCTTTATCAGTTGTTTTGATGTTCCTTGACTCCCAGTCAGCAAGGAAACCAAACTAAAATTGAGGGGGAGGGGCTTCGTTCCCTCTCCCGTCCCCTTAAAGGCTTTCTATCCTGCCTCAGATGCGTGGACCACCACCGGCTTTAGTAGCACCATATTCCAGAACACAGGGATGGTGTCTCAAAGAGGAGGATCTCATCATTGTCCAACAAATCGGCTTTTCCCTTTTTTTTTTTCTTTCTTTCGGCTTTTCCCTTTAATCTACTCCCCCGCCTCATCTCAAATTCCAGGAACCAGGAGCCTTTGAGGGTGGGGGTGGGATTCCCCCCACCCCCCACCTCCCCAGTGCTTGAAGGACCCCGAGACCAGAGGTGAGATAATGATCAGCCAGATTGGGAGGTCAAACCGTTTGACTAAGCACATTGACTAAGGCTTTGTTCCTTGGCTATCCTAGGTCTATTGTCAGTATCCACAGCCAGGCAAGAGGATGCTGGTCTCCCTGCTCTTTTCAATATGGCCTGACTGTATAAATTCCTTTTCGGCTTCATCACTCTCTTTCCCATTTGGTCCTGTGGGGTGAGTAACTGGGTATGGTCTATGAGGCTCTCTAGAGCCAAACCCTCAGCCAGGATTTTAGTAACAGATTCACCCATTCCACCATCCCTGGACTCATCTTTTGTTTCTTGGTTTTTGTTTGTTTGTTTGTTTGTTTTTGTTTTGTTTTTTGTTGTTGTTTTTTTGTTTTGTTTTTTTTTGAGACAGTATCTCACATAGTTGGTTAAACTAGGTTAGGTTAGCCTAGACTACATGATATTGTCTAGACTCACAGAATTTACTTTGTCTAGGGCCTTCTAGATTTGAGATTTTCTCTCGGTCACTGTGATGGAGAACATGATAGAATGGTATTTCCAGTCTTCAGTTGCCAGGGCAGAATGTGATCTTGTTACTGTCTCCACTCAAAGTAGCATTCATCAGAAGTTCTGGTCAGGACTTTGGTGATGAGACTTCTGTCCTACGTACACCTTGGGGTTTGGTTTCATCCCAAAGGCCCATTCAAGCATATATGTGTATATATGCACAATCCTTCTGAACTTGACAAAGGTGAGTGGACTTCCTGGAAGCTTCTTTATGCCTTCCCTGCTCTCCTCAGAGTCCCTCACTCCCGCTCTTCTGACTTTGAAGGACTACAACCTCCTTTTTATTTTTTCTGCATCTGTTGGGTTCAGAGTGGAAGCCAGAAAAACTCACTTCAGATATGGAAGCTTAAAAATGAAAGCTTTAATTTCTGAGCACCCAGGGAGGCAGTCAGTCCGGATCTGAACCCTGACCCTGAAAGGAGATTGTACATTTTTATAAGCTGGAACCCAAAGCAAGGGGGATGAGGTGGTCTGTTGCATTGAGCAATCCTATTTTGACACAAGGGGTTAAACGAGAAGGTACCATTGGCTGGGCTTTATCTGGGTCACCTGGTTTCATGGTTCTTGGGTCCATGAGCTTTCACAGTCAGGTCCCTCCTGGGTCTGGCCCAGAGTTTTAGAATGACAAAGGAATAGAGGAATGGACAAGCTGCTTGAAGTCATTTAAATCAAGACAGGCAGCACATTCATGATTTGTGTGTCTTAGTTTAGATAACAGGATGACAGCGCTTTCCTTCTTTGTCCTTTACTGGTTAACAGACAAACAAGAAACATCTGAAGAAGCAGGACAGGAGCTGTGTTCTGGGGCCTGGGAACATGAACTCAGTTTTGACTCTGTCAGCCAGGTGGACCTCAGGAAATCCCCTCCTGACACATCAAGGCCTGCTGTCTTCCAGTTGCCCTGTAGCAGTTCTGCAGGCTTCTTCCCAGCAAAGTCAGCATCCTCCAGCAGAGTTCCAAAGTTCCGTGTCCTCTCCAGCTGCCTTTACTCCTCCGTGGAACCGAACCACAAGCAGGGGCTCCCTTCTCCAGGACCTTGGGCAATGGGAGGAGGGACTGGAAGCCAGTGTGATGCAGTCTACAGAAGAAATCCCAGAGACAAGGCCCTGACATGATACAGTCTAGGGTGCTCCATTGGATTTGTTATCTCTCCAGGTGAAGAGTTAAAAGGCAGGAAAAAAATCTGAAACAAGTGGCAGAGAAATCTCAAGCACTGTAGACCAGACTAGCAGTTAAAGAAAGGTGTTTAATGGGGGACCGGGGAGGACCACATGCACACAGCAGATGAGCAGAGTAGTGGAGGGGGTTATCTCAGGTCTTAGAAAGACAGAAACCAGGGGCTGGGGATTTAGCTCAGCGGTAGAGCGCTTGCCTAGGAAGCACAAGGCCCTGGGTTCAGTCCCCAGCTCCAAAAAAAAAAAAAAAAAAAAAAAAAGAAAAGAAAAAAAAGAAAGACAGAAACCCAGTCCCTTCTTGAGGCTTGGGGTTTTAAAGCCCCTGGAGCATCTTCCTTCCCTCATTTAGAGTTGGTCAGTTTGAAAGAAGCTAGGATGGTTGATTGGCCCAGAACTATTGAGTGATCAGGCCTTGAACTTGTTGCCAGCCATCAGCTGGGGGCCTGCTAATGGGAGACAAAAACCTTTAATGCCTTTGTTTTAAGATGCCAGGTTTTTTGGCTCAAGTCAGGAGGGTAAGGAAGAAGCCGCCATCTTTATTTGCCTAGCCATAGCCCCTCTTTCTGCATACTAGAAAGTCTGTGTAACTGCCAGTGTTCCAGTAAGCCCAGTTGTCTTAACCTCTGCCTGACAGTCAAGTTGGGTTGGGGAAAGGTGTTAATCTCCCTGGTTGAGCATGAGACCACTACCACAATTTTTGAGCCAAATTTGAAACAAGCTTTATTAAATACTGGCCAGGATGACAGACACTGGTCATCCATACTGGGGATTCCCAGAGGATGGCCCCAAATCACATTAATTAGCCAGAGACTTAGAAAGACAGAACTCATAAGGTTGCACACTTCGTCTTCATCCAATTAGGGGCAAGAATACACTCTGACATACTTCCTGCCTACATACCACATAGATGGAAACCTCTGTGAGATCAAGCACATCCTGTGCAGTTGGGACAACCAAGCTTGTTTACAGGAGCAAATACTCACGGCTTGTTACCTTTCTCGAACAACAGCTCCAGCATTCCAGGAAGTTACCTGCCCTCGGGCAAGTGCAGCTTATAAGTTAGTGGTATTTTTGTTTTATAGATCTCTTCAACACAGTAATTTAAACTTAAAACACAGCTTTAGCCCTCGCAAAGGGAGACTGGATACTGCCTGGGATGGAGCTCCTAAAGCACAGGATTGGGGAAATAAGTAGTCTGGGCACCTGGGAGGAATCCAACAAGAAGCTGCAGGCAAGGGGCAAGCAAACTGGTTATGGCTCAAAAGTGTAGTCAGTGTCCTCTGGAGTAATAGAAACACTGAGTGAACATATATTACAAAGGGGATTGGCTTACATGATTCCGGCTAGGTAGTCCAACATGGCTGCTCGCATCCTAGAGAGGCTGAGAACCAGTAACTACTCAGTTCACAAGACTGGATGTCTCATCAGTCCTGATCTGGTGCTGAAAGCCTGGAGAATTCCTAGAGAGCCCCCCTGATAGGACACAGAGAAGCTGGGTTCAGATGGTAGCAGCAGTCACAGCAACAGAGTGGATGCACTCACCAGCAGGCAGTGAAGGAGGGCAGGTAGACATAGGAGCTGTTCCCTCAGATCTCCTCCTCATATCTAAGACACTGCAGGAAGCTGCCTTCTACTCTAAGGGATGGTCTTCCTCAGTCAATTCTTCAGGAAATCAATCTCTTTCCCCGCCCCTTCCTCTCATAGATTTGTCAAAGGCATTTTATTTTATTATTGTTCATGTGGTGGGAGGCACACATGTGGAGATCAGAGGACAATTTTGGGGAGTAAATTATCTCCTACCTTATAGGTTCCAGGGGTCAAACACAGCATCTGACCATGATGATCATACCTACGGAGCCATTTCACTGGCATGTTATGTCCCTTAGTTGAGTCCAGATCCAGTCAATTTGATAACCAAGGTTAACCATCCCAACAAGGAAATGAAATATTTTATTCAGAGCCCAGTGTGAGTAATCACAGTCCAGGACACAGATTTAGATTGCCCAAAGACTCATTCCACTGAGGAATCAGATGAATAAAGTATTTTTTTAAAGATTGATTGATTGATTGATTTATGAGTGTACTGTAACTGTCTTCGGACACACCAGAAGAGGGCATCAGATCCCATTACAGATGGTTGTGAGCTACCACGAGATTGCTGGGAATTGGACTCAGGACCTCTTGAAGAGCAGTCAGTGCTCTTAACCACTGAGCCATCTCTCCAGCCGCCAAAAGATAGTACCAAACCAGTGCATTTACCAAACACCTTGATAAGGACATTGTCAAGTCATAGCAGAACAGAGACGCTTCTGATCAGGTTTCAGATGACATCTCATTCCAGCTTGTAGGTTGGTAGAGCTTGGTGATCTGCTAAATTAATGCAGTGTAACATTATTACTTGACAGTTACCTGCAGACCTGAACAGGTGATAAATGGCTGATCACAAGACCAATGATAGCCTAAAATAATCTTGATTCTGGTTGGCAACATTTCAACTTTCAGCAGGCAGCAAGTTCCAGTCCATCAACCCACAGAAATCTTCAACAACTTGGAGTTGAACTTGAAAGTGGCCTTTCAGGGTACTTCAGTCCACAACTGGCTGCTCTTACCAAACATTAAATTGTCTTTGTTGGGGTCTGGGGAGAGGGCTCAGTCTGGAAAGGGCTTTCTTCTCAAGCATGAGACATGAGTTGGATCGCCAGCAGCCACATAGAAAGATGAATACGAGAACGGCAATGTGACTCAATGGGTAGAAATTCTTGCCTTACAAACCTGCTGACCTGAGTTTTGATCCCCAGAACCCATAGTGGAAGGAGAGAACTAACCACCAAAAGTTGTCCTCTAACACACACACACACACACACATGCACACACATGCATACACATGCATATGTGCACACACTCACACATGCACATACTCTTGCACACAGGCATACATACACACATATGCACATGCCTTAGGTGACTCTATTAGAGGGGGTTTCAGGCCACTGGCTACTCTATAAAGGTATTTCCTGGAAAGATTAACTGAGGGGAGGGGCAGGTCCTTCCCCAGAGTCTGAAGGAAAAGCTCGTGCTCTTTCCTGTCTCTCTTCACTGACCACCAATGAATTCATCCACCCTGCTCCTGCTGCCACTGCTGTCCTTCACTGACTTCAGAATCCAGCTTCCTTAGTCTCAGCTCTTCCAAAGGCAATGCCCCAATAACTTCGTTATCTTCCACCAGGTCCCACTTTTTAGGCCACAGAATAGCCACATTGGGGACAGAGCTTCCAACACACGAACCTTTGGATGACATATTTAAAGCCCAAACTTGAGGTACGGACATAAGGATTAAGTTTAAGCAGAGGGCAAGAGGTAAGAATAAGTAAACAGTCCTGCGCAGAGTGCAGATCTGCCCATTGCTGACTCAGCTCTGCTCTAGTCTCTCCTGCAAGGTAGAGAGTCGTCAGAACTGTGAAATCTCTCCTCTGGCTGACCTGGAGCTTCAGCAGTTCCTTATTCCCCGCGAGATTCCTAGGGGAATTCAATTTCTTTTTTTTGCACTTCCTAGGCAAGCGCTCTACCACTGAGCTAAATCCCCAACCCCGGGAATTCAATTTCTATGAGGACCATTCTTCTATAATCCAGTAGCCAAAAGGGGGTGGGGGGAGAAATAAGTTGTTATTTGTTTGTTTGAAGACTATCCCATCAGGTTGGTCATACTTTCATTCCAAGGAACTACACAATGTCTGCTTGTGCCTCTTCCCACAAGCAGTTTCCTGGCCAAGTGGAAGTACTCTGTAAGCAGTCAGAATTTGACTGACTGATGTCGCCACCCATCTACCATTTTCAGAGGACCTAAGAGGGCCATAGAGTCCCCACGAGGGCTGAGCTCAGCTCTGTATCCCACTGTATTGGGGCTTCTGACATGGACAACATGTGCACACGCGTGCGCACACACACACACACACACACACACACACACACACACACACACAGAGCCAACATCCCAGGAAGCCTCAGTGTGCTTCTCAAAGGCAGAATCAGCTACTGAGAGGTTACAGAGCTTGTCCTAGTCACACAACTACCTAGCAGATTTGGAACTAAAACTGGGACTTCAGCTCCCAGTGTGCCCTTTCTCTAGACTCTAGCCCCTGTCCTTCTTGATATCTTGAGCCTAAGAAAGACAGGGTATATCTGTCTCTAGAAAAACTTGGATTCAATCCTGTTTTTTTTTTTTTTTTTTTTTCTCTTCTCCAAGCTTGTTGAGAGCCAAATGAAAATTTCCTTTGCTGGATTTGACTTTTTTTTTAAATGAATCTGAAGGGAAAAAAAATAGCAAATCCGCTATCCTAATGAGATAACGAATGCACAGCGCTTTGAGAGGCACGGATCTACTGTGCCTTCATATATAAGGTATTATTATGCCCTTGAAAGAAGCACACAAGCCGGCAGGCCTCGCTGGGGTGGGGGCTGGGGCCTGGCAGAGACAATTTTCTCTAGAAGGCTGACTCATCCCTTGATTATCCCCAGCTCAGAGAGCTAAGTTCTGTTCCTTGAGGTTATTTTCCACCTCAGTCAGGAGCTGGTGGTGGGATCACCTGGAGTTGGGCTCTGAGGGAGCTGACCATTGCAGAGCATCTGCCTGAGGAGCTGTGGCCCGCTGACTGCATAACTAGCCTTCTGAATCTACCTTTAAAGAAGCCCCACTGTGAGCTCCCCGATAGTGTGGCTGAAAGGAGACCATTGCCAGAGGTAAAGGGAAAGCCAGTAGCTAAGCTACAAAGCAGGCGTCCTAGATCTGACTACTGCATGGCAGGTTTGCACGTGGGATGGACTAAGAAAAGGAGAATCCTATTAATGTTCACAGCACACAGCCAAAGGAGTGGCTTGCAGGTCAGTACTTTTTAAGTTACAAAGTGACTATTTTTATCTGACTTAGGCAACAAACAAACAAAATATGATAAATTTAAAGAAAACCCACAGAATTTTACTGAGCCACCCTAAGGTTAGGGCTGATGATAGGAACCACTGGATCTTTGGACTCAAACATCAACAGGGCTTGGGTACACCTCAGCTTGGTCTCTCTTCATTGTGGGCTTCCTCCCAGGATCCCTCTGGGGTTGGGACTTCCTCCCTCTAGCCCCTGTACCACAAGCAGGTCAACACCAATGCTACAGTTCCTAGAAAAAAGAGAAAAGAAATGTTCCTTTCCCCTAACAATTCCTAACTTCATTCTGATTGGATCAACTTGGGCCACATGCCCACCTTACATTATTATTGGCCAGAAGAAGTCCAATGCTCCATGTTCAGGGCCCAAGGATAGATGTGCCTTTTAGTTACTTCACCTAAAATGGCGAGTGATAGGGTGTTTCTCAGAGGAAAGACTGAGAAGGTTCCAGAAGGAACAATGGATACTGAGCTCAGATAGTATTGGGTTCTACCTACATACGTATTTGAAACAGTTTCAAATCTGTGACTCCAGTTCCAGGAGTACTCAAATCAATCTCAAATGCATACTATCATGTATGAACTCGGTCACCCTTTGCTTTCTGGTGGCTTGAATGGAGAACACACAGAATAAGTGTCTTGATCGTGTGTCGTTTTTAAGGTATGATGTACAGATTTCAGACGGTATTCCCTCATTGACCCCAATCACACTCACTTCCTAGTCTTTCTATGTTCACCCCCTATCCACCCTTGTGAAACCCCCTCCAAAAAAAAAAAAAACCCCAGAAAACACAAGTCCAATTTGTGTTATCTTTATATGCTTTGGAGCATGGTCAAGCTCTCTTTGTCCTGACCAGTAAGTAGAACTGAATCCTTCCCCTCCACAGCCCACCAGAAGTGCTCCCTGGAGAGCTACACTTCAGCATCCTCATCACACTTTTAAGAATTCTCCTCAGTGGCTTTCCATTTAAGCTATTGCTAGGGGTGGAGGGTGGGGATGTGGGGATAGGGGTTGTTTCAGAAGCCTTCCCTGTCCCTCTTTCTCAACTGTGCATCTTCAGTCATCATTATCACTGCCAAAGTAGCTTCCTTGCTCTTTACAGTCAGTGAGAGCACGAGTTATGGGCTTCCACATGGTTTCTGCAGATAGCACAGACCACAGACTTGGCCACAGCCATAGGACCATGAACCCACACAAGGCCCTGGGAGGCCGCTAGGACCACAGATATTCATATGGCCTCCAGTGGCAATACAGGTACTTAAGGCAATAAATCCAAGTGCCTACTGAGGCAAGGGTAATTTACTGTTTCTAAGTAGGAGAGATACAATTGCTGAATAGAGACTGTGAGCTCAAGCTATCTATAGTCATTCAAATTCGAAGTTTATTTGACACCAAGGGGAGAAGAAAATTCATCCATCCATTTAGGTAATCTAATATGCATCATGACTACAGCTGCCGCCATTTTGGCTTATGTAGAAGCTACTTTTCTGGTTGTTGTGGCAAAGTTCTTGACAGCAGCAACTTAAGTGAGCAAGAGTCTGTTGTGGATTACAGGTTGAGAGGATATGGTCCACCGTGGCAGGAAGGCACTGCTTGCAGCAGAGGTAAGTGGTCACATTGAATTTACAGTCAGGAAACAGTGAACAGGAAGTGGAGCTGGGCTGTAAAGCCCCAAGGCCCATACCCAATGATCTACTTCCTCCAGTGAGATTCTATCTCTCTAAGCTTCCACCAATGGGGATGGGTGAAGTGGGGGTTGGGAGACTGTACTCCAAGTGTGCAAATGCATGAGTTTATAGTCACATTTAGACTACAACAGCAGGTAAGGTTTTTCTGACGTGTAGAACTCTTCCTGGTAGAATCAAAACTTAGGGTTAGTTTCTGTGTATCACGTGTATTCAGGAGCCTGCTGAGGTCAGAAGAAAACATCCAATCCCCTGTAACTCCTATTCCAGACTGGGAGTAGGAGTTACAGATGGTTGTGCTAGGAACAGAATTGGGCTCTTCTGCAAGAGCGGTAAACGCTTTTAACCACTGAGCCATCTCCTCGGCAAGACTGTGTTAAAATTGTGCTATTATTCCTCTCCTTTTAGTTTTGAAACTTAGACCCCCTTTCAAATCCTTAGGCAAAACATACCCTGCTACACATCAAAGTAAACACTTGCAAACACTTTTAACACTCACTAAGAATTCATCTAAAAACAGTTACCTAATACAACTAGCAGGAGGTTCAAAAATAATGCAAATGGAAAGTATTAATTTCCCCAGATCTTTAAAAATTCCAGGCATTGCCTCTGACATTGTCCAGTTTTCCAGAAACAGTAAACATCAATCAGACTTATGTGCATGTGTATACATGTGCAAAAGAAAACCCTGAAAGACAGTGGGCTTCTAGATTTTGTTTTCTTTTTTAAAAAAAATTCTCTCTCTCTCTCTCTCTCTCTCTCTCTCTCTCTCTCTCTCTCTCTCTCTCTGTAGCAAGGCCTGGAATAGGCTAAGTTAGTCTACTCCTCCCCAGGACTAGTTACAAGTGCACAAAGTCAGTTGTTTATTTTTATTTTTATTTTTGAGACAGGGTCTCCTGCTGCCAACCTCTAAGTGCTGGGATCCTAGCTGTGTCTCACCATTCTGGGTTTTTCTTTTCAAGAAATTTCATTTTAAAAAGCATCGGGAGCTAGGCATGGTGTTACCAGGCATGCATGGTACAAACGTTTAATGTTTAAACAAAATATTTAACTATGCTTTCTGTCTATGTAGGAGGAGACGTGCACCTATGCCGTAGCGCACACATGAAGGTAAGAGGATAACTCAGAAGTTGATTCTCTCCCTCCCCTGTGTGGGTCCTGGGAATCACACAAAATTCATCCCCTTCTTCTGCTTCCTGAATACAACACTCTGCCCAGCTTCTTTTTCCTCCTTATTACACAGGGTTTTACTTTATATCTCAGGTTGTCTTAGACTCACTACGTGGCCCAGGTTGACCTCAGATTCAAGATAATCTTCCCGCCTTTAGCCTCCATGGGCTAGAGTTACAGCCATGAGCTAACACACTTTTCTAAACTTATATTCCTTTATCATTGGCAAAGTCAGACCCAATCTCTGTTTTCAGTGTAAATAACTTAGCCAGAGTGTAGGTACCTAAGTTTATAGCTGCTCCTCATTAACGTTTGTGTCTCAGCGCTGAGCACAGTATAATGGGTGTTCACAGCAGGCTCACTACCCTGGGTTTGAACACTCCCGGAAGCACAGCTCTATTGTCGATGCAGGTATCAAAATTATTTTCATGGATATTATTATTGTGGGTTTTCATTCATGGTGAGTGCCCACAAAAGGTACCTCAGAGAACAATGTTCCATAAAGAAAGAGGTGCCACAGAGAACGGTGTACCATTACAAAAGTCTCACCTTGGAAAGGTGAGTTACAGAGTCAGGGACAGAAGTATCCCAGCAATTGCCATCACAAACAAATGAATTTCATAATAGAACAAATGTAATCTACGAAAACCAATTTATATCCAGCCGCTCTTTCAAAACAGACAAATCGTGTCTATTTCTGTGTAATGAAATCATGTCTGTAAAGAATGGATCGCACTTGAAATGTAAAATTCAATTACACTTCAGTGTTTTTATTTATTCTCCCCATGTCATTCCATTAAAGATTTGTGACAGACTTTCTTTGCCTGAAGACATCATAAAGGCTTCCCATGAGCTGGGTGCTTGACGAGGGATGCAGTCCACCCCCGCCAAAATCCCCCCTCTGCTTCTCATTGCTCTTAGAACTCTAAGTCCCAAGTTAAGGCAGTTTCCACAGCCTGAAGAGATAAGATACACAGGGAAGAACTGGATTCTTCCTCGAATGTCTATCTTTGCAGACTGAAGAATGTTTACAGTTGAAGGGTTTTGTTTGTTTGTTTTTACATTGATTTGTTGGATGTGTATGTGTGTTTTGCCTGCATGTATGTATGTGCACCATGTGTGCACAGTGCTCTTGGAGTTCAGGAGAGGGTGTCAGAAGCCCTGGAACTGGAGTTATGGATAGTTGTGAACCACCATGTAAGTACAGAGGAACCGTACTTGGGTCTTCTGCAAAGCAACACATGCCTCTAACCACCGAGCCATCTCTTCAGCAAGTTCACAGTTTTTAACAACCAATGAATCCTAAGAGTATGGGACCAGAATGAAGGAAATATAACATTTAAGCAGCTGATTTTATTGACAAATACTTTGTTGGGATTCTCAATCTGACAGGGCTCTGGTTGTTTGGTTAGTTAATAGAAATCTAAACCTGAAGGTGACGTAAACCAAAAGGTATTCCCTCTACGATAGAGCAGAGTTGTTCAACGTTGGAAGTGGAGAATGCCCAGGGCATTGTACAGTGGTTAGCAGTTAGGCCGAGACTAGGGTGAGCTAAGTGAGACCCTGGTTCCTACCTAATAGACAGCAGTAACACTCTTCTTGTTATAATGTCCAAAGATGGCTTAGACATTGCCAAGTGCTGCTGGAGGGTAAAATCAGCTCCAGTAGAGAATCACTGCTATGGAGGGAAACTTCCAAAGGCTCAGGGATATTGGGATCAGGCAGTACGTTTATGTACCGCCTCTACCGTTTCCTATGCCCACCAGGAGGGCCCCCAAAGCAAGGAGATTAATGCACTGTAATTCGAAGCTCTTCCTTAATGAACTCTTTGGTGACAGCTCTCTGTAGGCCAAGAATTACAGCAGAAACAGCTACCATTGAAATGAGCTCTCTGAATGCAGGGGAGAGAATGGGATTCTGGGTGGCCTGGAGCCAGCGGTAGCAGCTCTTCAGCAAAGTGCAGTCATCAGAACAGTCTGACCTGCAGATCTTTGGCAACAGCAAGTCATGTCGCTAGAACTAGACGGGATGAGCAGCCCACAGAAAGATTGTTCGTTTCCTTGCACTGCTGAGAATTGAACTTAGGACCTCAGGCAGACTAACATAGGCTCTTCCTCTGAGTCATTCTCCCAAGCCTTAAACTCTTCATTTTTTTTTTTTTAAAGTGGAGGCACTTTAGGTATGAAGTGTAAAGAACCTTAGTGCCTTAACCAGTTTTCTACAGACTGGAGAGCAAGGTCCCAAACCTAGAGACCCTCGCAAGAAGTCCAACTCCCTGTGAAGAGGGGTCCTACTACTCAGTCAGCCATTCGCAATATGAATTCTCCTTGCCTCCTCTATACTATGAATCAGAAAGGGGGGAATAAGTGTAGGGAAGCTGGAACGGGCTCTGGATTGATACTGATTCCTAAACACCCACAGTGTACAGGTCAGAACAAGGGGTTTGCGCTTGCCAAATGAGCCACAGAGGTCTGGTGTCAGTTTATCTCTGCTGTTGCCCGGATCTATGGTATTCAGTTTGCACAGGCACACTCAGCAATGGGGAGAACTCTTGCACTGGCTTATGAACACAGTGAAAGCTATTGTGGTGAAAATAAGGGGGGGGGAGTGAAATCCTGTATATCTGCTTCTAGCTACCAAGCAAGTAAACTAAATGTGGTACCACTCTCTGGAGATCAAGGCCAGCTCCAAAGACTTGAGCCTTATAACTGTGATGCTTCTTTTTTTTTTTTTTTTTTTTTTTTTTTTTTTTTTGGTTCTTTTTTTCGGAGCTGGGGACTGAACCCAGGGACTTGCGCTTCCTAGGTAAGCACTCTACCACTGAGCTAAATCCCCAGCCCCAACTGTGATGCTTCTTAAGGAGTCCCCTCTTGACTGCTTGCTTGGTCTATGAAGACATGTGCATCTCAGAGAATAAAAGCAGTTTGACACCAATGGCTTATGCTCTAAGATCAAGAATCGACAAATAGGATCTCATAAAACTGCAAAGCTTCTGTAAGGCAAAGGACACTGTGGTTAGGACAAAACGGCAACCAACAGATTGGGAAAAGATCTTTACCAATCCTACAACAGATAGAGGCCTTATATCCAAAATATACAAAGAACTCAAGAAGTTAGACCGCAGGGAAACAAATAACCCTATTAAAAAATGGGGTTCAGAGCTAAACAAAGAATTCACAGCTGAGGAATGCCGAATGGCTGAGAAACACCTAAAGAAATGTTCAACATCTTTAGTCATAAGGGAAATGCAAATCAAAACAACCCTGAGATTTCATCTCACACCAGTGAGAATGGCTAAGATCAAAAACTCAGGTGACAGCAGATGCTGGCGAGGATGTGGAGAAAGAGGAACACTCCTCCATTGTTGGTGGGATTGCAGACTGGTAAAACCATTCTGGAAATCAGTCTGGAGGTTCCTCAGAAAATTGGACATTGAGCTGCCTGAGGATCCAGCTATACCTCTCTTGGGCATATACCCAAAAGATGCCTCAACATATAAAAGAGACACATGCTCCACTATGTTCATCGCAGCCTTATTTATAATAGCCAGAAACTGGAAAGAACCCAGATGCCCTTCAACAGAGGAATGGATACAGAAAATGTGGTACATCTACACAATGGAATATTACTCAGCTATCAAAAACAACGAGTTTATGAAATTCGTAGGCAAATGGTTGGAGCTGGAAAATATCATCCTGAGTGAGGTAACCCAATCACAGAAAAACACACATGGTATGCACTCATTGATAAGTGGCTATTAGCCCAAATGCTTGAATTACCCTAGATCCCTAGAACAAATGAAACTCAAGACGGATGATCAAAATGTGAATGCTTCACTCCTTCTTTAAATGAGGAAAAAGAATACCCTTGGCAGGGAAGGGAGAGGCAAAGATTAAAACAGAGACTGAAGGAACACCCATTCAGAGCCTGCCCCACATGTGGCCCATACATATACAGCCACCCAATTGACAAGATGGATGAAGCAAAGAAGTGCAGACCGACAGGAGCCGGATGTAGATCGCCCCTGAGAGACACAGTCAGAATACAGCAAATACAGAGGCGAATGCCAGCAGCAAACCACTGAACTGAGAATAGGACCCCCGTTGAAGGAATCAGAGAAAGAACTGGAAGAGCTTGAAGGGGCTCGAGACCCCATATGTACAACAATGTCAAGCAACCAGAGCTTCCAGGGACTAAGCCACTACCTAAAGACTATACATGGACTGACCCTGGACTCTGACCTCATAGGTAGCAATGAATATCCTAGTAAGAGCACCAGTGGAAGGGGAAGCCCTGGGTCCTGCTAAGACTGAACCCCCAGTGAACTAGACTGTGGGGGGGAGGGCGGCAGTGGGGGGAGGGTTGGGAGGGGAACACCCATAAGGAAGGGGAGGGGGGAGGGGGATGTTTGCCCGGAAACCGGGAAAGGGAATAACACTTGAAATGTATATAAGAAATACTCAAGTTAATTAAAAAAAATGGGGTTCAGAACTAAACAAAGAATTCACAGCTGAGGAATGCCGAATGGCTGAGAAACACCTAAAGAAATGTTCAACATCTTTAGTCATAAGGGAAATGCAAATCAAAACAACCCTGAGATTTCACCTCACACCAGTGAGGATGGCTAAGATCAAAAACTCAGGTGACAGCAGATGCTGGCGAGGATTCGGAGAAAGAGGAACACTCCTCCATTGTTGGTGGGATTGCAGACTGGTACAACCATTCTGGAAATCAGTCTGGAGGTTTCTCAGAAAATTGGACATTGAACTACCTGAGGACCCAGCTATACCTCTCTTGGGCATAAACCCAAAAGATGCCCCAACATATATCAAAGACACGTGCTCTGAATGTTCATAGCAGCCTTATTTATAATAGTCAGAAGCTGGAAAGAACCCAGATGCCCTTCAACAGAGGAATGGATACAGAAAATGTGGTACATCTACACAATGGAATATTACTCAGCTATCAAAAACAACGAGTTTATGAAATTCGTAGGCAAATGGTTGGAACTGGAAAATATCATCCTGAGTGAGGTAACCCTATCACAGAAAAACACACATGGTATGCACTCATTGATAAGTGGCTATTAGCCCAAATGCTTGAATTACCCTAGATGCCTAGAACAAATGAACTCAAGACGGATGATCAAAATGTGAATGCTTCACTCCTTCTTTAAAAGGGGAACAAGAATACCCTTGGCAAGGAATAGAGAGGCAAAGATTAAAACAGACACAGAAGGAACACCCATTCAAAGCCTGCCCCACATGTGGCCCATACATATACAGCCACCCAATTAGACAAGATGGATGAAGCAAAGAAGGGCAGGCTGACAGGAGCCGGATGTAGATCGCTCCTGAGAGACACAGTCAGAATACAGCAAATACAGAGGTGAATGCCAGCAGCAAACCACTGAATTGAGAATAGGACCCCCGTTGAAGGAATCAGAGAAAGAACTGGAAGAGCTTGAAGGGGGCTCGAGACTCCATATGTACAACAATGCCAAGCAACCAGAGCTTCCAGGGACTAAGCCACTACCTAAAGACTATACATGGACTGACCCTGGACTCTGACCTCATAGGTAGCAATGAATATCCTAGTAAGAGCACCAGTGGAAGGGGAAGCCCTGGGTCCTGCTAAGACTGAACCCCCAGTGAACTAGATTGTTGGGGGGGAGGGCGGCAATGGGGGGAGGATGGGGAGGGGAACACCCATAAAGAAGGGGAGGGGTAGGGATTAGGGGGATGTTTGCCCGGAAACCGGGAAAGGGAATAACACTCGAGATGTAAATAAGAAATACTCAAGTTAATAAAAAAAAAAAAAAGCAGTTTGAGCATTGAGGCGTGGCTCCATGGTAGAGGACTTCTGTGGACTCACAAGGCTATCTAGAATAGAACAAAATAAAATGAAAACGAGGCATGGAGAAAGTTAGGAAGTTGGTGTTCAGTACACTCCCTCCAGACCAACAAACAAACAAACACAAACCCTGAAAACAAATTTGCCTAAACTTGATCAATATAGTCAGTCAGCAAGTCTGCTGTAAACTATACTAGCAAGGCTGTTTTTAAAGGACCAGCTCCTTCGGAAGGGAGGCTTTGGTCTTTCCTGATCACAACCTGCTGAGCTGAGTGCTCAGGGAAGAATAATGAGCTAGCTATAAATCACCACGTGAACAGTTGCATGCAAAGCTGTGGTAGGTAATTGCCAGTTGGTGGAGGGAGAACTTGGCGTAGCCAGGAAGTGTAACGACTTCGACACCTGATCCTTCTACCTCCACCTGCAATTACAGCTCTATGTCTCCACTTACATATGATTCCTTTAGTTTGATAAGAATATGTTTTTGAAGCCAGGTGGTGGTGGCCCATGCCTTTAATCTTAGTACCGGGGAGGCAGAGGCAAATGGATCTCTTCGAGTTTGAGGCCAGCCTGGTCTACAAAGCAAGTCTCAGGACAGCCAGAGCTGTTACACAGAGAAACTCTGTCTTGAAAAAGAAAACATGTATCTATATATCTATACCTATATCTATGGCTTCCATCCCCTTACTAACATAGAATGTGTTTATTATTTTAGTCTTATGTCTCTGCATAATCTTTAAATTCTATAGAATGAAATATGGACTGTGGATTGTAGGTCTGGATGAACATTATTCCAAAACAATTAAAGGGACTGTATATCTTTAGGTAGGGGGATAAGTATGTTTTCTGTGGTACACAGAGTTTGTATTTTGTCAGGTGAGGCATGACTTGCTTGTGTCCTTATCAAGTTAGACATGTGTAAAAGTGACATAATACAGATGCTAAGTAGACCAGAGAGTGGGCTGTGGTAATGAGTCAGACTCATCAACTTATCATTTAGAAGTACAGCTGTAGGGGTTGGGCATTTAGCTCAGTGGTAGAGTGCTTGCTTAGCAAGCACAAGGCCCTGGGTTCGGTCCCCAGGTCTGGGGGAAAAAAAGTACAGTCGTAAGCCTAGCATGAGGGTACATACCTTGGTGGCATGTATCCCAGAACTTGAGTGGCAGAGGCGGGAAGATCTCTGCAGACCAAGGCCAACATGGTCTATATGGTATGGTCCAGGCTAGGCAGGGCTATATAGAGAAACCCCGTCTCAAAAGACAAAACAAAACAAAAAAGCACAGTCCCTCGGTATCCACAGAGGACACCCTTCCATGGAGAACACAGTCCACGGATACCAAAATCATTAAGTAAATCTATCGCATTTGCATTTAACCTACCCATGTGCTCCTGTGTGCTGTACATCACCGCTAGGTCACTTGTAATTCCTAACAGTGTGAATGTTATATGGTCATTATACTGTATTGTTAGCAGATAATGAGATGAGAAAAGGTGGGCATATTTAATACAGACACAATTTTCTTCAAGATATCATCCGTTCATTTGTTTGATTTTTGGATTTTTGAGACAAGGTCTCATTGTGTAACCCAGCCTGAAATCAAGCTTGTGATGATCCTCCTGCCTCCGCCTCTTCAGTGAAGTATTTTTAAACCATGTGCAGGCTCCTGAGTGTGACCCCCTAGGGCCACAAAAAGAAAACTATGGATCAACAGCCAGTTGAACTCAGAGAACCTGTGAATACGAAGAACTGACAACATACACAGATGCCATTTGGTTATCTGGATGCAGTTCTATAAGTAAATTATTCTTCTTTATTTTGGTTGTTTGTTTGCTTGTGTCTCCCTATGTAGCCCTGGCTGTCCTGGAACTCAATATGTAAAGCAGGCTGGTCTCGAACTCACAGAGATCAGCCTGCCTCTGCCTCCCCAATGTTGGGATTAAAGCCAGGTGCCACCAAGTCCATAGCCTTTGTATAAGTAAATTCACTCTCAAATAATACAATAAAACTATATCTATTTGTATCATCTTGTCATGACAGGCCACCAGAAACCAATAATACCACAACTACAATCTGTTTGGCTACAACTGAACATTTCTCTGTTCTCTCTTCGTCTTTCAGGGAACACCTACTACACGGCAGTGCTGCAGAGAAAGGCGCCGATCCAGACTCTGCCTCTCAGGAGTGTACGCATTACGCCCTTCAAAGTTGTTGGTCAAAACTACAGAATGAGGAACATCTTAATGAGGAAAAGGGAATTAGGAACCGGGCAATCTCACACTCATAACAGGCTTCCAGCCTAGGAGCCAGGATAAACGTTTTAATAGCCGCACGTACACAGCAGTGAGGTCTACTATCACTGAGCCACGCCTTCGATGTCTGTCTTTCTCCTTTCAACAGTACAGTCGTTAGCACAGTCTCTCACGCCCTCCCCACCTCTTTACCCTCCATTACAGTTAGGATCAGAGATACGAAGATACTTTAGCAGTATGTTGAAAATCTCTGTCCTCCGAGTCAGGTCCTGAGGCAGGTAACGGCCAGCCACAGTGGACGAGCTGAGGAGGCTTCACAGTTCCTTGTTTCTATCTCATATCATATACCATTCGAAAACTTGCAGTGGCTGAAATCCTGCACACGTCCTGTGTCAGTGATGGTGATGGTGGCAAGTCCATAATTAAAAAAAAAAAAAATCGTGGTTTAAGAGTTACGCCTTGGATTCACGCCACAGTACGTCCAGTGAGGGACCGTGGGTGGGAGTGGTAATGAGGCAGAATGTACAGGATGAGGATCATTTCTGCTGGGTGGTGGGCTCAAGGGGCATGGTTGTATTATTATCCCCCTGATCCACCATAGATGGATTTTATAATGACTCATCTATTTTTATCCTTTGTGGATGAGTGTTTTGTGCGCTTGTGTACATGGTTATTTCCTTACCCAGAGGCTTAGTCCAGTGTCGAGCTCTTGCCTCTGCCTTCCCCGTCGTTCCTTTCCACATCTGTACCCATCCTCCATACCTGCTCACATGGCTTTTCCCTCTTCAACAGCATCTTCCGTGTTCCTTCTGGCTCGGCAGAGGACATCTCTCTTTCTAGCTTTTCCCTTCACTTTCTTTGTAGACCATTCTCTTTTTTTAATTTATTTACTTATTTATTATATATAAGTGCCCTGTATTTAGCTGTCTTCAGACACACCAGAAGAGGGCATCAGATCTCATTATAGATGGTTGTGAGCCACCATGTGGTGCCTGGGAACTCAGGACCCCTGGAAGAACGGTTAGTGCTCTTAACCACTAAGCCATCTCTCCAGCCCCAGACCATTCTTTTCTATCAATGCCAAGTTCTCTTTTCCTCCTGCTCCAAGAGATCTTGGTCCTTAATTTCTAGGCATTGATTAGGACTGTCTGGCTGAAAAAGGGAGAAGCTGACTAGAACAGGCTTAATAGGAATTCTATAAAATACCAATAGGGAATTCTCTGGGACTTAAGTACAGGTAACCAACCAGTCTTGAGGGGTTGATCTAGGATGGGACAAGCTCTTCTCAACCATCTTTCTTTTCTGTTCATTCTCCTGCTTTAAAAAAGAAAAAAACAACAATTTTTTTTTTGTTTGTCCCCACAGCAAAAATCATGCCTGTCTTCTCAAGCTACGAAAGTTGTTCATTAAAGGTTTAACTAAAATTTGGATTTGGAGGGGAAAATTAAGTGGCCCTCTTGGGATGGTGGGCAGTGCATTAATCCCATATATGAAATGGAAATTAACTGGACTAATACAGTTAGGGAGGTGGGCAGTTGAAATGTTCAAAATGGCTGCCACCTCCAAGCATGAGGCTGAAGCAGTTAAGGGCTACTTCACTTTACAAGACAGATGGTCTAAACATCTCTTGGAGCCCCATTTGTATCTGACTCCCCAGCAAGAAAGTGAGCTCTTCAAGGGCAATGGTGGCTCATCTTTGCACTTTTGCCAAGAAACACACACTTATTGCTGCATTTCTAACAGTTCTGTGGACCTTGACTTACACATTAGCCCATACAAATGTTTGAATTAATACGTGCAGATGCCACCGTACCATGAACACTGCAGTAAAGATGTTACAGCACAACACGGTGAGACGCTTCTGGTTTCCTGCCTATTTTCTCTTTCCTATTCTGAAGAGGTGGCTCAGTGGTAAGAATGCTTACGGCTCTTCCAGAGGGCACGAGTTCGAGTTCGCCTTTCAGCACTTATGCTGAGCAACTCACAGCCACCTGTAACTCCAACTCCAGGGGATCTGACACCTTTTCTGGCTTCTTCCCAAGTAAAAGTAAATCTTTAAAAAATAATAGCAAGGAGAAGACACCCAGAGGACACCCTGCTGTCCACCTGCTGCCATTCAGTTTGGTGCCACTGTGGTGAGCAAGCGTGATGGAGAGTGGGGAAGAAAGAGAAGCAGAGTGCTTTGTGCGCTATGGAGGGAGGGAGAACTGGAGACACTAGAGCAGTGAGAAACAGCCTGTGTTGTCACCTGAGGGCATGGGCGATGTCCCTGGTCTGGGCTGCTGCCTGGGGTCCTGTTGATATCTGAGGACTCTGCAGAGTTATCCCAGCTCCTTAAAGGCTGCAGCTTGCAGGAAAGCTGGCCCCACCCCTCACCTGGGCAGCGTGGGAGAGCTGGCCCCAGGGTATAAGAGTGGGAGAGCTGGCCCTGCCTCTTGCTGACTGCAGTGCTTGGGACTGTAGTGGGGGAGAGCTACCCACAACCCACCCCTGCACCCGGACAGCATGGGAGAGCTAACTCTGGGGGTGTGGTCATAGGAGAGGCACCCATGAGAGCAGAAGAGCTGGCACTGCCCCTTGCTGGTTGTGGGCCTAGGGTAAGCTGGCCCTGCCCTTCCCCTGGGCTAAGAGGGGGACCTGACAGATTGACCAATTCACCTGACACTGAGGCCCAAACCCAGGGCTTTGGGTTGCCCCCCCCAACCCCAGCATCTACCCCATTTATGAACCACTGGAGTACATGAAGGGGCCCTTCCTTCAAAACCAAAGCTGCTGGATCTCCATGACACAAGGCAACTAAAGGATATCCGAGAGGAGTCCTGTGGAGGATGCAGTATGGAGAGTGGAGCAAAAGCCAAAAGCCTGGAACCAATGACTCAGTGCAATGAACCCTGAGCAGAAAACTATTTGAGCAAAAGGGGATACTGTGTGACACACTGTGACACACTGCAGCTTCCACAGTGAGATTTATTTTGTCGTTTATTTTTCTATTTTCATTTATGTTTCCTTTTGTTGGGGCTAACAGGGGTTGGGGGCAGATATGGAGGGACAGGGAGATGAGTGGGGTTAGGGTGCATGATGTGAAATCCACAAAGAATCAATTAAATAATAATAATAATAATAATAATAATAATGCATATGATGATGGTGATGATGGTAGGGATGATGATAACGCAAGCCAGCTTAGCAGGTAAAGGAACCTCACCACAAAGCTGAAAGCTTGTGTTCAATCACTGGAAACCGCATGTTGGAAAGACAGAACCAGCTCTTCGGAGTTGTCCACTGACCACAGACCCCCAACTCTCCTGCCACACAGTACAAACTAGTAAGTAAATAAGTAAAGTGGGGACCAATTGAAGAAAGTAATTGTTGATACTGAACTCTGGCACTGATACACTCACTCACACACACACACACACACACACACTCACACACACGTACACACAGTCATTCACTCACACTCACACATGCTCACACACACACTCACACACATTCACTCACACACATACACACTCATTCACTCACACACTCACATACTCATTCACACACATACACGCACACACACACTCATATACACACTCACACACTCACACACACATTCACTCACACACTCACACACACATTCACTCTCACACACACACTCACGCACATATCCTATCACACTCACACTCACACACTCACTCACAGTCACTCACACACACTCACACACGCACTCACACTCACACACACATTCACTCTCTCTCTCCCTCTCCCTCTCCCTCTCTCTCTCTCTCTCTCTCTCTCTCTCTCTCTCTCACACACACACACACACACACACACACACACACACACACCCCTGAGAAGCCAACCAGCTTTGATTATTTCATTTACTGAACATCCAGGTACGGTACACGCAGGTGGTAGTTTGGTCCTTTAGGTTTTTGTTTGGGTTTTAGGCTTTGATCTGAATTAGTTCCAGTTCTGCAGCCTCAGACCCACTGACTTTCTTGAGAAAACTTCAGGCTTCAATAAGAGCACGCAGTTCCTGTGTGAGGTCAGCAAATGTTCTGCTTTCTCTGTACTGCGTATTTTAACTAAATTTGCTCAGCTTTCTCTAAACATTATACCAAGTGCGTTCTCTTTTCTGAGCCTTGCCAATCATATTTCTATTTTCAATATGGGGCTGTACTTAGTATTTATCATAGTTGTCTAATAAATTTGAAATGTGCTAAATCCAATATAATTCTGACTTAATATTCCCCAAGTTTAAGCCTTTCCTGAGTCATTAATTATTTTCAGGTTCAAAATAGTCCTATCCAATTTTGTCTTTCTTTTTATTTTTTTATTTTTTATTTTTTTTGGTTCTTTTTTTCGGAGCTGGGGACCGAACCCAGGGCCTTGCGCTTCCTAGGTAAGCGCTCTACCACTGAGCTAAATCCCCAGCCCCATCTTTCTTTTTAGATTAAGTTATTTTTATATATAAAAAGCAAGGGTTGTGCTTATGTATGTATTATTTAATTTATTTATTTTGAGACAGGGTCTCTCTCTATGTAGCCCTGCATAGCCTGGAATTTGCTATGTGGTCTTAAACTTGAAGAGATTTGCCTGCTTCTGCCTCCTGCATGCTGGAATTAGGGTATTCGTCACCATGCCTGGTCCTAAAACAGATTTTTTTTTTGGTTCTTTTTTTCGGAGCTGGGGACCGAACCCAGGGCCTTGCGCTTCCTAGGTAAGCACTCTACCACTGAGCTAAATCCCCAGCCCCCCTAAAACAGATTTTTTAAAATGTCCTAACATCTAAGTCTGACTGAAAGCATCATGTAGCTGAGTAATTCTAGGCCTGGTAAACTACTGTGTTGTTTGGAATCCCATTTGTCAGAACATCTCAAAGTACCTTTTCCTTATTGGTCCCTGTACTGGCTAGTTTTTTTTCCTTTTATTGGAAATAATTTTTTCTTATATAATACATCTTAATTAAGGTTTTCCCCCTCTCTGTACTCCTCCCAGTTGCCCCCTTCTCTCCCATCTAGATCCACCTATGTCTGCTTGACAATTGGCCTGTAAGCAAGCTATGGGGCATTTTCTTGATTGATGTGGGCAGGCTAGTGCCACAGGGGACAGGCCACCCCTGGTCCTGGAGATATACATAATACATACACACACACACACACACACACACACACACACACACACACACACACACACACACACATATATATATATATATATATATATATATATATATATATATATATATATATATATGAAGCAGGCTGGCAAGTCAGAAGGAAGCATTACTCTGTGGCTTCTGCTTCAGCTCTGGTCTCTGCATTCCTGCCTTGAGTTGCTACCTGATTAAGGAGGCATCCTGACTTCCCTGGATGAAGGACTATAACCGTACGCCTAAATAAACTCTCTTCTCTCCAAGTTGGTTTTGGTCGTGCTGTTTTATCACAGCAATAGAAACCCTAAGTAAAAGGCCCTGAGAGATGCTTCAGGGGTTTAAGAGTGCTGACTGCTCTTGCAGAGGCTCTGAGTTTGATTCCCAGGACCTACATGGCAACTGGCATCTGTCTGTAACTCCAGTTCTGAAGAATTTTGATGACCTCCTCTGGCCTCTGGGGGCTTCAGGCACACATGTTGTACACAGAAAAAAAGGGGAGGGGGAGGATAGGGGCTAGCGAAATGGCCCAGTGGTAATCATGCTTGTCTCTAGGATTGACAACCTGACTTCAATCCTTGGGACCTCCATGATGGGAACAGAGAATTGGCTCCCATCTGTTGACCTTGAACTCTGACTTGCGCAAGCTCCCTTCTGCAAATAAACATTAACCAAACAAGCAAACAAGAAAAAGGGGAGAGGGGGCACCACTTAGGGAGATGAAGGCAAGAGGATCAGAAGTTCAAAGCCAGCCTGGGATACATGCAACTGTCTATAATGAGCTCACTGGATAACTAATACCTAAATGAAGGAAGTTAAAAGTGTTATTAGGGAATTATTGCTAAGCTTACCAGGATTTGTGTTCTTACAGTTATGTTGGAGTTATTATTTTTAGGAAGACAGAATTAACTGGAGTTAAATATAATGATAGCATAAATGGATGAAGAAAATGTCAAACTGTTGAAAAATTGGTATTGGGAATATACAAGTTTATTATTATTATTCTTCCTTCCTCTTTGCGTATTTGAAAATACTTTTAGAGCTGGGCATGGTGGCACTGCATCCACAGTCCCTCCAGAAGGAGATGACCCAGTAGGATCCGTAGAGCCCGTGAGTCCAAGGCCAACCTGGGCAATATAGTTCTGGATTGATTGCAAATTTAAAATGAACATCTACAAAACTTCAAAAAAAGAATGCACAAAGAGAAGGTCATATGTCATAGGTATGTGGCAGTGAAAGAATTAAAATATACGTGAAAGAAAACCCAAAAGAAAGCACATCCACTTGCCGTGGTTTATGTCCAAGAGTTCACGAGCTAGAAGCTTGGTCTCTAGAGATGATGAACCTTATGGGGGACGGGGACAAGGGTAGGGGTGGGGTAGAGAAAGACAACTGAGTCAAAGAGCACTATCCCTGAAGGAGGTAATGTGGGTGTCCTGGCACTGGGAGGATTTCTGTGAGAACGGGTTCTTTTTTTTTTTTTCTTTTTTTTTCCCCAGAGCTGAGAACGGAACCCAGGGCCTCGTGATTACTAGGCAAGCGCTCTACCACTGGGCTAAATTCCCAACCCCGAGAACAGGTTCTTACGAGAGCCTAGCATCTCTGCTGAATCCTGGATCCTCACTTGCCACTGTCACACTCACGGCTGCCACTGTGATGCTAGAAGTCAGGAGGTTTTCATCAAAGCTGGGTAGACGATGGCACTGCGTTCTTTTTTTTTTTAAAGATTTATTTATTATATATAAGTTGCTCTCTTCAAACACACCAGAAAAGGGCATCAGATTCCATTACAGATGGTTGTGAGCCACCATGTGGTTGCCGGGATTTGAACTCAGGACCTCTGGAAGAGCAGTCGGTGCTCTTAACCACTGAGCCATCTCTCCAGCCCGGCACTGCGTTCTTAAGCTTCTGGAGTTACTAGCTGAGTAAACCTCTTTATTTTATAAAGTCCTTATCCTCACATATTTTTATCACAATAAAATGAACTGAGACTTTATGGATCAGAGACCATGATGTCAACTAACTGGTAAATCTCACACACATAACCAGAAGTCAATCCTCTTAGTATCCTAGATTCTTCCATGCTTTTCTGATATTGCTTTTCTATCATTACCTGTAGGAAGATTTTGCCTGCATATATGAAATGTGCAGCTCTTGCATGCCTGCATGGAGGTCAGAAGAGGGTGCTAGATCCCCTGGCCTAGAGTTACAGAAAGTTGTGAGCCACCGCATAGGGGCTGGAAGTCAAACCTGGGTCTTTTGCAAAAACAATTGCTCTTATGGCTGAACCAACTCTCCAACCCCCAAACATTGAAATAGGGCCCCAGGCCTTAGCATGACTGACTTCATGATGAAAATACCATTCAGGTTGTAAAATACAACATGTAGAAAGTACCACCTGCCGAAACTACAACAAAGGCCCAATCCATCAGAGTCTATAGTTCTGGGAAAGTCCCTAAATGTACCAACCTTCTTTTTGGCTTCTGTAGTTTCAGTTCTGGCTAACTGTTTTGGTTGACCAGAAGTCAATCAACCCAGAGCATAGTTTTTGCCATTCAAAGCTCAGCCTGAGAAAGGCTCAGGGCTACACTGGGATCCTGAACACCCAGTGTAGTCACTGACTGGCTAATGGAGGCTTTTTATTGGCTTAAACCCAAGCAATCTTCTCTTGTGAATACCACACAGCATAGCTATTCAATGGTATATTCTAAGCTTCACTGTAGTTCCAAGTGTTTGTGGTTACCACTGGGGTTTCTCTAGATATGTGTGTGTGTGTGTGTGTGTGTGTGTGTGTGTGTTTCGTAGGCATAATGGTTTTGTACACTGTGTAAAGTTTACCCTTGTGTTATTCAAATGCTAATTTCTCTGCCCTCACATCTTGTTTCAATCTGGACACAGCATTGCAATGCCTATAGCCAAGAATCTCCTGTAGACAATTATTATCATTTATTCTCTGCCTTGTTAATAAATGCTGATCATCCAGTGGCTGGGAAGAATAGAAAGCAGAGCAGGAGGAGAGAGAGAGAGAGAGAGAGAGAGAGAGAGAGAGAGAGAGAGAGAGAGAAAGAGAGAGAGAAAGAGAGAGAGAGATTGATTCAGATCAGCAAAAAGGGTGGAGAATTTGGAGCCACAAGGAAGGGGTTCAGAAAGAGATCAGAGAAACACGCCTGAAGCCCAAAGAGCCAGATCAATAATTAATATGCAAATATTATAGGATAGGACTGGGAGGTAACCAGGTTACCATAGAAGGCTAAGGTAAATTAATTCAATATTTACATTTATATTAAGAATAATTCCTTTACATTGTATGTGTCTATGTGTGTGTGCCTGTGTGAGTGTGAGTGTGTGTGTGTGTGTGTGTGTGTGTGTGAGAGAGAGAGAGAGAGAGAGAGAGAGAGAGAGAGAGGTATATGGGACCCACAGAGACTAAAAGAGAGGACACAGATTTCCCTGGAGCTAAACAGTTATAGTTGTGAGCTGCCCAGTGTGAATGCTAGGAACTGACACAAGCCACCATGCCTGGTTTTAGGATGATTTTGGATAGAGAAGTACTCAAAGCTTTCGCTAATGTCTAAAAATGGGAGCCTAACTTTAGTACACTATGTACTTCTCTTTGTTTGTTTTTTGCTGTTGCTTTTGTTTTCTGAGACAGGATTTCTCTTTGTGCAGCCCCGGCTGTCCTGGAACTCACTCAGTCTGTAGACCAGACAGGCCTCAAGCTCAGAGATCTGCCTGCTAAGTGCTGGGATTTAAGGTATGTCCCACCACTGCCTGGCGCCTTGCACTTCTTACACTCAGATTCTGCTGTCCAGGACAGTTTGCAGATGGTCTGTAGTCCCGGCTGCTTGATAGGCTGAGGCGGCAGGCAGATTACTTGAGTCCAGGAGCTTGAGAACAGCATGAGTAACACTGAGGCTGTGCTACGGATGCAGGTCACTGGGAGAGCACTTGCCTCACACTCAAGAGAACTTGGGCTACATAGTAGGGATGCGCATCTTTAATCCCAGTACTCAGGTGAGAGAGACAGGTAGGTCTCTGTGAATTGGAAGCCAGTCTTATCTACATATAGAGTTTTAGGACACCCAGAGCTGCATAGTAAGACTTTGTCTCAGAACAAAAACAAATAAACAAACTCCATGACCCTCTCCTATCTCCATGCTGGGTTTTCAGTCAGCTTGATCTAAGCAGCTCTTGTGCATGAGGTCTCAGCCTCTGTAAGTTCTTATGTGCAGCAGCCCTGTCATGTCCAGCAAATACTGTCTTTTTAAAAAAAATTATTTATTTACTATATATAAGTACACCGTAGCTGTCTTCAGACACACCAGAAGAGGGCATCAGATTCCATCACAGATGGTTGTGAGCCACCATGTGGTTGCTGAACTCAGGTCCTCTGGAAGAGCAGACAGTGCTCTTAACCACTGAGCCATCTCTCCAGCCCAGCAAATACTGTCTTGCTGCAAATCTTCACTGCCTTTCATTTTTACAACCCCCTACTTCTTCCTTGGTGATATCCAAGCCTTGTGGTGAGAAGGGATATTGTAATATAGACCTTCCATTTACAGGTGAGCATTCTACAATCTCTTATTCCCCTTATGCTGACCGGTTGTGTGCCTCTATTAATCACATTGACTGCAAAGAGAAACTTTTTTGATGCGTATAAAGATAAAAAACGCAGGAGGCTGTTTAACACTGCGTCCACTTAGCAGAATAATAGTATTAGGATTTTTTTCCCCCGGAGCTGGGAACCGAACCCAGGGCCTTGCGCTCTCTAGGCAAGCGCTCTACCTCTGAGCTAAATCCCCAACCCCAGGATTTTTTAAAATTTAACTTAACTTATTTTTTTTTAAAGATAGGATCTCAATGTGTGCCCCTGGCTGATCTACAACTCAGTGTAGACCAGGTTTGCCTCAAACTCACAGAGATCTACCTGCTCCTGCTTCCTAACTGCTGAAATGAAATTTTCTTCAGCTTCTTTCCAACTCTATCTGAAAACTGAGATCTTACCCCATTTCCTTCTCCAAAACTCCTATTTCTAAATCAATTCAACACATGCTCAGCAATCTGATCTCGAGTCCTTCTACAATTCCCGTTCAATTTGACACATACGGCATTAGCTTGCGCCGCTACACCAAGCCGTGAGAAGTGATGTGCTTATTTTTCGCACAACACTCGGTATACTTTTATGCATCGAAGTCTGACACGCCTTTTTGCATCCACCTGGATCTCACTTCCCCACCGTCTCTATTATTCTAAATCTCATCCTCCTCCAGTTTCTCTTGCCACGACAACTTCTAACCTGTTATGTAATAGTTACTCGTGCAGTCATTGTATTCTCACACTGGACTTTGAGTCCTACTGAAACAAAACACCAGGGCTGGAGATGTGGCTCAGTTACTATTATTTTTTTTGAGTATCACAAAAGTTTATTTAGCAAAAATTTCATATGAAAATGTACATGACCTAATTCTACATCACAATCAAACAGGCCTTTGGGGAGGGATGTGGACACACTGCGGAACACTGGTTAGACTCTTTCCAAGGCTTCTAACATGATGATGCTGTTTCCTCGGATGACCACCATCCCGATGTTGTTCTGTTGCCCACTGGTTGCCATCTCCACACACTCATAAAGGGATCAAAGCCCCGCAGTACATGCCTGCCGCCGTTTAACTTCAATGATAACTTCCTGTCCGGGAGGGTGGGCTTTGCTCATGGCGACTCCTCAGTGAGCTCAGCACAACGGTATTTGCTGCTCCTTCAGAGGACCAAAGTTCAGTTCCCAGCACTGACATTAGGTAGCTCACAAATTCCTATAACTCTAGTCGCCAGGGTTCTGACATCCTTTTTTCCGGTCTCCATCGGCACCTGCATGCACGGTGGTACATATACACACACTTACGCATCTTTAAAAAATCTTTTAAAGAAAAGTACCGCATTTTGTGAGTCCCCTTATTAGCCGTCTCTGTGTGATTTACATGCACTAACGGATTCTAATTTGATCAACGTCTGCAGCTCCCCCAACTCAACGTTACAAAACATGTAGCTTGGGAGATCATGCTATGGACGGCAAAATCAGATTTCTCCACAGGTTAAGATTGTATTACGTACGTAACCAGTACAACGTCCACCACATTGTACTCGGGATTCAATCTGTGCATATCCTATCAGCATGTTAAAAAAACAAACATATAAACAAACAAATAAACAAAAACGAAAGGTGTCTGCATTTAGACCAACGTTCTGAGAGGTTTGGACAGAGGGACTGGATGGTGATGACAAATGAGGATGGTCTGAGAATTCACTATTGGGTTATGAGGCTTTTAAAATGAGCATTTGAAGTATTCGGTTGCTAAACCGGGTTGCATCTATTCTTCGCTCTCCAGTTGTTAGTACCCGTCGTTTGTTGCTCTGATTTTATTGTCGTGACCCCTGAGGATCACCTTCTTTTCTACTCCCACTGGGTTTAGCGAATTGCTCAACACACAAAGTGCGTACTTGTTGATTTAAACGTACGTGTGGTTTGCGTGCGTGCACAGCAACTGAGCAGAGGACGTGGGTGTGGGATGCAGGGAGCATTCCTTTCCCTCATTCTTTTTCCCTGAAGCAGCTGTGCAGCCCGCAGGCTTTCCGTCTAGGCGGGGAGAAGCAGAACCACTGACCCTTTAGCAAGTTGTCCCTCACAGAACAGGTGTCTCCCCCGCCTCTCCGAGGAGAGGGATGGCTGGCTGCTTAGTGACATGAGCCGCGGACCAATGAGAAGTCAGGCTCAGGCAGTCTCACCAATGGCCGTCTGGGGGGCGGGCCCGGTTTCCTGGGAGCCGGGCGGGCCAAGCTGGTCTGCGGCCGCGGTGGAGTCTCCGCCGCTCACGCTGTCCGCCGCGGCTTCAGCGGCGGCGCCGTTCTCCGGCCGCGCGGCTCCCCGACGCACAGTTCGGGCGGCTCCCGGCGCGGCGCGGCTGCCCAGGCGTTCGGGTCCCCGTGGCCCCGCGGCTCCCGCCCCCGGCTGCAGGACGCGCAGGTGGGCCGGCGGCCGCTGGGAGATAGGCCCCCCGGGGGCAGCAGTGGACCATGGCGCGGAGACCTGGCGTGCCCGCTGCCTACGGGGAGGAGTTCTCCTTCGTCAGCCCGCTGGTGAAATACCTGCTCTTCTTCTTCAACATGCTCTTCTGGGTGAGATTCGGGGGGTCAGAGGACACCCGGACTGTCGGGCATCCCTGGAGCGCCGAGGGGGCTGCCTGAGGCTAGAAGGTTCGGCCTGGGCTGCCCGGTGCCCAGGAGCGTGTCGAGCGGTGCTTCCTAGTTTTCTGAGCTTGTGACACTTGGGGGCATTTCTCCTGGGGAGGAACACCATAGTGGCGCCGTGTCAGGAGGGGACGTTGAGGTGGGCATCATCCTTGCTGCCGATGAAGCTTTAGCACGGATGAGGATCTGTGTCAGGCCATAAAATAAAAAGGGTTTGGGGAAAGAGCCGGCTGGACAGCCCCATGGGCATATTTCATGGTTAGGGACTTTCAGGCCTGGGGGGCTGGAAGGCCGGACTGGCAAAACAGGCGCGGGGCGGGGGTGGAGAGAGAGGGAAGGAAGAGAAACCCCAAGCCTTCCTTTGCCCCCGTTCCTCAGGGGCTTGTGTCAAGGGGCTATATCAGTCCCTTTTGCAGGCCTCAGTGTCTACTCCTGCCAGGGCTGAAAAGGGTTAAGAATGGTCTCCAGGTCCGGTGTATATCCCAGCATGTCCCTAAACTTTGCCCTGCCTTCTTTAAGACCAGCTTCGCCTATTGGAGCTGACAGTCTTCAGATAATTCAAAATAGGGTGGTTGTTGTTGTTGCTGTCGTTGTTGCTGTTGCTGTTGGGTTGGAAACTGTGGATCCTTTCCGAATCTTCTGATTGCGGTGGGAAAGTGTAAACAGTATTAACAGAGAGCTCCAGACACCTGGATTTCCAACCCTACTCTCCCATCCTTGTTGATTTGACTGCTCTGGGTAAATATGTTCAAGTCCGCAGGCCTTCCCTTCCTCCCAACCAAAATCTAATGCAGTGTAATTGGGAGGTGGCAGGAGAGGGCTGAGAATTCAGGGGGAGGAGGGAGCCCACTAGAAAATGCTAGCAAAGTCCTATTTCATAGCCAGAGAGTGCGTGGGCCCCCCCGGATTTAACTAGGGAAGTCCTTCCCCATCTCTCCATTCTTCTGCCAGTTTCTACTGCATCAAAGCTGCAGCCCCTGAAGCCTATCCTCCTTGCCTACCTCAGCCTGAGACGGTAGCTCAGATTTGCCAGAGGGGATAATAGTGGGTCTGAGCTGCCCCCTGGGAGGAGGAGCAGTCCAGACGTCTGAGGCCACTGGGTGTGAAGCAGAGTACAGAAGTGCTAGCCTACTGGGACAAATGAGAGACAGCACAGAGGGCAGTGATGACGCTCATGCTCAGCCATCGTACTCTTGGGAAGACTGAAGTTTGGGCTTCTGTCACGTTCTCGGTTTTAGAACTAGGGTAACAGAAAATCCAGCAGGCATCTTGTTAAACTTGCACATTTTTATACAGGAGAAAGTTAAATGGCAACAACGGTCAGCATTTCCACCCGTGTCCGGCAGCTGGTTAGCGGGCTCGGGCTGGTGATTTTCTACTGAGCAGGCATGCGTGTAGGGAAAGTCCGTGACTCAGATGGCTGCTACTGTGGCTGGGGTAACCAGTCAACCCATGTTCTGCTTCCCTGGGTGGTTTGAAAACAAGAAAACCCCTCACCACCATGCTGCAGGGCTGAGGGGATTACTGAGGGGAACTCACCACAGAGGGGCAGGCACCGGTGAAACCACCCTCCAGTGGGTCCTCACTTGGGCTTTCAGCCAAGGCCTTGCTCCTTGGGAGCCTCCCTCTTACCTGCCCTCCTCAGTGTCAGCAGCTGGGTATCTCTGTCACCCTTGTGTTCAGGACCATTCTCGTGGATTGTTTGGTTCCACCATATGCCCCTTTAATCAAACACAAATAACTTTGGGAGGTCACAGTCTGGAAGAGAGCCAGGCTCTTAGGCCCATTTACCTTGGCGAAGAATGTAAACTATGTAAATAAAATAATGCGCGTAAAAAATAATAAAAAATATGTTAAAATGTAAGTAAAAGTGCCCCATGAAGGCATTTTGGCCATCTGCACATGTGGGTGACAAAATGCTCCCTCACCCTGGATAAACATGGTCCTATCTAAAAACTAAAAGAAGGTAAAGTAAAAAATGCTTCCTTCGAAATCAGAAGCTAGCCATGTTGCTACTACCCCCAAATTAGAGCAGAACCCCCACTTTGGACCTACTGAGGATGCAAAAGTTGGGGCTCTCGAAATAGCGCCTGGAAGGACAAGAGGCCCAGTTTCTTTCTGTCACCCACTTACTGTGTGACGCCAAGCCAACATATCTGTCTCTCTGTCCCTAATCTTTTTCCTCTAACGGAGGAATTTGTCTATTTCTGTGAACTATTTATAGATGAATAAATCACTTTGGGATCTGTTTTCTCTCTTTAAGACCTAAAGGATCTAAGCATGAGTCTCTCTGTGTCTTGGTCCCTGGGATGCTGGCCGCCCTAAGGGATGGTAAAAGATGGTACTGTTCAGGCCATTCTGATTGACACTTCTCTCCTAAACCTAGAGCCCCAGTTTATTCCACACACGTGCATCTGTCAATGCAGGGCCACTTCTCCAGCTCAGAGCCCGTTTCTGTTCCCATTCAATTCAGGGACTGGTGACCATGTGATGTCCCGTGTAGGCTTCCAGTGTCCTAATCAAATAAATTCCCCCTTTTTGCTTGGAAAGCACCCTCGGCTGGGACAGTTGGACCACTTTGCAGGCAGAGTGCATGTCTGGCCAGCTCCTGGGGAGCTGTGTAGGGGGTCATGTTAGGAAGGTAGCCAGCATCCTCTGGGCTCACACGTCATGATGGCCAGGTCCACATCTACTGCAGAAGGAGCCCTGACTCCTCCTGGGACATTTGGAATCTGATTCAGAAGCTGGTGCCTCCCTTGGAATTAGAACCAATCCCTCCCGTTTATGTTTCAAATCTCATTTCCTCTTTGGCATGGAAGCTCTGATTTTTCTCCCCAGAATCAGGTTGCTGGGTGACTGATTATTGAGTTTCCATAGTCTGGAAGTAACTGCTCCAAGATCCTAGAAGTTGTATTTAAACTCGTTAGAAGTAACTGCCTTCCCTGCTCCCTCTGTTGATCACCTCTGTACAGGGTGAACACACTGATAGGGGAAACAGTGTCCTAGCCTGGGGCACTTGTTGGCGGGAGTATTATCAGTGCTGCCCTGCTTCTGTCTTGCTGGTCCTTTATCCACTCTGAGCAGCAGTTGGGGTGCTTGCAGTCCCTGTACTAAGTCACATGATTATTTGTCTGTCTCCCCACCTAGACCCCGGGCTCCTGAGCCTGGAGACTGCCCTATTTGATTCTGGATTCTTATTACCTGGGGCAGGAGTGGATGTTGAACCGATGTTTGTTGCCCAAGAGAGCAAAGCTTCTTCATTGGAGGCCCAGTGTCCTCTCTCTCTCCCTCCCTCATAGACTTGTTCTGTGAAAAGGTACCATAGCCTTGCCTGCTCAAGCACTCTTAGTGGACCCAACTGTGTCCTCTTCTACCTGACACCTCTCCCTCCCACCAGGTCAGAAAAAAATGACAGCTATCTTCTTGAGTAGCTCCCCAGCACCATATGTGATTGCTACCCTTAACATCTGGCTTTCTTCTGTTCGTGATACATTTGAACCCCATTCCGGTCTTCCCTAGGCCAGTCTCAGCCACTGGTGAGGAGTCTTTTTTTACACTTCAGACCATAGTCAATAGAATGGTAGTTGTACTGAAAGTGTTGGCCTAATACTACTTTGTTACCAAATGCCATTTTGTACTTTACTAAAGGGCAGCAAGGTCCTACACAGCCTAGAGAAGCTATGGTTCTGCTAACTTTGGATTCCTTGTTATATGATGATGCATGTCCTTTCAAAGCACCTTTGGAATAAATGTCCTGGTGTGGTCACTGTAGTCCACCTCCTGACCCATTTATGGAGTCCTCCAGGCACTGAGAGTCATCGCCGACCACCTGAGGCACTCTCCTGTAACTTCTCAGAAGCCAGGGGGAAGTGACCACTCATCAAGCCTGTCAAGATCCTGTCAAGTCCTCCCATCTCTCCTGACCTACACTCTCCTGAATGCTGTGGCCGCCCGTCTCCTCTTCCCTCCCGCAGCATTCCTGCACCCACAGGCTACACAGGCTACACAGGCTTCAGTAAACGAAACGATCAGATTCTTGGTTTTCATTTGTCTCTTGAGACAGGCTGGCCTTGAATTTCTTTCTTTTTTAAAAGATTTATTTATTTTATTTATTTATTATATAAGTACACTGTAGTTGTCTTCAGACACACCAGAAGAGCATATCAGATCCCATTACAGATGGTTGTGAGCCACCATGTGGTTGCTGGGAACTGAACTCAGGACCTCTGGAAGAGCAGTCAGTGCTCTTAACTGCTGAGCCATCTCTCCAGCCCTGGCCTTGAATTTCTGATCCTCTTCCTTCTAACTCCTCAGTCTTGAAATTTCAGACAAATTCATACCACCAAGTCTAGCTTTTTTTTCCCTTCCTTCCGTTCTTTCTTTGAGACAGGATTTCTCTATGCAATTCTGGCTGTTCTGTATATTTTTTTCCTCCCTCCTCCCCTTTGTGTGTGTGTGTGTGTGTGTGTCTACCTTGTTTGAGACAGGGTCTTTTATTCATGGCTGCCTGTGCTAGTGTGCTGGCCTCAGAGCATCTAGGGTGTTCTTGTCCTGTCTCCCATCTCACAGTAGGAGTACTGAGATTCTAGACATGTGCTACTAAGTCCAGCTTCCACATGCACTCTGGGGATTTGAACTAAGGGCCTCATGCTTGCACTACGAGTTTTGCCCACTGAGCGATCTCTACAGCCCCTCTTTGATTTTTTTTTTTTTTTTTTTGAGTCAGGCTTCAAACTTACAGAGCTCTCCTTCCTTGCCTCAGCCTCCCGAATGCTGATGAGCCACCAGGCCTGTCTCAGGACATTTTTTTTTTTAAACAATAGAAATGCTAGATTAGTGAATCCCTGTCATCCCATCATTCTGCAAGCTGAAGAAGCAGAGGCTCCTTCTGCCAAATAGACTACACAGTGAATTCAGTCAAACCTGCACTTCTACATGGCAAGTTCCAGGCCAGCCTGGGCACATAGGAAGACCTCGTTGCTAAAGAACAAACAAACCTCAAACCACCGTAAGTGGAATAGCCATCACATCTCTCTGGCTTTCTTATCTTCCCTAGCAACTCTGCTTGACTATGTCTTGGACTAAGCAGATAGCTAAAATTTAAGCAACTTTTTGAAAGAATTTAAGAAGTATATGAGTCTTCTCATGGTCTTGTTAACAGACTATCAGACTATGAACTAGACTGGTCTTTCTAGGACTGTGAATTTGAATTGGGTTTGGGGGAACCTCACTTTGTAGCTCATGCTATCTTTGAATACACAGCAGTCCCCCTGCCTCAGCTGTCTGAGTTTGGGGATTCCAGACATGGATTATTATGTCCAGTAACTGTCAAATATGAACAGTTATACTATGGGGAGTAAGCCCTTGTGGCCTTCCCTTCCTCATGCATTACCTTTGAAGAAAAAGCAGCCATGGACTGAGGAAGACAAGGTCAACCACAGACACGATGAGGAAGGAGCCCTGTTAACATCAAGGTGACATCATCCAGTTCAGAGGAGCAAGCCAGTGTCACACAGTGGCCTCCTCAGAATTCCAGGAACAGCAGTGCTGGGATGACACAGAGGCCCAGCATGTGCGGGTCCTGGGAAACAAGAGGAAGGGCCTTGTTTTGGTTCAGGAGTTTCTTGCAGTCCATCCAAAAATAGGATAGAATATCTGAGAAACAAAGACTCAATTCTACTTCCTCTACGATGGAGTCCCCATCTAGGCTTTGGTAGTGCTAAGGATTAGGTGTGGGGGAAGAAGAAGGAAAGAGACTCTAATGGAGGGGCCACTGAAACAACCCCCAACTGTCTGCAGACTGGATTATAAAATGTGGAGCCAGGCAAGGCTGGTGCTTTCTTGGAAGGCCCCACTTCATTCCACGCCTTCCCCTTTCGAGGTGTCAGGGATTCCTCTGAGCTTCCCACTAGGCCTTGCTGGTACCCTGTGATGTTCTCTCTCCCCTCCCTGGGCTCCCCCAGCTTTGGAGATTGCCAGCTGCTCCCCAGGAGGACTGAGGGCAGCTGTTCTTCCTGCTTCATGATAGCCCCATGGGGAAGACACGAGATCAGGGGTGACTGTGGTGCAGAGATAAGAAGGCAGCCAGCCCAGTGGCTGAGGTCCGAAGGCTTTGAGGACTAGAATTAGGTTCCTATCCCATTTCAGCAACTCACTGAGTGAACCAGGAAAAGTCACTTGAATGCTGTGAACTACAGCTCTGTAAAATGGAAATGGAAATGGAAATGCCCTCTTGGTTGGGACGAGGTGTTAGTATATAAGTTTAGTCTGGGGCGGGCAAAACAACTCAGCAGGTAAAGGTGTCTGTCACTAAGCCTGATGGCCTGAGTTCAATCCCTGGGACCCAGAGCATGGAAAGAGTACAACAGCTCCCAGAAGTTATCCTCTTGTCTCCACGTTTACACGTGGTATGCACATGCATGGGGGACACACACAAACAAGTAAGTAAGTAAATGAAGGTTAGTCTGGTGCTGGCTCGTGGCACTCACAGGAGGAACTACTGACCTTGGAGACAGACCCTAGGAGTCCCCTGCTGGGGTGAGCTTATGTGTGAGGGCCATAGGTGAAGCCTCCTTCAGGAAAGGGAATGGTGTGTGGATGGGAGTGACTCCAAGGTCAGCTTTAATTCCTTTGCTCACAGTCTCACAATTAGCCACAGAAAGATGATAATTAATTATATTAATAATTAATATCTTCTATTCTACAAAAGCTTTGTGTGCGTGTGCATATCCCCTAGGGACAGGGCTCTATCCTGTCTCCCAGGGCGGCCTCAGGGTTTGGCAGGCAACCAGCAATCAATTTGCCTGTACTTGTTGACATTGAGCTTGGGAACCTATGTTCAGTGCCTCAGCTTGGGGTCCTGAACTAGTACCATAGGGGATAGAACAAGACTTATTTCCGTGCATACATCAAATCACGGGTATCTTTCTCTAGTTTGCAAGACAAACCAAAATAACGGAGAGACTCTTTTTTCCATTTCCTGTTTTCTTTTTGAAGAATATCAGTGCCTTGGCTGTTCACCCTCTAATCAGCACTAGCAGGGGGGCAAAGAAAAGCCCCAGTCACAACCCTGTAAAGGAAACACGGAAACTGCCTGTGTTGTTTTATGACATGCAGAGACATATATGGAATAGACTGTTACGGTAGCAAAATTATGTGTCCATATGGTAGAAATCAGTGTCTTGTGCTTCCTCAAATGCAATAGTATCTATGTAATATTCCTGTCAAAAATGTGTAATTTACTAGGTGTGGTAGCAAAGTGGGAGGCAGGGTGAGGACGGGTGTGGGTAGACAGTATCAGGAGTTCAAGGCCATCCTGAGCTACATAGGGAGTTTGAGGCCCGTATTGACATGAGACCCCATTTAAAAGTGGCACATCGGGGTTGGGGATTTAGCTCAGTGGTAGAGCGCTTGCCTAGGAAGCGCAAGGCCCTGGGTTCAGTCCCCAGCTCCGAAAAAAAAGAACCAAAAAAAAAAAAAAAAAGTGTCACACCAGAGGCTGGAGAGGTGCCTTGGTGGTTAATAAGAACACTGGCTCTTCTTCTAGAGGACCTGGGTTCAATTCCCAGCACCCACAAAGAAGCTTAAAACTGTCTATAACTCCGGCTCCAGGAGATCGATCCAACACCCTCACACAGCCATACACGCAGGAAAAATGTCAATTCACATAAAATAAATAAATCATTTTAAAAAATGTACCACCCCAAGCTTCCATTTTAGCCTGTCTCCATTTTTACCAGGGCCCCCATTGATCACACTGGCCTGGGGTTCAGCCCACGTCAGTGAAGCTTCACAGTAGATGGGAATCAACACGGAGACCCACAACTGGACAATGTGTAGAGAGAGACAGTGGAGCACTGAGTCCTGCACGGGGATGTTCTCATCAAAGCCCTCCCCGTAAGACTCAGGGATCTGTGTGGAAGAGGAGGCATAAAGATTGCAAGAGCCAGAGGTGGTGGATGATGTCTGCAGGGAAGCCATGTCTTCAGGACCAGCAGGACTGATGCATACATGAACCCAGAGACTGGCAGCCCAAGACCTGCATAGGCTCAAGTCAGACGGGGCCGCCACTGAGAGAGCTACGGTGGTGCCCAGTGGCAAGGGAGCATCCACCTTCCTGCAGTGGGTTCTCCCTGAGTACATCAGCCACACTCAGGACAGGCCCTGGGGCCGTCAGCTAACAGAACTAAACCCACGGTAGATTGTGGACTTTTGTTCGTTTTAGCATTCTTTTGGCTTATTGCTCTTTGCTTGCCTTGATTTTTGGTTTTGTACGGGTTTTTTTCTCTTGAGTTTCTTGTTTTTCTGGGGTTTTTGTTGTTGAGAGACAGAATAAAGATGAGTGGGTATCTAGAAGAAATTGAAGGAGGGGAAAACATGATCAAAACATTATATGAAAAAGTTAATAAAAGATGCCATCCCCAAAACCTAAGTTTATAAACGTAAAAATTTAAGGGTGGCTTTTTATTTAAATACACCTTTTCATATTTATTTGCATTTATTGTGTATATATAAGTGTGGGCATTCATGTGACACATATGTTTGAAGATCAGAAGACAGCTTGCCAGAGGTTGCTGTCTCCTTCTACCATGTGGGTCCTAGGAATCGAACTCATATCTTGTCTTGGCTTGTCAGCAAGCCCCTTTACTCACTGAGCCATTTCACCAACCCTTTTAAATAAGCATGGATACGGACCAGTTCCTCCATGCTAACACCGTAGGTTAGTATGCTGTATCTGTTACAATCAACAGCATTAGCACTATTCTCTGAACTTTCATCAGGCTCCCTTAGTTTCTCCTATCTGTTCCAGGATCCCACATTACATTTAGCTGTTGTGTTTCCTCCCTCTGACTTGTTTTTGATGGCCTTGAGGTTTGTTGAGGTATTGTCATAGTATTTTGTAGATGGTCCCTTTATGAGAACTGCCTGAAGTCTGCTCATGGTGTTCCTGTGGGTTTTGAGGAGGAAGACCACAATGGCACAGTAACATTTTCCTCCAGTGATTCATCACCATCATCCTATCGCTACTGACCTTGAACGAGAAGCTGAGGTGCTGTTGGTTGGTTCCCCGATGTGCAATTGCTTTTTCCTCTTTTGGGCTGTGCTCTTTGGAAGGAAGACTATGCACAGTGCACTCACACGGAGTAATGAGGTCTGTCTTACCTCTCTGATAGCTACATTTATTAGATAATCTGTATGAGCCATTTGTTTGCATCCATATAGGTGCTCAGAGAACTATTTTATACTACGGTTAATAATTTAATTCACTTAAGTTTTTACTTTATTTTTAAATTATATGTGCATGTGTATATGACCGTGTGTAGGTGTGTGCATGCAAGGACAAGTGCCCAAGGAGGACAGAGGCATCAGATCCCTGGAGCTGGAGTTACTGGCATGTGTGAGTCACCAGTGTGGTTACTGGGAACCAAACTTGGATCCTTTGTAAGAACAATATGGACTCAATCATTGAACCATGTCTTCAGCCCCCATTTTTATTTATTCTGATGTTCAAGTTTTTCTGACTTTGGCCATTGATAGCTCGTTCACTTGGTGCTTGTGTCTCACCAGTGTGAGAATCCTGATTGTGTGTTGTAAATGTCTGTGTATGGCACCCTTGTGGAAGCCACAGGAAGACAGAGTGTTTCTCTCAATCTGTCTCTGCCTTATTTCCTTGCTGTAGAGTCTCTCATTGAATCTGAAATTCTCCCCTTTGGCTGGGCTGGCCGGTCAGCAGTCTCTACAGATATGTGTTCCCCACTGTTGGGGTTACCAGTTTGCTTAGCCATATACCCAGCTTTTATGTGGTACTGGTGATTTGAACCCAGGTCATCATGCTTGCACAGCAAACGCTCTTACCCACTGAGTCAGTTCCCCCTACCCGGGTTTTATTTCTCAGTGCTTTACTTTCTGCCCCAACCTGTTCCCTGCTCATCTTAATACATTTCTGCTCTGGTCCTAAACTAGCCATTTCTCGCCAGAGCCCAGGGAATGACCATTTTCATTCCAAGGTGATAACTCACTTTATATAAGAATAAAGGGACTGTTGCATACAAATTATTTTATATCATCTGACTGACAGCTTTTCAGGAACATAAATTTACCTAAAAGCTAGGCTCAGCTATTTTGAAAATGGTACCTAGCTTTTAACAGTTTCTAGCCAAGCTTCATTCTGTCCATTATGTGAAAGCCCACTGTAGGAAGGGAAGTGACTTTATCTCTATCCTCGGGAGAGCAAGTTATTGGTGGGACTCTTACTATGGAGATTTGGTACTAAAGATTGGCACCATAGGAAGATTACTGGAATGGGGGTGGGGGGCTGTGTTGTGTTCGGTTGTCGTCACAGCACCCATGCACACTCAGCCCATGTCCTTCTGCTCTCTCAGCTTAATAGGCGAGTGTCTGAGTCCATTTCTGAAGCGCTGCATACCTTTAAAGTGATGTTGATAATGTCTGCAGTGCTAACCTTGTCATGGCCGGCTTGGAGGACTCCAGGGTGGGCAGTGAGGGCAGGCATGGAGATGTGAAGGACAGAGCACGGGTCCGGAGGGCTCAGGGGAGAGACATCCTCGATGATCAGGCTAGCGTTACTATTCACAACTCCATCCAGATTGTAATGTAACCTGTTTTCTATTTTACATTCCTGGTTGGCTGCACTTGAGGCTTAAAAGTCCATAATTGGACTGCACTGTGGAAACCAGGAACTCCCAGAACTGCAGTTGCTTGGGTCTCCTGGCCGGGGATTCTAAATGACTTGGCTTGCAGGACAGTCTGGACATTAAGACTTGAAGTGTCTCCTCCACATCCAGGTGACTTTAATGGCAGCCAAGCTGAGAGCCACTACTTTAAGCTGTAGATGCTCTTGTTTTCTCCACAAGATAACACTGATTACAGATTGCAGGTCCTCGCAGAACCTTATCTGGTAACCAGTGGGCTGGATTGAATATTAGTTTCTGTTTTCCTGAGCTTAATGTTTAGAACAACACAGATTTAATCTTTCACATTTCTAAAGGTCCAAAGCCCAAAACAGGCTCTCCTGGGCTAGCATCAAGGTGTCTATAATTCCATGTCCCTACCTGTGCTCTCTGGGGGAAATGTCCTTGCCTTCTCCAGCTTCTCAAGCTGCCTACATCCCTTGGTCCAGGGTACTGCATCACCCCAACCTTGCTCCTACTGTTCTGCCTCTCTCTGAATCTCCCCCTTCCTTCCTTCCTTCCTTCATCCCTCCCTCCCTCCCTCCCTCCCTCCCTCCCTCCCTCCCTTCCTTCCTTCCTTCCTTCCTTCCTTCCTTCCTTCCTTCCTTCCTTTCTTCCTTAAGATCTGCTTGTGACCATATTGGGTCCTGGTTGGTGGCAGTGGGGGTGGGGGATGTGGGGTGTCTCTAAACCCTCAATCCTAAATGACATTTGCAAAAGGTCTCTTGTGCAACACAAGGTAATACACTCACAGGTTCATAGGCTGTGGGCATTATTGTCTTTGGGGGACGTTGTTCTACCTACCCCAGTAGATGGAGTATAATTACATGCCCGTGGAGAGAATTAAGTTGCCTGTGGTGTGTAGCCTCTCTCCCTCTCTCCCGTTCTTCTTCTCCCATCTCTGTCTCTTTTGTTGTAGACCATTCTGGCTTCTAACTTACAACATATCCGAACCCAAGGCCAGGCTTGAACTTCTGATTCTTCCCCTTCTCCCTCCAGAGTACTGAGGTTGCAGGGATGCACAACCACACTGCTGTTTGTTCTCTGTACAAAGTTACAGTCTAGAACATGTTAGCATGAGAGGGGACACAGAAATACAGAACAGATACTCATTTTAACTTAATAGTTAAAATGACAGTAAAATGATAGTCACAACTGCAGTCATGTGTAGTAGTGAGGGAAAGTCTGTGTGGAGGCAGAGGCAGTTTTGTGGAGTGCGCTCCAGGTAGCGAACTCAGGTTGCCACACTTGCACCTGAGTTCCTCCACCTGTTGAGCCATCTGGCTGAGCCAGGAGTGATAAGTTTTAAGGGACAGAGACATTTGCTCTTACTGTTAAAGGACTCTTCCAGACCTGAAGTGACTGGCATTTCTGACCTAGGATTTCCCTGCTCCCCCATGTTTCCTAAGTTTGGCCTTGCTATAGGAAGTCAGCTGTGGGGCACTTCCAGCCCCACATTCAGCTTTTTAAGCTGCCCTGTTTATCCCAAGCAGAATATGAAGGCTAATAATCTTTGGGCCCAAATCAGAGGAAGGACCAGACTTGGGTGGGAGTGAGGAGACAGTGCTGATCATGTTGGATCTGAGTCAGGACTGACCTGAGTAGGGGGCCAGGAGAAAGCACTATGGATTCACAAAAAAGTATTTCAGCAACTTATTTTTAACCCAGGATTGACATTAACTACATATTTGTCCTCTGCTAAATAGTAAAGAATTTTCAGAAGTCACTCCCAAATGGAAAAATGTCTTCCTCACAGAGGACTAGTTTGACCCTATTACCTGTCCTAGGGCCCACTCCCTTCTTTCACTGAAGACCTCCCAGGTGGCTCTTTCCAGCAGATTCTTGTCTTGTAGGACGTGGGATGTAGCTGCTATGTACCCTTCCCTACTGAGCTGGTCAGGCTCCTGCTGCTGAGACCTCTCTGCCAGAGCTTGGCCTAATCTGTTGCCATGGTGATAGTGAGCTGCTGCTTAGCACCAGCCTGGAAACTGGGCTGGAAGCTGAGTGAGAGCTGGGGCTACCAGGCACTCTTGGAGGCCTAGGAGACAAAGACCCTCGGGCCCCCTGGAAGTCTCTAGTGGGTTTGCTCTCACAGGGAGGAGCCATGAAATTTGTAAGGCCTAAATCGTGCTTTCTATGTTGGAATCAGAGTTCACAGATTCTTTTCCACGGTAGAGCCAGTAAGCACACACTCTCCTGCCTTTCACATTGGTGTGCACTTTATTCTTGGCTTGCCATGGAGTTAGAGAGCTAGAGCCTGCATCTACCAGAAAGACCTGCCTTTTGATATGGGTGAGTTAGAATTCAGAATTGAACAATTCCTGTGTGGTGATGGTATATAATATCAGTGTCAGAAATTTAGGTGTTTTTCAAACATTATTGTATTTAACTCTCACAAATTTTTTTTCCTGAACTGACAATATGGCTTAGTGGGTAAAGGTGCTTGTGGCCAAGGCTGGCACCCTAAATGTGATTCCCTGGGACACACATCATGGAAGGAGAAATCAACTCCTGCAAGTTGTCCTCTTACTTCACTTGAGGGCCGTGGCATGAGCTCACACATAAACAAACAGACGTAAAACAGTGAAACTAACCTACTTTATTTGTACGCATGTTTGTAAGTGCCCTCAGAGGCCAGAGGAAGGAACCTGAGGTTCCTAGCAGAGGTAAGGAACCAACTGGAGTTACAGGCTTGTGAGCTACGTTGTGGGTGCTAGGACCTCAAGGCCAGGCTCTCTGCAAGATCAAGTGCTCTTAACTGCTGAAACTCTTCTTCAGTCCCTGAAAGATTTTTTAAGACATAAGAAATACAAGTTTAGCCAGACAATGATGGCGCACATCTTTAATCCCCACACTGGGAGAGAGATAGAGGCAGACAGATCTCTGAGTTTGAGGCCAGCCCGTTCTCCAGAGTGAATTACAGGACAGCCAGGGCTACACACAGAAACCTGGAAAAACAAAAAGAAAAGAAAGGGAAGGAGAGAAAGAGCAAACAGAAAGACGGAGATACGGTTATAGTTTAAATAATTTTGGCTGGAGAAATGGCTCAGTGGTTGTGAATGATTACTGCTGTAACTCAGGACCTGCCTGGAGTTTAGATTCCAACTCCCACACAAAACATTTCACCAACACCTTTATCTCTAACACGAGATCCGAGGATCTTCTGTGCCCTCTTGTGGCTTCAGTGTGCACCACACGGACACATGCGCAGACTCAGATGAAAAACACAGATGAAAATTAAGTATATTTCTTTCTTCGAGGCAGGCTCTTGCACTGTATCACAGGCTGGCCTGGAGTCTTGATCTCCCATCTCAGCCTCCTGAATGCTGAAACCAACTGCCAGAAGCCATCACAACTGCCCTTTGTCCTTAATTCTGTCTTCACACAGAAATCAATGGAGACTCGGAAGGTTGTTCCAAATGGAGTTCAATCTCGAATCTCTCAGAAGTTCATACTTTGTTTTAGTTGTGTCTGTGTGTGTGCTTGTGCCCTGGTGAGTTTTCATGTTTGTGATTAAACCCAGGCCTTGTGTGTAGCCCTGAGTGATATTTCCAGATCTGTCCAGAAGCCTGTGTTTTTAATCACTATTCTGTTCTATATTAAGCTTGTGCTGTCTTAATTTCTCCATCTGTGAGTTGGGGACACTGTCTGTCTCACAAGATGATTGTGTTATAGAGAATGAAGGAGACAGGAGTTTCTCGTGGAGGTAAAGCACCCTTAGTAGTGTTGGGAGGGATAGCTGCATCTGTACCCCAGGAAAGCTGGCCTTCCCGTCCTCCTAAAAGTTTTTTTCCTTTATGTCCAGAGCTCTCTCATTTTCTCCTGACTCCTTTCCTGTTCCCACAGGTAATTTCCATGGTCATGGTGGCTGTGGGTGTCTATGCCAGGCTGATGAAGCACGCAGGTGGGTTATAGGTCTCTCTTCTGCCTCTCCACAATCTGCTTGCTCCAGCTCTGGCCCTGGGCTGAGGTCAGAGGAGCAGCTCCCTGAACCCAGTCTAACTGGGGACCACTTCAGATTGGTAGTTCACTTGGGTTTTCCTGAGCCCTCACCCCTTCCCAAGATCTACCTGAACTAAGCCCTGGAGAGAAGCTAGGTCTGTAGAAGCAGAGAGCAGTCAAGGACTTTGCTCCCCCCCACCCCCCAGCTCGTCTTGAGGTAACTCACCCTTAACTCCTCTGCAGAGTGTCCAGGAATCTGCCCAGCTAGTGAGCCCAATGCCACTCAAGTCATCTCTGGAGCAAAAGCGGCCACTTCACTCATGAGCCTGGAAAAAGGCTTTTCCCTAGTTCCTCAAATTACATGCTGGGACTCCTCTATCATATCATTTTGTTCTCCCCTGTGAGGAGGTCTTTCCCATAATCCTCAGCAGGCAAGGAGGCTCCCTCCAGCACAGGAAGAACAGATTGGGTACACTTCTCATCCATTCTTGGGAGCCCCCTCAGTGGGTGCCGGGCTCCAGCTGAGTGTCGGCCTCTCTCCCAGAAGCAGCCTTGGCTTGTCTGGCGGTGGACCCTGCTATCCTGCTGATCGTGGTGGGCGTTCTCATGTTCCTTCTCACCTTCTGCGGCTGTATCGGATCCCTTCGGGAGAACATCTGCCTTCTGCAGACTGTGAGTGGTCAGGCCGAGCAGGAAAGTCTTGCCTGCTCCTCTTCCTCATGCTTACTGCTCCCCTCTACCACCCTAGGGAGGTCCATTCTGTCTCCAGAGCTCTGATCCTACCCTCTAAGCCTGTGCTGTCCACTCCTCGCTGCAGAATTCTGCTCTGGGTGACCTAGCAGGGTGGCCACATCCCTGGCATTGTCTTAGAGGCAGAAATCTTTGTCATGTTGGGGGTGTGTCAAGAAGAGTCCAGCTGCCTCTCCTTGGCCCTGGGAAGAGCTGCTTTCCAAGCAGTGATGTTCGTCTCCTTGTCTTGCCTGTGTGCCACAGTTCTCCCTCTGCCTCACCATCGTGTTCCTGCTGCAGCTGGCTGCTGGCATCCTGGGCTTCGTTTTCTCAGACAAGGTAACACTGGGAGCCTAGAGGCCTCTTAGTACCAGAGGGAGGAAGGGGAAGTTCTTACTGATTAATTAACCACTGCACTCTTTCCCCTGGGAAGCACCAACCTTTGAAAGGTTCCCCCTAGGGATGAATAAATGGCCTCTAACATCAATCTGTTTAAAGAGAATTTCATGGGGCTGGAGAGATGGCTCAGTGGTTAAGAGCACCGACTGCTCTTCCTGAGGTCCTGAGTTCAATTCCCAGCAACCACATGATGGCTCACAACCATCTGTAAAGAGATCCGATGCCCTCTTCTGGTGTGTCTGAAGACAGCTACAGTGTACTTATATATAATAAATGAATAAATCTTAAAAAAAAGAAAACTTTTTTTTTTGGTTCTTTTTTTCAGAGCTGGGGACCGAACCCAGGGCCTTGTGCTTCCTAGGCAAGCGCTCTACCACTGAGCTAAATCCCCAACCCAAAAAAAAGAAAACTTTTAAAGAGAATTTCATGACTGTAAGGTGTTTTCCTTTGACAACCTCATGCCATGGAGGAGGGGAATCTATAAACATGAGAAACATTAAAATAACCAACATACTTAATGATAAATGACTAAGTAGAACTCAGGGATCAAAACCACAGACAACTTGAAGAGGCTCTTATTCAAACACTGTTTATTGAATGAGATATGGAAAGCAGAGGGAAGGCAGATTCTGTTCTCAACCATGCTTCCTGCATCTGGAAGTGGGCTGCCTGAGGCATCAATCCTAAATAAGAACCAGCATTTCCTTTAATCCCAGTACTGGGAAACCAGAGGCAGAGGGATTTCCACGAGTTTGAGCCCAGCATTGCCTACATTATGAGTTCCAGTATAGCTGATAGAGACTATGTAGTGAGAAATGTACTTTTTAAAAAGGAAGAAAAATGTAGCAAGATGTATTGGTGCAACCCTTTATTCCTAGCATTTAGGAAGCAAAGGCAGGTGGACCTCTGAGTTACAGGATAGCCTGGTCTACGTAGTGAGTTCTAGGACAACTGGGTCTATATAAAGAAACCCTGTCTCAATAAACAAACACAGAATAAGCCATGGGAAAAAGTAGTTGAGCAGAGAGAGACCATGGCACAAAATTATTAGGCTAAGAGCTGCTGATCTGATCTGTAGTTGACAAGTCCTTCTGGCTTCATAAAATAGATGAGTCTAAAGAGCAATTTTTCTTGTGTCCACTAGAGGTCAGTGTCTCCACTAAGTGAGCCCCTTTCTGCAAAAACAAAACAAAATTCCTTTCTTCACTGCACCAGTAAACAAGTATTCTGTGTACTAATATGCAGACAGAAGTAGGTAGAGAGAGGTAGATAACACTGCACTCTTCTGAAAGACAGTTCTGAGAAGCTGTGATGTCGGGAACACGGTTGCTCTGGCCCACGGTACCCAAGGCCCAGAGTGGATGGGCCTGCACCAACCAACCAAAGGTCTTCCCTTGCAACGTCTGATTTCAAAGCTGATTCAGATTAAAGATGATCTGAGAGAATATCACCTTGACCTTTGGTAGCTGCCCTCATTTTAACTTTGACCTGTGATCGCCTGCCCCCTCCAGCTCTTGGGAGGCAGTCACTTCCTTTCAGTGACAGGACACGGGCCTCTTACACTTTTCCACTTTAATGTGAAGGAGGGACATGAGTATTATCTCTCTGACCATCAGGCTCCTTCTCCATCCTGTATGAACAGGGATTGGAGGCTTAGTGTCTCTCATTCACCAGAGTTGACAGGGCTTCTCATTAATGCTTAGCCCTTTGAATGGTAAAGTATAAAATAAATTTGTGGCAGAGTGAGGCTCTCTAATGAGTTAATGTTCCACAGGATGTGAGAGTTACCCAGCATATAAAAGAGAGGCTAGAATAGGAGCGGGTGGCCGTGCATAGGTATGGTAGAAAGACTGGAGCTGGGACGATGCCTAGGACTTAGGGCCATTTGGCTGCATGACTTTAGTGGCTGTTAGCACGCACCCAGAGTGGGATGGGAGCGCACCAAGCCTATGCTGATCCTCCGGAACTTGGCATAGAGAGGGAAGGGCTACCCTGGGCCGCTGACCAACTGTGGTATGTATGGAGGGTATCCTTCCGCCTCTACAAAGTGTGCTGGGACAGTAAACCATAGAGATGTCTGGGAAGGAGAGCAAAAGGCAAAACATTAGTGTGCTGGTGACTGTCCTGCTGCTGTGATAAGACACCACGACCAGGGCAACTCAGAGAAGCGTTTCTTTGGCTTACGGATCCTGAGGGTAAGCCTGTTGTGGCAGAGAGACATGGCAGCAACGGTGGGGATGGTGGCAGACGTAGGATGCTGAGGACTCACATCCTGAACCACAGGCAGAAAACAGAGCATCCTGGGAATGGCATGGAGCTTTTAAACTTCAGAGTTCACACCAAGTGACATACTTCCTTCAACAAAGCCACACCACCTACACCTCCCCTCGCAGTGCCACCAACTACAGACTAAGTACTCAAGCATCCGAGACTCTGGGGGACATTTTCATTCAGAGCATCACAAGTGCTGATATGTGTTTGCTATTATTTCTGAGGGAATTAATACACTGTGAATTAACCGTGCGTCCCGATTGTACCTGCAGGCTCGGGGGAAAGTGAGTGAGATCATCAACAATGCTATCGTGCATTACCGAGATGATCTGGATCTGCAGAACCTCATCGACTTTGGCCAGAAGAAGGTACCAGCCAAGTGCGCTGTGACCACCCAGTGCCCTGGGGGAGGGGCAAAAAATGCCTCTCTCTAGGCCTGTGGCTCTCTTTTACCCGATAAGTAATGTGTTCTAGGAAGGGCTTTGGGGGCACAGTTGGGGGGCGGCATGTACTAAGGGCATAGGATGCTACATATAGCATTGCATATATGGGTAATATATATACATATACATATGTACATACGTACTTATATACGGATTTACATGTATTCAAATATAATATATAATATACATATATTATACATATATATGTAATAATACATATGCTTATGTAAAGAAGCGTGGAAAGACTATTAGTCTTACAAAAATATTCTAGAAGAATTTAAAGATAAACATTGTAAGGGATTACCTATAAGGGAATGAGGAACAATCATATTTTATTATATATAACATTAAAAACGGTGACCAAATATATGTAGTCAAAAAATACTATTTTGTGCCTGGTGTTGGTTGCACACACCTTTAATCCCAGCGCCTGGGAGGCACAGAGGCAGGTGGATCTCTGACTTCTAAGCTAGCCGGGTCTATAGAGTGAGTTCTCGGACAGTTAGAACTACACAGTGAGGGGTTGGGGATTTAGCTCAGTGGTAGAGCGCTTGCCTAGCAAGCGCAAGGTCCTGGGTTTGGTCCTTGCTCCGAAAAAAAAAAGAAAAAAAAAGAAAGAAAAGAGAGAAGAAAGAACTACACAGTGAAACCCTGTCTCAAACAAACAAAAACAAAAGCCATTTTATTTTGTTTTGCTTGTTTTTGTAAAACTAGGAGTAGAACCCAGAGCTGTGAACACCATGGACAAATACTGTACAACACTGAGCTACACCCATAACCCAGAATTTACCATTTTACTTATTAAAAAGATTTACATTGCTCTCTTGCTTTCCTGCCCGTGCTCCCTTCCCTTTCCTCCTCCCTTCCCATTCCCTTCTCCCATCTCTCTCCACATGCTCATTGCCCACCTCTACCCCTCTCCCTCTTTCCCCTCTCCCTCTCCTCCTCTCTACACCTCTTCCTCTTTCCCTGTCTACACCCCCCCACCTTTCTTTTAACTCCCTTCCCCCTGCCCTGAATAAACTCTATTCCATACTTTAAAAAAACCTCTACTAGGTGGATGTGTTGACACACTTGTAATCCTCCCCAGTTGGGAGTCTATGACAGAGAGAGTTCCAGGCCTGCCTGAGTTATCCCGTCAGTTCAAGGACAGCCAGAGTAACTACTGAGACGCTGGGGTTATAGCGCAGTGGTGAGCACCTGCCTAGTATGTGAGGCCCCAGGTTCAATCCCCAGCATAGAAGGAGAAAATCGTATGTATGTAGTCGTAAGCAGCATCTGTTAGCAGAGCGTTTCCATCTTTGTCCATATGGCAGTGCACACTGTCCCTTCTGTTTGACAGACAGAGTTGTAAAGATTAGGAGTTCAAGGCCAGACTCGGCTTCATATTGAGTTTCAAGCCAGCTGGTTATAAGAACCCCCATCTCAACAACAAAACAAGACAAAAACTCTTCAGGATAGAGAAACAGCTCAGTGGGTGAAAATGCTTTTTATAAAACCCTGACAGAGCACCTGAGCTTGATTCCAGAAAGCCACTGTGAAAGAGGAGAACTAACTCCCAAAAGTTGTCATCTGGCCTTTACATATACACTATGGCGTGTGTGTGTGTGTGTGTGTGTGTGTGCGTGTGTGCGTGTGCATGCATACACGACACATACACACAAATAATAAGAAAAACAAAACCTTTCCATCTTTACTTGCTGAACTGTGCCCATTAAACACTTTCCATTTCCCTCTTGTGGAGGCCACCACCATTCAAATGTCTGTGACTATAACAGCATGTGAATGGAATTATACATATGTGTACATATGTGAGTACTTCCACTTGGCATGTCATAAGGTTTCGTCCATGTTTTATGTGGCGTGTGTTAGAATTTCCTTTTTAAAGGCTAAGTAATACTCCATGTGACTGCCTCGTTCTGTTTATCCAGTGGTGGACACTTCTGTTACTTTCACTTTTGGTGGTTCTAGGCTATGCTGCCATGAATCAAAGGCATCTTTGACACCAGTGCTGCATTTCTGTTCCTCTGGCACAGCAGCCCTCGGCTTTGGGATCCGTAGAGTAACTGTGGACCTGATATTGAAGGTTTTCTTCTTGTGGTTTTTTTTTTTGGTTCTTTTTTTCGGAGCTGGGGACTGAACCCAGGGCCTTGCGCTTCCTAGGTAAGCGCTCTACCACTGAGCTAAATCCCCAGCCCCCTTGGTTTTTTTTTTTTTTTCTTACATCAAGGTTTTTGGTTTGGATTTTTTTTTTTTCTTGGTAGCGCTGGAGTGAATCCAGAGGTCAAAAAATTTTTTTTTCTTTTCTTTTTTTTCAGAGCTGGGGACCGAACCCAGGGCCTTGCGCTTCCTAGGCAAGCGCTCTACCACTGAGCTAAATCCCCAACCCCGAGGTCAAACATTTTTAGCATATGCTCCATCACTGAGCAACCCTGGTCCAAGCCAGTAATCTTGAATATCTCCTTTTCTAGACTGTTTTATAGGGCTATAAATCCAGAACCTTCTCCCAAGAGGTTAAATCTGAATAATATGTACCTCCCTCTTTCTCCCCCCCTCTCCCTCCCTCCCTCCCCCTCCCCCTACTCTCTCTGTGTGCACCAGTGGGAGAATCAAGCACTAAGTCAGTTATAATAAGATAGATAAGGTATTAGGAGGACTTCTTTAGTGAAAGTGACTGAGAAGCTCGAGCTCCTAAATGTGCTTACAGTACTTGAGGTTACAATGGAAGCCTGCCTTAGGCTTGGTGAGGGCCTGGCCACCTCAGTGTTGGGGGCTCAATGGTTCCTACCTTTCTGGTGGGCTCTGTTGCAGTTCAGCTGCTGCGGAGGGATTTCCTACAGAGACTGGTCTCAGAATATGTACTTCAACTGCTCGGAGGACAACCCTAGCCGTGAGCGCTGCTCTGTGCCTTATTCCTGTTGCTTGCCCACCCCCAACCAGGTGAGCAAACACTGCGTGTCATTTCCTCCTCAGTAAGCTCCAAGTCACTTCCTGGTCAAAAAAGTTGTTATGGTGACACTCTGTTCCTGAGCTTAGCCAGGTGGCTTTGCAGCGTTTGTCTTCACCCCACTGTGATGGCCACATTAGCCTTTCACTCTGAGCCCACATGGGGCAGAGATAAAGGGGCAGGGGTGGAATGAGAGTACGAAAGAAAAGAATTCTGCATTCAGTCACTTTTATTCCAGTATTCTCCACAGACATTCTCTAACAACTTAGGTGGTTGGGAAAGTTGGCACGTCTGTCAGCCAGTGTTTCTTGGTGTGGGAGTACCATTCGGCTTCTCAACTTTTTCCTCAGGCAGTGATCAACACAATGTGTGGCCAAGGTATGCAGGCTCTGGACTACTTGGAAGCTAGTAAAGTCATCTACACTAACGGCTGTATTGACAAGTTGGTCAACTGGATACACAGCAACCTGTTTCTACTTGGCGGTGTGGCATTAGGCCTGGCCATCCCCCAGGTAACTTACCCGGTCCAACTGGTAGGTCTCACAAATCTCTGGGTTTCCATTTTCGGAGGCATCCAGGGATCAGCTGGGTACTGGTGTAGCAAGGGACCAGAGAGCAATGGTGCTTGCTGCGCTGGGCAGGCAGCTGGGAAAGCAGGGCAGTCGATTCCTGCCTGATTTCTCTGTGCCCTCTGCAGCTGGTGGGAATCCTGCTGTCCCAGGTCCTTGTGAATCAGATAAAAGATCAGATCAAGCTGCAGCTCTACAACCAGCAGCACCGTGCTGACCCGTGGTACTGAGACTCCTTCCTGTGCTTCCTCACCATGGTGACGAGCATCCTCATGGACCAGCAGTGGAGGGTGCTAAGAGCAGCACCCAGTGCAGATTTAGATTCCAGCCCCCAGAGTGAAGGCCCAGTGGAAAGACGAAATCCCAAAGGAAGGACACAGATGGCTCAGGTCTCAGAAGGATGTGCCTCATCTCCCCATCCCAGCCTCAATACTGCCTGAGAATTATTTTGTCCTGTTTGTAACCTTGAACATTTGAGTTTATGTTTTTTGGTTTCCTGTGGGCAGAGGTGTGGAAGCGGCAGTGGTACAGAAAGCTGTAGGGTTACTAGCTGCACACTTCGCTGAGGCACAACAGACAGCTCTGTTAAGGCTGCTGCTGAGCTAGGTGGACATAGAGTCTGCTGCCAGGGAGACCTGGCTGTGTGGAGCAGACACTAGCAGGCCTGCCTGGAGTCCAGTTGGCATAATCCCAGCTCCAGAGAGCAAGGGAGTGAAGCAGGCAGAGCAGAGTGAGCCTAGGGGTTGGATGGGGACAGCTGGGTATATGGGGGATAGAGTGGAAGGGGGTGTGTTTACCAAATGCTTGCCTTGCTGTACTCCCAGGTAGTCAGAGTGAGCTATATCCTGCCCCTCCCTCGTTGCCATGGAAACATGGCAGCAAGGGCAAGAAGTGGCCAAATTCATCCCCATCCCCCTCATACAGTGTTTGGAACCATGGTCCCTATATTCCGCATTCGGGAGAAGCTGGACTAAGCCATACGTGCCCTTGAATTCCTCTCTGTCTAGCCTTCCTGCCCCAGCAAGTGGGGTTTTCTTTAACTTGGCAGAGGAGTGGCAACACCTCCTACCCGCATCCCCTGCACCAGAACTCAGTGTTTCTACAGTGTAAGAATCAGGAATCTGGCAGAAATGGCAATAAAAGTTTGTTGACATGGGCTAAGCTGTCCTACATCAATTTTCCATTCGGGCAACTAGAAGAAAAGTAGAAGGGACCGAACTATAAACTATGGGCCTGCCTTGTGGAAGAGACTTGAAACCCCTGAACCGCATAAAGCCTCCAGTTCCCTCACATGACCTACATTAGGGTTGAACCCTCCGGTCTAAATTAGATAGAACGACTTCAGGTACGGGTTCATAGGAATGGTGTTATTTTATCCCAAATCCCAACCTTAGTGTTTTGTTTGTTTGCTTGCTTGCTTTTTCTTCAATTACAGTGGGTTGAAATTCATTTAGGGTGGAGCAGGGAGCTAGGAGAGAGCACGCAACATCAGAGTGGAGGGGGCACTAAGAAGGCTGGCCCATCCTCCATCTTTAACTGGAGGAACTGGATACTGATGCCCAGTCTGGGTTAAGGAGAACTCAGCAAGCACTTAGCAATGTGTGGGGCTTCCTCCGCCTGGAACAGCTTGAGGGCGGGGCGCGCGGGGCGGCGCAGGGCGGCTCCGCTACATGGGTGGTCCCCACCCATGTGACCTGGGAACCTAGGAACCTAGGAGAGCGTCCGGTGGTCTTCTTAGGGACCCCTGCAGCTAGGGCCTTGGATTGAGGGGGTCTTTGACCTGGCCCAGGAGACTTAAAGAGAATCCTTCAGGTTTAGGAAACAAAAGCATAGCGTGTGCCTCCCGCCCCCAGGGTTTTCTCTGCCATCCTTCTGCGCAGGCGAGGGCTCCTTTCCAGCAGCCGCCTGGGGCCCTGGCCAATGTTTAGCTCCCAACTTGAAACAACTGAAAGAAGAAATAAAATCATCACTAATGTAAAATTAAGAGTGAAGGGAGAAGAGTTGAGGTGGGGAGCACACTTTCATAGCAAGGTGCCTTTCTCTCACAGTGCCCCAAACATGCGTTTTATCAGTTTCTTTCAATAACATGGACAAGAGTATGAATCTTGAGTTAGGGATTGGGGTGGTCAAAACTGCGGCTTTGAGTAGCTCACCAGAGTGGGTTCCGCTTGGTCTCCAATTTCTGCCAGTACCCCGACTTTAAAATTCAGTGAATAAATGTTGAGAAACACAGCTCAACGATTCTGGCTAAATTCAAGTTTGTGGGTGCCCCCCTCCCCCTGCCGCACTTGCCCCTTCGCTAGATGTTTCCTTGTTCAAAAACCTCTCTCTCTCTCTCTCTCTCTCTCTCTCTCTCTCTCTCTCTCTCTCTCTCTCTCTCTCTCTCTCTCTCCCCCTCCCTCCCTCCCTCCCTCCCTCCTTCCCTCCCTCCCTCCATTCTTCCGGTTAAATTTCTACGAAGTCCAATTAACTTCAGTCAATCAGGACCGCTTAACATTAATCAGCTCAGAACAGCTGATTAAATAAAAAAGTAAGAATTTAAAACAACCCAAGGTGAGTGAGAATCCAACGGTGATATTTCAAGCCCTCTGACGTCAAGCTATGAAGTCAGAAATAGCCTGCAAGGCCAGAAGTCAAGTGACAAGAAAAGTGCCACTAATTCACATCCTATAATTAAACAAATGGCTCCTTTGATCGGCCTCCTCCTCTTCTTCCTGTCCCTTCCCCCTTCCATTCTTCCCCATCCCTCCCTCTTCTCCTTCCCCCTTCCCATCCTTTTCTTCCTTTATTCCTTTCCCTCGTGTTTGATAAGGTTTCACTGAGTCAACATCATGCAGACTGGCCCAAATCTCACCGGGATGCACCTGCTCTGCTTCCTATCAGTTTTCTTTTTCAGCAGATTACCAGACGGTGGGTGTCTTAAGGAGCACTCGGCTGTTATCGCAGCAGTCTAGAAAGGCTGGCAAAGGGGATTTTTCCAGCTTTTCCCAGAGACCGTGTGAGGTCCTTGCAAGACCCCCTTCCTCTTCAGAGCACACCACCCTAAGTTCTGCCAATTTCCTGACTCTCCCACCTTTTTGTATGGCCTGTGATTCTCCAGCATGGCTGACCCATTTTAAAATCCTTAACTTGTGGCCAGTCAGATGGCTCAGGGGAAAAAGGCACTTACTCCCAAGCCTTAGTTGGATCCCTAGATCCAAATGGTAGGAGGAAAGACGGTGCTTTCATAAGATAGCCCCTGACTGCCACACGCAAGCCAGAGAATGCCTCTGTGTCTGTGTCACACAAAATATAATAGTGATGTAGTGAAGCTAAAAGAAATCCTTAATAACCACATCTCAAAGGCCCTTTCACCATGAAGGGCTTTATAGACATTCTGGAGGAGGGCAAAGCCTGCCCTTCCCCTTACCAGCCTCAGGCATGACGTAAGGTGAGGAAGACAGAATGTGATCAGAATTGGCTGCCTTCGAGAATGAGGTAGGAATTCTCACCTGACGTGGACTGGGAACTTGCCGGGAGTACACACCTAACCCTGACGGTTAGGATGCAGGCTTCATTATGTTTTAACTTGCCCTAGGCCAGACATGTTAACAGAACCAGGATCAGTCTCAGGAGGATCAGGGCGGGCTCAATGGTGAGTCTGTAGTCTCAGCTAGTTGAGAAGCGGATATAAGAGCACTTGAAGCCAGGAGTTCAAGTCTGAGCAACATAGTGAAACTTCACAGTGGGGGTGCGGGGGGCGGGGTGGGCGGGGTGGGCGGGGGAGGGGGGAGGTATACAGCTTAGCTACTTCCACCAGAAGAGGTCTAGTGTGACACCCCCATTCTCTCCAGAGTGTGTTTATAGGAAGTGGATATTCAGATGGCTGTAGACAGAGCATTTAGAGGAAGGCGTAAAACAAGGGGGGACCCAGAGCCCAGGTTGGTGATTAAGCTCGCAGCTGCTGTAGCTCAGTGGCCAGCAGGCGTGAGATCTTAGGATCAACCTTCGTCCTCATCCCCACCAAAATCCTCCAGACCTACAGTCTTCTCACTCCATGATAGGAACAGAGCCCAGAAAGTCCAAGAGTAGTTTTCAAACATCAGTGCTCAATTTAATAAGTGAAAGGCAACACAGCGATCAGAGGGTACGAATAGAAATCATTAGAGAAACATTACAATATGGAAAGCAACTGATTTGTATCTTCCACCACACACCGCAGTACATTCCAGAAGGGTGAAAGAGCTGAATACTTTAAAAGGCAAACCAGAAAAGAAAGAGAGAAGCAAATGCTATTTGCCCAGGCTCTAGGGAACTGGATGGATAGTGTTGCAGGGCATCTGCCCCACACAATCCATCCTTCCATAGGGGTGATTCTTGAAATGCCACATTTGTATCCTAAGATCTGGTAAACGCCAGAACCCACATTGCTTTAAACTCAGACACTGTTGCTTCCTGACCTTGGAGGCCACATGTCTGAAAGTGAGGTTTGCCTGAGTCACGATCACTCAAAGCTTCTAAGGTAAGAAGCTTCTAGCCTCTTCAAGGTTCTGGTAGCCCTGGGCACTCCTTGATTCAAGGTAGCTCCCCATCCTTCTGTGACCGTCTTTCCTCCTATGTCTCTGCCTGCGTTCTGGTTTCTCCCTTACAAGGACACCAGTTCTTGACTAAGGCCCTGCCTTACTGTGGTAAGTCCTCATTACATCTGCCATGACCCTCTCCAAAAAGGGTCACATTCTGAGGGGGCGGAGGGTAGAGCATCTTGTTTGGGAGGACACACTTTAACCCACCTCAGATACCGTGTACAAATACAAGTCAATTTCTTCTTCCCCTGGGACTGGCTTTGAGAACGAGATTCTAGTCCCAATGGGAAGTTGAAGGCTGGCCCTCTGACAGTTCAGGGACTAAATAGCAGAGATCATGTGTTTCCTTCTTAGAGCAAAAGAGAATAAAGCTGAGTGAAGGTTAGGAGGGGAGGCAGAGAGTGAGGGCACCAGAGCAAGGAAGCTGGGAATAGCTTACCTTCAACCTGATTTTCTACCTTGGGCTCCTGGTGGTGCCCTGTGTGCTCACAGATGGCCCGTTCCCCTTGCTCATGGAAGCTCAATTTGGTTCCTCTTGCTTATAAATAAAAACTTGAAAAAACAAAAACAAACAAACAAACTACGGGAGAGACGGCTCAGCAGTTAAGAGCACTGGTTGCTCTTCCAGAGGATCCTGGTTCAATTCCTAGCAACCACATGACAGCTCACCACTGTCTGTAACTCCATTTCTAGAGGACCTGGTACCTTCACACAGACACACAGGCAGGTGGAATATCAGTGCATATAAAAATGAATTTAAAAAAAAAAACAAAAACAAAACTAGAAACAAACGAGAGAGCTGCATTCCCTTTCAACAGGTGCTCCAGAACTTTTTTTTTTTCAAAATATTTTATTTATTTATTATATATGAGTACACTGTAGCTGTCTTCAGACACACCAGAAGAAGGCATCAGATCCCGTTATAGATGGTTGTGAGCCACCATGTGGTTGCTGGGATTTGAACTCAGGACCTCAGGAAGAGCAGTCGGTGCTCTTAACCACTGAGCCATCTCTCCAGCCCGCTCCAGAACTTTTTTAAGAATGTCTTTACAAGCAGAAAACTTTTCTTAGCTGCAGAACCAGAGAAAGGAATATAAGGACCCACCCCACCATTGCTGACAATCCTTTCCCGATGTGAACCCAGCTCCTTTGGACTTCCAACATGGCTGGAAGACCAATGGCTCTGCAGGAACCCACAGATCCTCAGCACCAGACTGGAACTGCAGGAGCATTCAGCCTTGTGGCCTGAGCAACTGTTGGACTATCCAGACTGTGTTATGTAAGCCAACCTAATAAATCATCTTTATTAGATGTCTTAGGGTTTTACTGCTGTGAACAGACACCATGACCAAGGCAACTCTTTTTTCTTCTCCCCCCCTCCACCCCCAGGCAACTCTTATAGAGACAACATTTAATTGGGGCTGGCTCACAGGTTCTGAGGTTCAGTCCATTATCATCAAAATGGGAACATGGTAGTATCTAGGCAAGTATGGTGCAGGAGAAGCTGAGAGTTCTACATTTTCATTTGAAGGCTGCTAGCAGAACACTGGCTTCCAGGCAGCTAGGACAAGGGTATTAAAGCCCACACCCACAGTGACACACCCACTCCAACAAAGCCACACCTCCTGATAGTGCCACTCCCTGGCCCAAGCATATACAAACCCACATTAGATTGCCAACTTTATACTCACTTATTTGCATGCGCATGTATAACCTTATATAATTTTTTCAAATGTGTAGCCTTGCATAGTCACCTTCACAGTCTAGATACTTAGCTGTTTGAGTGAACTATATCGTTGCATAACTGTTATAAAAATATTCAAGTGGGAGGGCTGGAGAGATGGCTCCGGGGTACAGGGTGTTTACTCCTCCATCAGAGCACCAGGTTTCACATCACAGCACCTACATCAGGCAGCTCAGTAATGACCGAGCCTCCAGCTCCAAGGGATTCAACGCTCCCTCTGGCTCTTTGGGCAATCATTTACGCATGTGCAAATGCACACATACACACAGGCATGCACACATGCACACTCACACAGAATAAAATTAAGAAGACCAGAGAGACGGTTCTGTATTTAAGGTGATTTTCTGTTCTCCTGTAGGACCAGTTTGGGTCCTAGTACCAATACCGGGTGGCTGATAAACACCTTTAACTCCAGCTTTAAGGGATCTGACGCTCACTTCTGAATTTCAAAGGCACACATAAGCATTTTCACACACACACACACACACACACACACACACACACACACACCTGTGTGCATAAATAAATAATAAATACTCATTTTATTTTTTGTTTGTTTGGGTTTTTTTGGGGTTTTTTTTGTTTTTGTTTTTTTGAGACAGGGTTTGTCTGTGTAGCCCTGGCTGTCTTAGAACTCTCTCTGTAGACCAGAAACTCTGTAGGCCTGGAACTCATAAAGATCCTCCTGCCTCTGTCTCTGAGTGCTGGCATTAGAGATATGTGCCACCATGCCCAGCTTATTTTGTGTTTTTTAAAAAAATTATAATCTTTTAAAAAGCACCTGTCAGCCATGTGTTTGTGGGTGCCCTCAGAAGCCAGAAGAGCCCATTGGGTCCTGGAGTTGAAGTTACAGGCAGTATGTGACATCTGATATTGGTGGTCTTAACTATCTCTCCATCCCCCAAACAAATTTTCTTTTCTTTTTCTTTTCTTTTTTAAATCCTGCATGAGCCAGCTCCCTTTCATTTAATTGACAGTTGTAAATGCTTATGGGATGGATACAAAGCAATATCTTATATATATATAATATATATATAATATATATATATATAATATATATATATATATATATATATATATATATATATATATATATATATATATACCATTATAGATGGCTGTGAGCCACCATGTGGTTGCTGGGAATTGAACTCAGGACCTCTGGGAGAGCAGTCAGTGCTCTTAAGGACTGAGCCATCTCTTTAGACCCACAAATTTTCTTTTTATTAAAAGGCAAAAATAATCGTGGTGTTGGTGGCATCGCTCAGTGGTCTACCACTTGCCTATGCAGGCACCCTGGGTGTGCTCTTCAGTACTGGAAGGAAAAACAAACCCACTTCAACTGTGTCATCATACAGACACACAGGTGCTCCCCTTTATGGCCACACCCATCTCTCCCTACCATCACTAACCCCTGGCAACCACTAATCTGTTCTCCATCTCTGTAATTACGCTATTCCACAAGTGATGCAGAAATGGAACAAGCCGGTAGGCATTCCTGAGAGACTGGCTTTTTTTCACCCCGCACAATTCCTTTACTATGTATCCAAGCAGTTTACCTGTATCAATAACATTTTTTTTTTTTTGGTTCTTTTTTTTCCGGAGCTGGGGACCGAACCCAGGGCCTTGAGCTTCCTAGGTAAGCGCTCTACCACTGAGCTAAATCCCCAGCCCCTAATAACATTTTACTTTGAAATTCTGGATACTGTGTCATAAGGACAGACGAATCCCAGGTCATTCATCCCTCATCCATTCATCCATTACAGGATATTGGCTGGTTTCCAGTTTGGAGGTATAACAAATAAAATTGCTGCGAACATTTGTATACAAGTTCCTGCATGAAAATAAGTCTTCATATCTCTTGGATAAATGCCCAGGAATATGTATGTGTGTGTATGTATGTATGAATATATATATATATATATATATATATATATATATATATATATATACATACACATGGTATTTTTGTTAACAGACAAGCTGTTTTCTCAAGGGTATCATGTTGTATTCACCAACAGAGTGAGTGACCCAGTTTCTTTGCAGGTTTCAAGCATTTGGTGTTAAACACTAGGGGGCGTGTGTACATGAGAGCCTGGTGTGTGTGTGTGTGTGTGTGTGTGTGTGTGTGTGTGTGTGTGTGCGTGCGTCCATGCACCAGAAGAGGGCATCAGATCCCATTAATTACAGATGGTTTGGAGCCACCATGTGCTTGCTGGGAATTGAACTCAGGACCTTTGGAAGAACAGTCAGTGCTCTTAACCGCTGAACCATCTCTCCAGCCCATGTTTGTTTGTTTTTAAGACAGTGTTTCTCTGTGTAGTCCTGGGTTTCCTTGAATTTGCTCTCTGTAGATCAGGCTGGCTTCAAACACAAGAGATCCACTGCCTCCCAAGTGCTGTGATTAAAAGTGTGTGTGACCATGTCGGGGACAAGCCAGATGCTGAGTCCCAGTGCTGAGAGGAGAAGTAGATACATGCTCCCACCCCACCCCTAACCCAGAAGTTCATAACCGCTCGAAAGGAAAAATTCGTTTTCTCCAATGGAGACAGCCAACACAAACGAACCCTGTAGTATTTTTGGAGATTTTTTCTTTTTGTCTCATAATGAATGCTTTGTCTGGGATTTACACGCACCCCCCCCCCCCTTACAGGTCTTTTTTTTTTTTTTTTAAAGATTTTATTTTATTGTATATGAGTACACTGTAGCTGCCTTCAGACACACCAGAAGAGGGCATCAGATCTCATTACAGATGGTTATGAGCCACCATGTGGTTGCTGGGACTTGAACTCAGGACCTCAGGAAGAGCAGTCAGTGCTCTTAACCACTGAGCCATCTCTCCAGCCCCAGGTCTTTTGCTCTATATTATGGTCTCTGATTTTGTGTCTTTATGGGATTTCTGTGTGTGCTAATGTGTGTGTCTCTGTGCTAATACGTGTTTCTTGTGCCTTTTCTTTGGCTTTTTTTTCCTATTCCTTTGTTTGTTTTGTCCTATTCAGTTTGTTTGTTTTTTCAAAGGGGGGGGGGAGAGGATTTGTGAGGATGGGGAAGTAAGGAGGCTCTGGGAGGTCTTTGGAGAGAGAAAGTCATAATTAAAATATATTGTATGGAAAAAAGTCTGTTTTCCTTTTCTCCTTTGGCTTTTTGAGACAGAATTTCTCTTGGTTGCCCTGGAGCTAGCTCTGTAAACCAGGCTAGCACTGAACTTAAAGAGATCTACCTGGGGCTGGGGATTTAGCTCAGTGGTAGAGCGCTTACCTAGGAAGCGCAAGGCCCTGGGTTCAGTCCCCAGCTCCGAAAAAAAGAACCAAAAAAAAGGGTTGGGGATTTAGCTCAGTGGTAGAGCGCTTGCCTAGCAAGCACAAGGCCCTGGGTTCGGTCCCCAGCTCCAAAAAAAAAAAAAAAAAAAAAAAAAGAGAGAGAGAGAGATCTACCTGTCTCTGCCTCCAGAGTGTTGGGATTAAAGGCTTCTGCCACCATTGCCTGGCCCCCCAAAAATCTATTTTCATTAGAGGAGGAGGAGGAGGAGGAGGAGGAGGAGGAGGAGGAGGAGGAGGAGGAGAGGAGGAGGAGAAGGAGAAGGAGAAGGAGAAGGAGAAGGAGAAGGAGAAGGAGAAGGAGAAGGAGAAGGAGAAGAAGAAGAAGAAGAAGAAGAAGAAGAAGAAGAAGAAGAAGAAGAAGAAGAACTCTGCCAGTAAAAGTCCTAGTATTTTTTTCCTTATATTCCTTTTTTAAAGTTTTGCAATTGAGAGCTGGAGCAATAACTCAGTATTTAAGAAAGTTCTAAGTCCTTGTGCCGAAGACTAGGTTTGTTTCCCAGCATCCACAAAATCACCTGTAACTCCAGTTCCAGGAGATCCAACACCCTCTGGCCTCTGTGGGCACCTGTATGCATGGAGTACACAAAAACTCAGACAGGCACACACACATATGCAGAAAACCAAGTAAATCTTGAAAAGTTCTGTGGTTTTAAATTTGCATCTAAATCCATGGTTCTTCTGGAGTTAGTCTTTGTTTGAGCTCTAATGGCTATGTACCATTCTTTTCTTTTGATCTATAGGTACCTAATTGCCATAGTAATCATTTATTGATAAAATTCTCTTTCCACCTTTGCTTTTGCTACTTCATCCAAAAATGAATTAGTGGACTGGGACTGGAGAGATGGGTCAGTGGTTAAGAGAACTCGCTGCTCTTCCAGAGGACCCAGGTTTGATTAGCAGCACCCACATGGCAGCTCACAGCTATAGTTAACTGATGCCCTCTTCTGATCTCTGCAGACACCATGCAAAACACCTATATGGAGTGCATATATGTGAGCTCAAGGGAGTCAAAAGACTGCATTGGATTTCCTGGACCCAGAGCCATTTCACCATACAGGTGCTGGGACTTGAACCTGGGTTTTTTGCAAGAACAACTGCTCTTAACCGCTGAGGCAGCTCGCCAGTCCCTCCCCTGCTTGGTGGTTTTGGATGTACAGGCCTTTCACTTTCTTTGCTCAAAATTACCCAAAAGCATTTAATTCTTTGAAATGTTATTATAAATGGAACTGCCGCCTTAATTTTAGAGTTGTTCATTGCTGCTTGATAGGAACACAACTGATCACTTATTTTTGGGAAGGCAGAAAGGGCGGCACAGAGGTTGCCGGCGGGGCCTCCGTAAGGCCGAGTCTCCAATTTCACATCTGTTTTGACAACCTCTCTGAGGGTGCTTCCTCCATCTGTGTTCGTTTAGCTTCTTCCCTTGGTGCTCTTACCTGATAAAGAACGAAACACCGGGAAAGAACTGGGAAATGCTATCGTTATCCTCCAGGTTCTGGCCAGTGTGACAAAGAGCGGTAAAGAAGTAGCACGGTTTCAAGGATGCCTGTGGAGAGCGGCTAATGCTTTGATGTCAATCCTCCGTTGAGTGAAGGGCCCAAAGGCAAATCACAAAAGTCAACCGGGATTTCATGACCTCGGAACGCCAAGATATTTGAAGAGAATGAATGACTCAGAAATCAAGAAGCTACATGTAGCAAATGAAGTCCTGTAAAGCCTTGTTAAGCTGAGGGAGCTTCTCACGGCCCTGACAACGGGATTGTGCTAGGACATGTAGACAAGACTGTGAATCTAGAATCAGCATCATGGCACCACGCTACAGTGCAGGAGTACATCGAGTCATGCTGACGTGTCTTCAACAGACTTCGGCAGTCTTTGTGTTTGCAGGGAGGGATAGACCAGCTTGGAAAGGCTGTTGTGCTATTCAAGGACCACTAGGAAACCTCAGTCCTACATGAACACCATCCTTTCCCATAGCCTCTTTCTACTTCCTTCTGGGTCCGGGGAATAGCACATTGCTGTGTTGCCATGAACGGGAACTTGGTCTGGGACAAGTGGACAGCACCACCAGGACAGCACCATTAGCATTTTCTCTGCCTGCCTTCCTGTTTCCCTTTGTTAGGTCAATGGGGTCCCCCCAGAAACGAACTCTGAAGTCTGGTGACTAGAATCAAGTACACACGAAGATAACTGAGCAAGGAGAAAGCACCTTTCGCCTCTCCCTTTAGAGAACACCCTGCTTCAGAGAAACACCTTTAGCTCTGTGAAAAGATTAAAAAAAAAGAATTACTATTTTATGCTGATCAATGTTTTGCTTGCATGTACATTTGTCAACCACCTGTGTGCCTGGTGCCTGCAGAGGCCAGAAAAGGGTGTCTCCATGGAGCAGGAGTTACAGACCATAGTGCTGCTCCGTGTAATGCTGGGACTGAACCTTTGTCCTCTGGAAGAACAGCTTAACTGCTGAAGCATCTTCCCACCCTCCGCCCGTAGACTCTCCTCAATTCCTTCTTCTAGCTGTGCCTGCAATCCCAGCACTCAGGACGATGAGGCAGGAGAAGTGTCAAGAGTTCACGGCCCACCAGGGCTAAGACTCTATCACGAACAACACCAAACCAAAACATCCATCTTCTATTTCCAGTGGGAAGGCACTGTACCACGGTCCTGTGGTTTGTGCCCTTTCTTTCTTCCTTTCTCTCTTTCTTTTTTCTTTCTTTCTTTCTTTCTTCCTTCCTTCCTTTCTTTCTTTCTTTCTTTCTTTCTAATCTTTTACATATATATAATTTTCTAATTTTTGGTTTTTTGAGACAGGGTTTCTCTGTGTAGTACTGGCTGTCCTTGAACTCACAGAGATCCACCTGCTTCTGCTTCCAAAGTGCTGGGATTAAAGGTGTGTGCCACCACTGCTCACCCAACTTGCCTCTCTCTCGCTCTCTCTTTCCTTACTGTCTGTCTGTCTGTCTTTCCTTCTTTCTTTTTCATTTTTTTTAAGAAGATAGGTCTCTTGTAGTCCAGGCTCACATCCAACTTACTATATAGCCCAGGATGACTCTGAATTTCTGATCTTCCCGCCTTCACTTCCTAAGTACCACAAGTATATGCCGCCATGTTTAACCATGAATTTCCTTATCCCTACCAAGAAATTCCAAGCAAGCAATGATAGAGCATCTGTTCATGACTTGAAGAATTACCTTTGGGCATTTTATGGTTCGTGCGTGCGTGCGTGCGTGCGTGTGTGTGTGTGTGTGTGTGTGTGTGTGTGTGTGTGTTTCCTGCAGAGACCAGAGGAAGGTATTCAATCCCTTGTGCCATCTAATATTTTAAGGCAGATAAAGGTGGCTGTCTCAGCATATATGGAGGTTCCTTCTTAATGTATGGAACACTGAGTATTCCATGAGAAAATGCCAGTAGCCTTCAAAGCTACCCTGGTGCTGCACACAGTGGCCCACGCCTTTAATCCCAGCATTTGGCAGGCTGAGGCAGGCAGATCCAAGTTCAAAGCCAACTCGGTCTAAGTAGCAAGTTCCAGGCATAGCTCAACAAAACAAAACAAACAACAGCAGCAACAACAAAAATCCCCCAAACCCCAAAACTACCCGTGGTAACAACCAGGCAGCGAGTGGGGGAAGCTCACAAAGTTAAGTGACTTAGGCTCCAAGGCCATTTTCTGTACAGCACAGATGGAGACAGGTTATAGCAGCCGTTTCATTTTTATCACAGAAACCCTGAAGAAGATCATTATGTTTTAAGTGATTTTTCCTAGGGGGATGCTATGCCCTAATGACATAGTCTGTTTTACTTTTTCCATAAATCACTCATGACTTTCCTCCAGATGGCCCCTTGCCTCCAGCTTCTTACCCTTCATGCTCTCACCACATCACCTTACTAGTTATGAATGATTAATATCACTCCCCAGATCATCTGCACTTTTTTTTTTAATTACCAACAGTGTTTGGTTTCTGACCTCACGATAGGGGAACTGAGGTGCATATTTTACCTACCAAAGCACACCTGGCCTCTACATTCTCCCAGCATCCCTCAGTCCCTATCTGGCATACCCTGCCCTCAACCCTGAACTTTCTAGCCCAGGGACCGGGCTGCCTTACCCCTAGAGGATCCCCTTGTATATATTCCAGACATTTTGCTCTCTCTCTTTTCTTCTCTTCTTCTCTTTCTGTGGCAACACCTTATCTCTCTTTCTCACTCCCTTCCATCATGGCAATCTCCCTGGCCTTGGTCCTTGGAGCCAATGAACTTGCCCATCTGAGAGTAGGTTCCAATAAACCTGACTTTAATATACTCTAATCTGGCTTAAATTGACTCAGTTGAGAGCCCAGCTCAATGGCCACAATCCTCCTTGGCCACACGGGGACCATTTCTATCCCTCAACTACTTTCAACCATGGTCTCTGCTGTGGTCATAGTTTCCCTACATGTATTGTCTTTGTCTATATCTCTCTTTCTTTCTTTCTGGCCCTTTCTAATCTCACTTTAGTAATTGGTTCAAATCCCACATCATTCACCTTTCACATTGATTTCTCTTTGCTGTAAATTCCCATGAATTTTATAGCAGCTAATAAAGTGATTAATGTGTATATATAATTGAACTAAATGCTATGTGGATACAAAGAGTATAAGAGGATAAGGTCCTTGCACTGTGACATTGTGGATGTTTCTTGAGAGCAAGCCTTGCCAGCACGGTAAAATAAAACTCCTCATGTTCTACAAGGATACCACCACTTGAGTACATCCTAGGATTTTAGGAAGGCTTCTGTTGATAGTTTTAATTGTCAACTTGATACAATCTAGAATCCTCTGGGAAGAGAATCTCAGTGCAGGATCTCTAGATGAAACCAATCTGTGTCTGTGGGTGGTGTCTGTATTACTCTAAGTGATCTGGGCAGGTCTGCCTGTGATGGGCGGCACTATTCCCTAGGCAGGGGCTCCTGGACTGTGTTAAGTACAGAGAAGGTGCTGAGTACCAGTAAGCATGTGTGTATTCATTTCTTTTGCTCTTGATTATGGATGCAACCAGTTGCTCTAACTTCCTGCCTAAATTTCTCCACAATGATGGATTAGGACCTGGAATTGTGAGCCCAGAATAAGTCCTTTTTCTCTTAAAGTCGCTATGTCAGGATATTTTATCACACCATCAAGAATAAAACTAAAACATAAAATGAACCCCCAAATTGAATTAAATTCTTCATATAATTCTGGGGACTCAAGTACCAATTAAGGACATAATCTGAAGTTTAGTAGCTAATTTGCTCTTAAACAACAGAGGGAACAGAGTGATCTATTTCTGCTAGGCGGGCTAGGCTGTGAACTACTCTTACAGAAACAAGAAAAGCTGCGCTATTGAGTTAGTTGTCCGTTAACAAGGAAACGTTACTTAAGGTTAAGTTCAGTCTCTTAGCCTCCATCCTTACTTAAGGAAGCTGTGATTTAAAGGAGCTGCCTGAAATAGTGAAGAAAGGAAGTGGAGCTGAATGCAAAAGAGAACGACAAGAAATTTCATAAGGCAGCTGGCAACAAGTATTCATCCAAGATAGAATGGCTTCCTGTGGACAGTACCGAAGGTGCATCAGGGACAGTATGGAAATCACGGTCCAAACTTGACACATCTGAGCAATAAAGGCTCGGTGTTGACATGTTCTCAGGCCAGACATCTGTTCCCACAGGTAACAGCAGCTACTCTGAGTGACTCCGAGGTCATTTCCCCACATAAATCTCAAGCAGGAAGAATTTGAAGAAGCAGAAGCCCCAAACTCGGTGCTTCTACACCAGGGTTCTAGGTAAAGTTGAAAGATCTAACAAAAAGCAAGAAAGACGGGCAGGGCTGGGGAACTGGGCAGGGATTGAGTGAAAACTCTTTCCTGCTTTAGGCATCTCCCTGCCACCCCTAAACCTAGAGAATCCTCTCCTAATAGTCATGTCAAACAACCTTAGGATCAGCTAAAGGTTCAGTCAAGTGCCTCGTAGCAGCAGCTCTGGGACACAATTCGCAGGCATCTTTCCCCCACCCCTGGCATGGAGAGGGTCTACAGTAGGGTAAAGATTCCTAAATACCCCCACCCTAGCCCCTTCGGGCGCTTAGGCCGCCGAAGCTGGGGCTCCTCCTCTCTAGCTTCTCTCTCCCCCTTGCTCTTCCTCGCCCAGGCCCTCCCCCAGTCTCTGCGGAGGGGGGCCGGGCTTGGCTCCGCGAGGCCCGTGCATTCCAGAGAGCAGGGCCAGCTAGAGCAACAAAGGAGCCCGGTAGTCGGCAGGGAGAGCTCAGGGGGCTGCGGCGCGCTCGCGCGGAGGTGGCTGCTGGGCCGCGGGCTGGCGTGGGGGCGGAGCCGGGGAGCGACTCCCGCACCCCACGGCCGGTGCCTGCCCTCCATCGAGGGGCTGGGAGTTAGTTTTAATGGTGGGAGAGGGAATGGGGCTGAAGATCGGGGCCCCAGAGGGTTCCCAGGGTTGAAGACAATTCCAATCGAGGCGAGGGAGTCCGGGGTCCGTGCATCCTGGCCCGGGCCTGCGCAGCTCAACATGGGGCCCGGGTTCCAAAGTTTGCAAAGTTGGGAGCCGAGGGGCCCGGACGCGCGCGGCGCCTGGCGAAAGCTGGCCCCAGACTTTCGGGGCGCACCGGTCGCCTAAGTAGCCTCCGCGGCCCCCGGGGTCGTGTGTGTGGCCAGGGGACTCCGGGGAGCTCGGGGGCGCCTCAGCTTCTGCTGAGTTGGCGGTTTGGCCATGGCTGCTGGCCGCCCCGTGCGTGGGCCCGAGCTGGCGCCCCGGAGGCTGCTGCAGTTGCTGCTGCTGGTACTGCTTGGGGGCCGGGGCCGGGGGGCGGCCTTGAGCGGGAACGTGACCGGGCCTGGGCCTCGCAGTGCCGGCGGGAGCGCGAGGAGGAACGCGCCGGTGACCAGCCCTCCGCCGCCGCTGCTGAGCCACTGCGGCCGGGCCGCCCACTGCGAGCCTTTGCGCTACAACGTGTGCCTGGGCTCCGCGCTGCCCTACGGAGCCACCACCACGCTGCTGGCTGGGGACTCGGACTCGCAGGAGGAAGCGCACAGCAAGCTCGTGCTCTGGTCCGGTAAGCGCGCGGGAGTCCGAATTGCGACGCGGAGGTGATGGGACTGGACACTGACGGAAAGAAAAGGCTCAGGCCTCAACTGCAGGGCGGGCGCGGCTTGCACCCGGGAGAGCTGGCGAAATGAGTCTAGAACTTTTGGGACAGGTTGCGTGCGGGAAAGGGGACCCTGCTTGATGGAGAAGGGGTGGGGGCGAGGGACCAGGGAAACCGGCCAGTCACAAAGAGCCCGAGTAATGATGGGGTCAGGGGATGCGAGGCCGGTGAGGAGGGAGCTCTCAGCCATAGCAAAGGGAGAAGAGATGTATTCGTGAAGCAACAGTCCACGGGGATTCTGGGCAGTGTTCAGACCTTGGGGCAATCTGAGTTGGAGAGAAGAAAGGGAAGGATGAATGTGAAGACATTTAAGGATTTGGAGGGAAGAGGTGAGGAAAACTTGTAAATTCTGTGAAGGAAAAAAAATGTCCCCTTGTAGTAACTAAAAGCCAAATGAGCCACCTGGAAACTTGATTTAGGTCAATCCAGGGAACCAGTGATTTTTGTCTTGTTTTTACACGTTTAAGTTTCCTTATCTGAAAAATGGAAACTCTGATCCACTTGGGTTTAAAAGGAAGGAAACAGTTTAAGCAATTGTTTGTGGCTCTTTGAAAATGTGTGCTCTGGAAGAACATTGAGTCTAGGGTGTTGAGAGCATGTGGGCACCATCCAGAGTGGCTGAAAGTCCTTTACTTGGGGGCAGGATTGTGTCAGAGCCTGAAAAACGGCAGATGACACCAAACACGTCCTTCCTAGGTTATTTAGGATGGTTTATCTACCTGCCTGTCACCCATCTGGACTGAGAGCCTGTAGGGTCCTGGGGAGCTGTCCTTGCCACTTTCCCATCCCTATACCCCTCACCCCCACTTCAGTGTGATATAAAAGCTATCCTTGATTGGAAAAAAGAAAGAAAGAAAGAAAGAAAGAAAGAAAGAAAGAAAGAAAGAAAGAAAGAAAGAAAACAGAGAACCAGGAGCAAACCAGAGGGCCCGACAGTGTCCCTAACCTTAGCTCTTCCTCTGAGGCTGTGAGGATCCTACTGGGAGGTAGTGTTACCCATAGACTGACTGGCAGGCTGAGGTGTGTTGCCAGCTTGACTACTAGGGTTCTCAGCTGGAGCTGAGTGCCGCCTGAGGTCCTAAGGTTCTTGGCTTGATTCAGATGTTGGAGCAGGAACCCAGGAGGTAGAACTGTATGGAGATAAGGTTCGAAAGCAACCTATGTGTAGAGATCTCTCAAGGGCGTAATGGCCCTTTCACAGGGCTTGCCTAAGGCCATCGGAAAACACAGATGTTTACATTATGAACCATAACAGTAGCAACATTACAATCATGAAGAAACGACAAAATAATTTCATGGTTGGGGAGGGGTCACCACAACATAACAAACTGTATTAAAGGGTCGCAGCATTAGGAAGGTTGAGGGCCTTAGACTCGATCTAAAGCCAGAATCTAAGGCAGAAGCTATATGTAATCAACAGTAGCTTTGAAAAAAAATCCATAAATTACGATAATGTAAGGTCTGTGCGATTTCACACATACACACTTATGATAATATGTTTGCATAAATGTAGTATAGAAGGTATAAGAATGGATTATATAGTGGGGATATAATTGTAGTCTTTAAAGTTCTATACGTGCAAAAGACTGACAGAATGAAAAAGGAACATGAAAGAAAGATTAAAAGCCCCAGGAAGGCTCAGGTAGAAATGCTTGCTGTGCACACCCCGTGATCTGAGCTCCATTCCCAGAACCCAAGAGAGAAGAGGCCTGAGTGCTGAGAGCTGTTGTCTGACTCCCATATGTGCACCGTGGCACCCATATTCCTGCTCGTTCCCCACTCCCTCTCGATACGAAACAAAAAAATAAATTTTTTCTTTTAAAAGATTCAGCTAGGTGTGATGGCACATGCCTTTAATCCCATAACTGGAGGCAGAGTCAGGCAGATCTCTGAGTTCAAGACCAGCCTGGTCTACAGAGTGGGTTCCAGGACAGCCAGAGCTGCATAGTGAGATCCTGCTCCACCCCCCAAAAAAACCTCCAAAACAAACCAATTCAAATAAAAACAAACATCCCCACAAAAATTAAAAAAAAAAAACAAAAGAGACATTCAATAAGGTGTCTCTGAGCACCACCTGAAATGAGATTTGAATTTAGGAGGCAGTCATATGAAATATCTTGATCTTTCAGCACTAGATAATCATCAAGTCTTGGTGTTGCTGAAAGGATACTCTCCTCTACTTCCCCTCACCCGTGTGTGTGTGTGTGTGTGTGTGTGTGTGTGTGTGTGTGTGTGTGTGTGTGGTGTGTGTGTGGTGTGTGTGTGGTGTGTGTGTGTGTGTGTGGTGTGTGTATGTGTGGTGTGTATGTGTGGTGTGTGTGTGTGTGGTGTGTGGTGTGTGTGTGTGGTGTGTGTGTGTCTGTGTGGTGTGTGGTGTGTGTGTGGTGTGTGTAGTGTGTGTGTGTGTGGTGTGTAGTGTGTGTGTGGTGTGTGTAGTGTGTGTGTGTGTGGTGTGTGTAGTGTGTGTGTGTGTGTGGTGTGTAGTGTGTGTGTGGTGTGTGGTGTGTGTGTGTGTGGTGTGTGTGGTGTATGTGGTGTGTGTGAGTGTGTGTGTGGTGTGTGGTGTGTGTGTGTGGTGTGTGTGGTGTATGTGGTGTGTGTGAGTGTGTGTGTGGTGTGTGGTGTGTGTGTGTGTGGTGTGTGTGGTGTGTGGTGTGTGTGGTGTATGTGGTGTGTGTGTGTGTGTGGTGTGTGGTGTGTGTGTGGTGTGTGTGTGTGTGTGGTGTGTGTGTGGTGTGTGTGTGTGGTGTGTGTGTGTGTGGTGTGTGGTGTGTGTGTGTGGTGTGTGTGTGGTGTGTGTGTGGTGTGTGTGTGATTTGTGTGTGTGATTTGTGTGTGTGTGGTGTGTGTGTGTGGTGTGTGTGTGTGTGGTGTGTGTGTGATTTGTGTGTGTGGTGTGTGTAGTGTGTGTGTGTGTGGTGTGTAGTGTGTGTGTGGTGTGTGGTGTGTGTGTGTGGTGTATGTGGTGTGTGTGAGTTTGTGTGTGTGGTGTGTGGTGTGTGTGTGTGGTGTGTGTGTATGTGTGGTGTGTGTGTGTGGTGTGTGTATGTATGGTGTGTGTGTGTGGTGTGTGTGTGTGGTGTGTGTGTATGTGTGGTGTGTGTGGTGTGTGTGTGTGTGGTGTGTGTATGTGTGGTGTGTGTGTATGTGTGTGTGGTGTGTGTGTGTGTGTGTGGTGTGTGTGGTGTGTGTGTGTGTGGTGTGTGGTGTGTGTGTGTGTGGTGTGTGTGTGTGGTGTGTGGTGTGTGTGTGTGATTTGTGTGTGTGTTGTGTGTGTGTGGTGTGTGTAGTGTGTGTGTGGTGTGTAGTGTGTGTGTGGTGTGTGGTGTGTGTGTGTGTGGTGTGTGGTGTATGTGGTGTGTGTGTGTGTGTGTGGTGTGTGGTGTGTGTGTGTGTGGTGTGTGTGGTGTATGTGGTGTGTGTGTGTGGTGTGTGGTGTGTGTGTGTGGTGTGTGTGTATGTGTGGTGTGTGTGTGTGGTGTGTGTATGTGTGGTGTGTGTGGTGTTTGTGTGTGTGGTGTGTGTGTATGTGTGGTGTGTGTATGTGTGGTGTGTGTGTATGTGTGTGTGTGTGTCTGTGGTGTGTGTGGTGTGTGTGTGTGTGTGGTGTGTGTGTTGTATGTGGTGTGTGTGTGTGGTGTGTGGTGTGTGTGTGTGGTGTGTGTGTGTGTGTGGTGTGTGTGTGTGTGGTGTGTGTGGTGTGTGTTTGTGTGGTGTGTGTGTATGTGTGGTGTGTGTGTGTGTGTGGTGTGTGGTGTGTGTGTGTGTGGTGTATGTGGTGTGTGTGTGTGGTGTGTGGTGTGTGTGTGTGGTGTGTGTGTGTGTGTGGTGTGTGTGTGTGGTGTGTGTGGTGTGTGTGTGTGTGGTGTGTGTGTGTGGTGTGTGTGTGTGGTGTGTGTGGTGTGTGTTTGTGTGGTGTGTGTGGTGTGTGTGTGTGGTGTGTGTATGTGTGGTGTGTGTGTGTATGTGTGTGTGTGTGGTATGTGTGTGTGGTGTGTGTGTATGTGTGGTGTGTGTGGTGTGTGTGTGTGTGGTATGTGTGTATGTGTGGTGTGTGTGTATGTGTGTGTGTGTGTGTGGTGTGTGTGTGTGGTGTGTGGTGTGTGGTGTGTGTGTGTGGTGTGTGTGTGTGTGTATGTGTGGTGTGTGTGGTGTGTGTGTGGTGTGTGTGTGGTGTGTGTGTGGTGTGTGTGGTGTGTGTGTGGTGTGTGTGGTGTGTGGTGTGTGTGTGTGGTGTGTGTGTGTGGTGTGTGTGGTGTGTGTGGTGTGTGTGTGTGTGGTGTGTGTGTGTGGTGTGTGTGTGTGTCGTGTGTGTGGTGTGTGTGTGTGTGGTGTGTGTGGTGTGTGTGGTGTGTGTGTGGTGTGTGTGGTGTGTGTGTGTGTGTGGTGTGTGTGTGGTGTGTGTGTGTGGTGTGTGTGGTGTGTGTGTGTGTGGTGTGTGTGGTGTGTGTGTGTGTGGTGTGTGTGGTGTGTGTGGTGTGTGTGGTGTGTGTGGTGTGTGTGTGGTGTGTGTGGTATGTGTGTGTGTGTGTGGTGTGTGTGTATGTGTGGTGTGTGTGTGTGGTGTGTGTGTGTGTGGTGTGTGGTGTGTGTGGTGTGTGTGTGTGGTGTGTGTGGTGTGTGTGTGTGTGGTGTGTGTGTGGTGTGTGTGTGGTGTGTGTGTGGTGTGTGTGTGGTGTGTGTGTGTGTGGTGTGTGTGTGTGTGGTGTGTGTGTGTGTGTGTGTGTGTGTGCATGAATAGATTCGTAGGGCCTATGATTGTATTCTCCCAAGTTGCCCTCTGCAGCTGTTATCAGATCAAGGAGGAAGGGGTGCACCTTTCCCAGCTCACATGAGCTGCACAGGTTAGAACCATGTGCTAGCCGTTCAGGCTTTAGTCTCTCTAGCTGTTTAATCACGGTGGTACAGGGTCACAAGCTGAGCCCAGAGCTTCTGGGTCACACTGCGTTCTTTCCTGCTGATGGCCCATTGCTCGTTTATAGCTTTTCTCTCTTCTGTGTGTGAACTAAAAGCAGGTGCTGGCGCGGCCTGGATCAGTAAATGAGGGTGAAAGTGAGCCCTTTGTGAGACTCACAGGCAGGTTTGGGCCAGGAGCTAGTGTTTGTCCTATCTGGAATTATAGGTCCTGACTTAGTGTTAGACGTTGTCTAACTTTGGCAGGCGGTTTTGTGGGTAATAAAGATCTTCTAGTTTATGTTCATCATAAACTTTGGAGGACAGACAGAGATTCAATCTTCCTGTTTTTCAGAGCCTCCCTCGGCTGAGTATACAGCCTGAAAGCCCACGTTCAGTCAATTTTGTACTAAGTACATCACGTCCTGGGGCAGGGACCACGGTATATCAAGATGAAGATTACAGAAAGGAGCTCTCTGATCTCAAGAGGGGGGAGGACAGCTAAACAGGTGCTAGCAATACGTGTGAGAAGTGCGGTGACGTCGTGGGTGCTGAAGTTACGGAAGAGCTTTGGGAAGCAAGGGGAGATACCCAGAGAAGCTGACATTTCACCAGTGACCTGGGGAGTAAGCAGGAAGGCCGAAGGAAGGAGGGTCGGGACGAAGGATGGGAAGAGGCAGAAGCTTCAGAGGAACAGAGAGTGGTGCTTAGGAATATAGTAACGTCATGGAACCGGACCAGGGCACATTGGAAGCAAAACTGTGAGGTGCAAGAGCAGAGGCTTCTCACCCTGTAGTAAGTTAAAATGCTACCTGTCAAAAGATGACGAGGAGCCTATGATAAAGGTTTTTTTTTTTTTTTTTTTTTAGCAAGGTAGAAATGTAATTGTATCTGCGTTTTTGAAGGATGTCTTTGGGCTAGGCGTGGTGATGCATGCTTTTGGGAGTCTGAGACAGGAGGCTCACTGTGAGTGCTGGGTCATCCTGTGTAGATAGTGAGTACCAGGTTAGCTAAAAACGCAAGAGTCCAACTCCAAAACCAGGGCGGGGCTGAAGGGATTGACTGATTGTTCGGTGGTTCTTACACTCACTGGCCTTGCAGAGAACCTGGGGTTTGATTCCCACCACCTCCATCTGGTAGCTCACTGTACCCTACAGCTGCAGTGCCAGGGGATCCAGCGCTCTCTTCTGGCCCTAGCGGGCACCTGCATATGCGGTGCATATACACGCACACTTGCGTGCACACATGCATTTGAGGGGCAGGGGTTGCTATGTAAAACAGCCACCAGAGAGAAGGGAGCCTGGAACCTGATTATTTGTTCAGGACATGGATGAAATAATCTAGGGGGGAGCTGACGGGGGTCAGGCTAAAGTTCGGGAAGATTACAGTGTCGGAGGTAGACTTGCTCATGCCTTGGATGCCAGACTGAGCAGGAGGAAGCGTGAGATGCCGTGGATGCCGGTGCCTTTCCTTTCTACTTGTAGTAGAGGTAGGGTGGGGACAGAAGTGTGAATTTGGCTCTGGCTTTGAGTGTGAGACTAGTCAGTGGGTATCTACATGGAGCTCTGTAGCAGACCTGGAAAGAGTTTCCATAGAGAACAGGCCACCATATACTTCCTTTACCCGGATTACCAAGTCTGCGAGTGATGAAGTCTCTAACTAGGTCATTCTGATTTCTGGGTGTGTCTAGAACTCAGGTCTCTCCTGTGGTTTCCATGTTTCTGGACTTGCGCTTCTTCACTCAGTGTCTCCCTGTTACAGCCGGAAATGTCTCCTACCATGCATGCCAAGCTGACCAGACAAACAATGGCCAGGCCATGAGCCACCTTGGGGCACATATGGTTTAGTAAGTGGGGCAAGAAAGAGAGACCTGCAGCTGGTGAGGGGATAGGTCCCTGAGAGCCAGCACATAGACGCTTAGACCACGGCTGTGCTATGTCTGTGTATACATGGACCTAGACAGGGGCCAGCCAGCAGGAAAAAGACTGGAAAACGGAGGAATTTCTCACTGGTCTTTCAGACCTCAAGTTGGGATGTTGTTGGTGATGGTGGGTAATTTGCAAGGATAGTTCTGGAAAAAATTTTTTCTGGCTGTTTCCAAAACAGGCTGAGGGCAATTAAAAACACACTCTCTCTCTCTCTCTCTCTCTCTCTCTCTCTCTCTCTCTCTCTCTCTCTCTCTCTCTCTCAGAGATACACACACACACACACACACACAGCAACACTCTGTCTTGAAATAAACAAATAAATTTGTGGTGTGTGTGTGTGTGTGTGTGTGTGTGTGTGTGTGTGGTATGCAAGCACAGAAAATACACCCAGTTTTCATTTTGCTTCCTTTTTTTTTTTTTTTTTAATTGTTTTGCAAGACAGGGCTTCTGTGTAGCCTTGGCTGTCCTGGAACTCACTCTTGTACACCAGGTTGGCCTCAAACTCACAGAGATGCTCCTGTCTCTGCCTCCCAAGTGTGGTTTTAATTTTGAGTTTTCTTGCCATGCTGGGATTCGAACCTGAACCACTAGTCCTTCTTACTGTAATCTGCATTTCCTGGATTGCTTGTAAGGCTAAACATCTTTGCAACTGTTAGGTTTCTCTTGTGAAGTATCTGTTGAAATTACTGATCTGTTTTTCTAGGGGATTGTCTGTCATTTCTGTTTGATGGAAATTCTTCATATATGCTGGGTACGAACGTTTTGGTTATTGTGAGTGTTAAAAATGTCCTCATGGCTTACTTTCCCATTCTCTGTGTTGTCTCCAGTTGAACGGAATATTTGAACTTTAATGCAGTCATTTATCAAACATTTTGTGATTCGTTCTTTTGTGCCTTATTTAGAAAAAAAAATCCTTTTCTCCTTCCAACTCACGAATTTACTCTTTTATGAGACACTTTATAGATTTCCTAGTCACTTTTAGGCACATAATTCACCTGGAGTTGATTTCTTTAAGAGCTTTCAACATCATTTGTTAAAATCAATTTCCGTTCTCTACTACCCTGTCATAAATCAAATGTATGTGTGCGTTTCTGGATCTTCGTTCTGTTCAGGTCACATTGTCTTAGTTACCAGGCCTTTACAGCATGGCTTCACCAGTGGGACAGCTGGCACAGCCGCACACTCTCAACCTAGTATTTTTAAAACTGTAAGGTAAAACACACCAGGTTTAAAACAACGTGCAGGATCATATATCCAGAATATACTAAGAACTTCAAAACTCACCTCATTTGATAGGGAAACCAAACCAAATGGAAATAAACAAGCCGGTTTGAAAAGGAGGCAGTAGATCTAAATAGAATCCTTAAAAAAATGAAAGAAGGCGTATGCCAAAAAGCACTTGACAGCACGCACACTCAGGTCCCTGATCACCAGGGACATGCCACTCAAAGTCACAGTGAAATGTCACTTCACCCCAGGAAGAATGGCTAACATAAAAAATATTAAAGACAACAATGTGCAAAAGAAAAAGGAACTCTTATACAGTGTGTGTGTGTGTGTGTGTGTGTGTGTGTGTATGAAATTATTGTGGAAATCGCTGTAGAGGCTCCTCTAAAAGCGATCCCTTTACTAGATACGTGTCCAGAGGCAGTGAGATCAGAGGGCTGAGGAGAGACAGCTTCATGCTCCCGCTTACTGCAGCATTACTCACACAGCTAAGAAATAAAAACAACCGAACCATCCTCGAATGGAAAAAGAAACATGCCTTGCGTGGTGGCCCACGCCCTTGATCCCAGTGCTCTGGAGACAGAGGCAGGTGGATCTCTGTGAGTTCCAAGTCCAGCCAGAGCTACATAGTGACACTTGGTCTCAAAAACCAGACAAATCATGGTACTGATTCAGAATGAAATACTCTTCAGTCCTGTGGAGAATGAGGTCCTGTCATGGGAACACTCATGCAACACATGGAGGGAAGCAGAGATCACAGTAACTAAGTAGCCACTGTCCTGTCAGGTGTGGTGAGCATGGTGGTGTCTCAGGGATGGGAAACACCCTGTGATCTGATTCCACTGAGACGGGGCCACAGCTCTGCTGACACGACAAGCATCCCAGGTGAACCGCAAGCTACAGCCCCTATTTTATAGCATCAAGTGGAGCTTGGTCTGTTCTTGAACCACACCCCCTCCCCGTGTGTGTGTGTGTGTGTGTGTGTGTGTGTGCGCGCGCGCGCGCGCGCGCGCTCTGTTTCAGACAAAGTCTCATGTAACCCTGGGGGCAGCCGGGAACTCACTATTATGTAGTCTGGAATTTACCATGTAGCCCAAGCTCGATTTGAACTCTCAGCAATCCTCCTGTCTTAGCCTTCTGGGTTCTAGATTACTGCTGTGAACCACCACATTTAGTTGACCATAGACGCTCAAGTGTACATACACATATATTCCAAAATTCATCCTGTAGTTTTTAGTGTTTATTTATTGGGGGTGTGCAGATGCACATCTCACGCCCGATGCTCTGAGCTCTGTTCCCAGGTCCCACGAGGTTGAAAAAGAAAACTGACTCCCCCTACCTTGTCCTTTAACCTTCACAAGTGCACTGTTGATTACACACAATAATAAAAATCTGAGTCAAGTTGTAGAAATGTTATTTTAGGGCTGGAGAGATGGCTTAGTGGTTAAGAGCACTGACTGCTCTTCCAGAGGTTCTGAGTTCAAATCCCAGCAACCACATGGTGGCTCACAGCCATCTGTAATGGGATCTGATGCCCTCTTCTGGTGTGTCTGAAGACAGCTACAGTGTACTTATATATAATAAATAAATCTTTAAAAAAAAGAAATATTATTTTAAAATTCTATCCATAGAATTTTCACATAGAAAATTCGAATGGCAGCACAGCCTTTTAATCCCAGCACTTGGGAGGCAGAGGTAAGTGGATCTCCACGAGTTTAAAGCCAGCCTAGTGTACAAAGTGAGTTTCAGGTGAACCAGGGCTACATAGTGATATCCTGTCTCTGTAACTAGATAAAAAAGATAAAAAGTAAACAAATGTTAACGTTCCACGAATATAAAAACTCATTATTATTATTATTATTATTATTATTATTATTATAGCACTGTGTTCTTATTTTTCTTTTTGTCTCACATTTTATTAAAATAAAAAAAGGATTAGGTGTGGTTGTAAATTCTTGTAATTCCAGTTATTCTGGAGAATAAACTGGGAGGATTCTGAGTTCAGTGCCAGCCTGGGAGACATAATGAGACTCCCACCCATAAGTAAATAAATAAATGAACAAAATAAATAAATAATAAGGCTGGTGCGATGGCTCAGGGGTAAAGGTGCTCACTGCCAAGCCTGGTGAGTTCCATTCCCAGAACCCACAAGGTGGAAAGAGAGAGCCAACTCTTGCAAGTTTTCCTCTGACCACATTTGAGCGTGTGCGCACGCACGCATACACACACACACACACACACACACACACACACACACACACACCTACTAGAAAAATAAAAATTAAAAAATTAATAGATACAACTTGTTTCTTTCTGGGCTCATTTCCTTCTCTTCGAAGTTTTCCCCATCCTAGTAATATATGTTTTTCTATATTTTATGTTTAACTTGATTGCCTAAAACAAAAAGGAATAAACCCCTACAAAACCCAGAAGCCAGATGTGGTGGTGCCCAATTGTAATTCCAGCATTTGGGAGATGGAGGCATAGGGAGCAAGTGTTCAAGCCTGTCTTAAAATGCCAAAAGTAAATAAAACTAAAAACCAAACACATGAAACCAAAGGGCACCCCACTGTGTAGCCATGCTTGTCTGGCCTAGAATTTCCTCTGTGGACCAGGCTAGTCTGGACTGGGCTGCCTCTGCCTCCTGAGTGCTGAGATTAAAGGTGGGAGCCACCATGCACTGCTTAAAGGAGCCTTCAGAGGCTGGAGGAAGGAGTTGGATCTCCAGGAGCTGGAGCTGCAGGTGGTTGTTAGTCCTGGTGTGGATGCTGGGGATATAACGTGGTTTCTGTGGGAGACCTGCAAGTGCTCATGCCTGCTGGGCCATTTCTCTTCCCAAGGTTTTGCTTTTTACCCTATTGAATTTATCAGATTGTTTTTCTTCTACAGTGTTTGGTTTTTTTTTTTTTTAATTTGTTCATTTCATAGCTTTAAGTAAGGATTTTATTGTTTGTTTGTTGTGTGTGTGTGTGTGTGTGTGTGTGTGTGAGAGAGAGAGAGAGAGAGAGAGAGAGAGAGAGAGAGAGATGCTTTAAAAGTCATTCTCACTTCAAGCTTCATGATTTAAAAGACCTTTTCGAAAGCCAGGCATGATGACTTTACAGTCCCAGCCTCGGGAGGGTCACTCACGTGAACTGTCCTAAGTTTGAGGCCTGGCTGAAGTACCTAGTGAGTTCTTCACATGAACAACCACGTGAACAACATGGCCAGCCAAGATTATATAAAGAAACCCTGTCTTAAGAACAAACAACAAAACAGGGCTAGTGTCTTAGTTACTGTCCTACTGCTGTGGTAAGACAGCTGACCGAGGCAACCTATAGAAGAAAAGAATTTACTTGGGGCTTACAGTGTCAGAGGGTTAGAGTCCATGATCATCTCGGTGAGAAGCCTGGCAGCAGACAGGCAGGTGTGGCTGAAGCAGTAGCTGACGGTTTTAACATCTACAAGCATGGGGCAGAAGAAAAAGCTAACTGGGAATAATGTAGGCTTTTGAAACCTCAAAGCCTGTCCCTGACCCACCTCCTCCAACAAGGCCATACCTCTCAATCCTTCCCAAACAATTCTAGCAATTAGGGAACAAGTGTTCAAATCTATGAGCCTATGGGGGCCCGCTCTCATTCGAGCCACCCAGCTAGAGAAATAACTCAGTGGGAAAAGCGCTTGCCGAGATTGCTGTGCTTGCTGTGAAGGCGTGAGCACTTGAGTTCAGATCCCCACCTTCTGTGTAAAAATCTAGACACGAATGAACACTGCTGTCATCCCAGCATCGGGAACAGAGACAGCAGGATCCCATAGGCTTAGGAGTCGGCCAGTCTACCAAGTCAATGAGCTCTGTGCTCAGTGAGAGACCCCGTCACAAAACATAAAGGGATGGCTGATAGTCAGATGGCTGTGAGTAAAGCACCTGCTGCCGAGAACTTGACTTCAATCCCTGGGATCATGTGCAAGGACAGAACTGATTCCTGAAAGCTGTCGCCAGCCAAAGTCCCAATCATGTGCACCCATGTGCAGCCCATCCCCGAAGTAACATAATAAAATGTAATTTTTTTTTTTAAAGAAAAGTAAATTTGGGCTGGAGAGATGGCTCAGTGGTTAAGAGCACTGACTGCTCTTCCAGAGGTCCTGAGTTCAAATCCCAGCAACCACACGGTGGCTCACAACCATCTGTAATGGGATCTGATGCTCTCTTCTGGTGTGTCTGAAGACAGCTACAGTGTACTTATATAAATACATCTTTGGAAAACAAACAAACAAACCCTTAATAATAAAAAAAGAAAAAAGAAAGTAAGTTTGACAGTGATAGAGGAAGGTACCTGATGTTAATCTCTGGCCTCCACACTCACACACACAGGCACACACACACACACACACACACACACACACACACACAGGCAGGCACACACAGAGGCAGGCACACACAGGTAGACACACAGACACACACACACACAGACACACACACACAGACACACACACACAGACACGCACACATACACAGGCACACACACACAGGCACACACACACAGGCACACACACACACAGGCAGGCACACACAGGTAGACACACAGACACACACACACAGACACACATACACACAGGCACACACACACAGGCACACACACACACAGAGGCAGGCACATACACACACAGACACATACACAGGCACACACATACACAGGCACTCACACACACACATACACATTCATGTACACACATACAAAAAATACCCCTCATTTACTGTCTTTTCTTCTATTACTTTAACTTAAAGAAATGTAGTTATTTTGATCTACCTGGAATTTTCTTTAAAAAAAAAAAAAAGATGTATTGGGGCTGGAGAGATGGCTCAGCAGTTAAGAGCACTGACTGTTCTTTCAGAGTTCAATTCCCAGCAACCCCATGGTGGCTCACGACCATCTGTAATGGGATCCGATGCCCTCTTCTGGTGTGTCTGAAGACTGCTACAGTGTACTCTTAGAAATTAATAAATAAATAAGTAAATCTTTTTAAAAGTACAGTAAAATATTAAAAAGACTTATTATTATGAAATCTTGTGTGTGCACACGCACCTATACACACGCATCCTCCACAGACACAGAAGTGCAGGTTCCATGATGACCAGAGATACAGATTCCCCTGAAACTGGAGTTCTAGGGTCCATGAGTAGCCCAATATGGGAGCTAAACTCAGATCTTCTTCAAGAGCGATATGCACTCTTAGTTGCTGAACCATCTCTCCAACCCCTGGAATTTTCTTTAATGTAAGAATTGGTATTAAAAAATTTCCCCTAGACAGCTCCTAAATTGTTTTTAAAATTCATTATCTTTTGCTAGACATACTGGCACAAACCTTTAATCCCAGCCCTTGGGAGGCAGAGAAAGGTAGGTTTCTGTGAACTCTAGGCCAGCCTGATTTGCTATAGATTTGCAGGCCAGCTGAACCTCATAGTAAGACTCTGGTGTTTAAAAAGGAAAAGTTTTGTTTTGGTTTGGTTTTTGGTTTTTCCGTGTATTCCCGGATGTCCTGGAACTTGCTTTGTAGACCAGACTGGCCTGAAACTCAGATCTGCCTGTCTCTGCTTCCTGAGTGCTGGGATTAAAGGTGTGCACCAAAGCAAAATCTTATTTTTTTGTAGGAGAATTTGTTTTTAAACTATGAAATAAAATATTTAAAAGTAGAGAAAAGGGGAAAACAGTGTCACAAAATCCAGAAAAGAATAACACATTTGCTTCTAACAATACTCCAGGTAGTTTCCCCTTTTTGTATTTTAAATGTGTTCTTAAATAAACATTCAATAAACTCTACCTTCCCCATTTTGAGGCAAGATCTCATATGTTCAGGACGAGCCTTGAACCCATACTGTTGTCCAGAATGAGCCTGAACCTCTTGTCATCAGCCCATCAGCCCCCGTCTCCCAGCTGGGGGCTGCAGACGTGCACTGCTAGCCCAGGTTCATGTGTTTCTGAGGGGCAAACAAGACTTCATCTGAGCTAGGCAAGCACTGGGACAACTGAGCTAGAGTCCCAGCACCATGCTCCTTTTTTGTATAGCTTTGTGAATTTGGAAAAGCATAGAGTTGCATGTTCTTAAAACCTTTTTTTTTTAAAATAAAAAGTATAGTATTGTGTAACTAACTTGTCACCATATTCAAGGTGGAGAATGGTCCCATCTTCTTTATTGCATTTATGTGTGTGTGCGTGTGTGCTTGAATGTGTGCACACATGCATGTGTGTCACGTGCCATGTTAGACATGTGGCGGTCAGAGGACAACTTAAGGGAGTTGGTTCTGTGCTCTCACCAGGTGGCCCCAGGATTCAAACTCATCCTGTCAGTCTTAGTGGCGAGCTCCTTTACCTACTGAGCCATCTCTCTGGCTCCTCATCACTTGGGCAGACAACCCCCAATTATAGTGGTTCGCCTTAAACATTTTTTTTGTCTTAAGAATGGTGCAGAAATGACATGCATTAAATAGAAATCATGCCACTACTTTTGAATGTGGATCCTTTCCCAGGCGAGCAATGGGAGTTGTAATTTTTCTCTCTAGACACTGGGCAGCAGCCATTAGCCACAGTCCCCACTCAGCTATTTGATTGCATGGGGAAATACCCAACATGCTCCACAAGGCATGCTGTGTTGTTAAATTAGACTGCTCAGTACTTCAAGAGTTCTAAATGCATTTACTACTTAGGCTGCCTTTACTCCGTGATGTGTCAGTGGGGACATGTCCTCCTTCCAAGACAAGGCACATTGCACAGCCCTCTCACAATGGCCTCCCAATTGTCCTGTTGGCCACTTAAACCCATTGGCTCAGAATTTCTAGCACTGGGTCCATCCTCTAAGTGATTGAAGTTCCCGGGTGACTGACTTCACCAGAGCAGGAGCTGTTTCCTGAGGACATTGCTTCCTAACTGGCAGGGACTTTCTTGGCACCTTGGCATACTCTTGGAGCTGTGAAGCCTAGGAAAGACTAGGCTCAGACTGGTAATGAGAAGAGCTAATCTCTCGGAAGGACATAGTACCTGATAGGTGCTGGGCCAAACACATGAACGGTACCATTTCTCACTCTGCCCAGTGGTGCACAAGGTAGCTCTGTCGTCTCCATTTTACAGACGAGGAGACTGAGGCTAGAGATAAAGTACTTTGTTCAAGAACACACAGCCAGGGTATGGAGGGCCTGCATCCGGTCCCAGGCAGACTAATCACAATGTCCAGACTCCTGACCACTGTATTCTGTTGTGAACTCCCCACCAAAAGGTGGTGACCTGTCCCACTAGTCAGAGGCACAGTTGTACAAAATGGCTCTCACATCCTCAGAAGCTCCTCCTAGTACAAACTTGCCTGGAGTGTTGGTGTACCCAAAGTACCGGTGATTTTAGAGGGGTCATTAAGGGCAGAGAACAGAGCGCTCTGAGCTCCTGGGGTGAGCGAGTCAGGACCTAGGCTGGGTGGGGGCTTGGGGAGACATCTGTGTTTCTGTGCTGACAGTGTCTTTCCTCCCTCTGCACTGGACAGAGCCTCCTCTGTTTCTCTCCATCTGACCTGTTTCCTCCTCTGGCTCTGGAGTTCCTGGCTCCTCTGAATACCTCTTCTTAAGCCCCCATCTCTTCTCTCTCTGCCTCAGCTTGGTAAGAGTGAAAAGGGCTCTTGGGGCTGGGCATGGGGAAACATCTCTTGGTTCTGGTGAATGGGTCCCACAACCTTTCTGAGTTAGAAGAGAGAAGCCCACAGAAGGGTTTAGAAAACACCCTGAAGAGACAACCCCAACCTGAGATTCTCCATCAGAGGCCCTACCGATTTTCATCAGGGTATTCGAAAGTGGCAGCTGTTTTTAAGAATGTTAACGGAATTATCACAGTGGTGCACATTAGTGAATGAATCACACGTTTGACTTGCCCAAAGTATAACCAACCTCTGATCAAGAATGAGACAGTGTGGGGCTAGAGCGATGGCTCAGCAGTTAAGAGCACTTATTGGTCTTGCAGAGGACCCCGTTTGAATCCCAGCAACCACACGGCAGCTCACAACCATCTGTAGCTCCATTTTTAGGGATCCAATACCCTCACTGACCTCTGAGGACACCAGAATATACATAGTATGTACACGTAGAGAAAACATTCCCATATAAAATAAAATATAAACATATAACAAAATTATTTTTGAAAGAGCTAGACTATGCCCATTGATTCTGGCCTTTCCCTTCCAGCCTTCTTTTAGTTATGTCTCTGGAGTTGGGGGGTGCATATTTCTGGTTGTCACAATGACTTTGGGGTACTGCTGGCATTTAGAAAGCAGGGTCTAGGTAATGCACGAGGCTGCCCTGTCCAGAAATGGAATGGCAAAGGCCCTAGGGCAGGTTACAGCTGCATCGGTGGTCGGTGTCCCATACTATCACCATTTCACAGGCCTCCGGAATGCTCCCCGATGCTGGGCAGTGATCCAGCCCCTGCTGTGTGCTGTCTACATGCCCAAGTGTGAAAATGACCGAGTGGAGTTGCCCAGCCGTACCCTCTGCCAGGCCACCCGAGGCCCCTGTGCCATTGTGGAGCGGGAACGAGGGTGGCCTGACTTTCTGCGTTGCACGCCGGACCACTTCCCTGAAGGCTGTCCAGTAAGTGTGTAGTCTAGCCTTGGAACAGAGCAGCACTGTACTGGGTGCAGGGCAGCCAGAGATGTCTCTCCTAGGAGACCCTGTGTCTGCACACACAGGACCAGTGAACCATACATCCAAGCTGTAACCCACAGTCCGGGTCTCTGTGGGGGCTTCTCTGTTGACCCGATCATGTTCTGTAAATAGTTTTTGAATGTTCACTGTTAGGGTTGGTGTTGAGGGGGTAATGAGTGACAGGAGCCTGTGTTGAGAGATTTCTGTCACGTGTAGAAGTCAGGACATACCCACATGAAGCGCTCAAAGCAGGAAGACAGAGGGGTATGGGGCAGTGTGGGTTGGAAGAGGACATCTATAGGGATAACAGAATGATCGTGATGCTATCATTTACCATTATGCGAACGTTAGCCCTTTATTTTCTAATCCTTAGGTCCTATGAGGTAGGGGCTACTCTCTCAGATGAGGAAAATAAAATAGTCAAGTAATTTGTCCAAAGATGTAGAGCCATTGAACAGTAGTGGGCCTGCAGCCAGCACATCTGCCCTTGCCTGGTTTCCCAGACATCCTTAACCCCGATTTACCTTTCCCCGTGGTATTTTCTTTTTCCTTCCCCATGGCAGAACGAGGTACAAAACATCAAGTTCAACAGTTCAGGCCAATGTGAAGCACCCTTGGTGAGGACAGACAACCCCAAGAGCTGGTACGAGGACGTGGAGGGCTGTGGGATCCAGTGCCAGAACCCGCTGTTCACCGAGGCTGAGCACCAGGACATGCACAGTTACATCGCAGCCTTCGGGGCGGTCACCGGCCTCTGTACACTCTTCACCCTGGTGAGCAGTGCTTTAAGGGCAAGGGCGCAGGACTGACGGCCCAAGGAGCAGGGACCCAAAAATGAAATGGCTTGGTAGGGGGCCCACGGGAGCTTAGGAGGGGCTCTTGGGTTCAGATCAAGGCATCTGCAGCAGAATAGACCCTCACCTCACTGCATGGCCGCTTCTCCCTTTAGGCCACCTTTGTGGCTGACTGGCGGAACTCCAATCGCTACCCTGCGGTTATTCTCTTCTATGTCAATGCGTGTTTCTTTGTGGGCAGCATTGGCTGGCTGGCCCAGTTCATGGATGGTGCCCGCCGGGAGATTGTTTGCCGAGCAGATGGCACCATGAGATTTGGGGAGCCCACGTAAGTATCTTGGGGACCCAGAGGTGAAGGTGGGAGGAGAAAGACTGTAATGCGCATTTTCCACAGATGGACTTGAAGGTGGCCATAATGGGTAGGATTTAGCAGTGCCCTGTTGTGTTCAGTGTTGACACTTGTGATTCTTCAGAGATGTACCCTAGAGCCTCTTCACATCTGACCTGTGTCCCAACTCCTGGGGACCCTCCACATTTTAGTAGACTAGGACCTGGGCATAGGGCGGAGTGACCAGTAGGAAGAGTACAAAGTGGCTCTCCAAGTGACACCTCACGTCTTCATAGCTCCAGCGAGACCCTATCCTGTGTCATCATCTTTGTCATCGTGTACTATGCCTTGATGGCTGGAGTAGTGTGGTTCGTGGTCCTCACCTATGCCTGGCACACCTCCTTCAAAGCCCTGGGCACCACTTACCAGCCTCTCTCGGGCAAGACATCCTATTTCCACCTGCTCACGTGGTCACTCCCCTTCGTCCTCACTGTGGCAATCCTTGCTGTGGCTCAGGTATCATGGTTGGGAGCTGGGGATCTGAATGGGGTGAGCTGGAGGAAGGGCCACACCTAACTGTCCCTTCCACGCCTTCCCGCTACAGGTAGATGGGGACTCCGTGAGTGGCATCTGCTTTGTAGGCTACAAGAACTATCGGTACCGTGCTGGCTTTGTACTTGCCCCAATTGGCCTGGTGCTTATTGTGGGAGGCTACTTCCTCATCCGAGGTGAGTGGCTCAGCCGGGCCAGCTAGGCAACATGGCGCGCTGAGCACCTTCTCTGTGGAAGTAGGGATGGGAGCTTCCAGCTCCACTTCCTTCCTTTGATACCTACCTAAACCTTGGTGCAATAGAGAAGACGACCCTATAGGCAGGCAGGACAGCACTTTTGTGAGGACAGAAAAATGGACCTCTTCCTCCAAAGCCATAACCAAGGTTCTTGGCTTTTTTGAGGGGAACTTGGCTGGATTCTGGACTCTTTTTCTTACCGCTTGTCAGGATGTATTTGCATGGTGAATGCCCTGGGACACCTAGCTGGTCCACGTGGATCGGCTTGGGGCCACTGCTTATGCCTGTTCACACTACTTTTATATACACTGTCATCTTTTTGGAGCTTGGTTTCCAAGTCATGCCAACCCCTAACATACACAAACAGTTTTCATAACATATACAGATTTACTGGTCCCTAATTTCCCCATCTCAATCTGCCACCCCGTGATTTGCCTTGGTTTCTAGCTCATTTTGCTTGGTTTTCTTTGTCAGTTTTGGTTTCCTCCCACTGAACTGTCAACCTTCTGTTCAGCCTTCTTCCCTGCCTTTTCTGGCAGAGCATCTGAGCCTCTGGTGTATGTTTCGCATCTGTGCCTCCCATACGGTAACCAGTAGCCATGAATGTTGAAACGAGGCCAAACTGAGATGCTTCTTAAGTGTAAAAAACCCAATGTGTTTGAGACTTAATTTGAAGAAGAGAAAGAAGAAAATTGAATATAAATTAATCACTGGTAGTTTGTTGTGTGGAATGCACAGGTGGTTTTTATTTTGGATATATTTGGTTTACAAAATATAGTAAAATTATGTAGTTTTTTTATGTGGTTACTAGAAAATTTGGGATTTTTTTTTAATGTCACACAATGTATTTCTATTGGGCAATACTATTGTTGATTCGGTTTCACGCTTTTTCCGTCAGAATAGCTTTGACCTGGTTTCCTCTCTGTCCTTGACTGTTGTCTAGGCTCTGTCCCAGTTACTGCAGCCCATAGCACATTTGCTAATAGCTGTTCTCTTATTCTCTGGTTCCCCAAGCTTTAAGTCAGGATGGTGTAATTTGTCATAGGACTCCAGTGCCATGGGGCCTCCCTCCCTGCGCCCCCTCTACCCTCCCAGGACACTGTCTTCTGTCCTGCTAATGTCTGAATTTTCTTTCTGTTTAGGGGTCATGACTCTGTTCTCCATCAAGAGCAACCACCCTGGGCTTCTGAGTGAGAAGGCAGCCAGCAAGATCAATGAGACCATGCTGCGCCTGGGTGAGTGGTGCCTAGGGGACTCTGGTCATCTCAATCCCGAATCACGCTGGGGCCTCCAGGATGCAGAAGAACAGTGCAGAGAGTAAAATATTCAGGGACAAAGCCAAGGTGTAGTGATAGTGGAGGTGGTAACTCCCTGTGAGAAGTCCAGGTCAGGGCCAAGACTGCTACCATAGGCCTCTTGCTCTTCCTGTGGCCTCCACAGTCACCTCCAGGACTTTCTGGATTTATTTTGGAGGATGCAGTTCCTGGTCTGAGGCCAGCATGTAGTCACCCTGGCCTCAGCTGTCTTTAGTACTCAGTACACAGTTACCCATCCCCCTGGTGCTGCTGCTACTGTGTCTGTTCTGGTAATGGATCCTGCCCCTGAACTCCATAGGCATTTTTGGCTTCCTCGCCTTTGGCTTCGTGCTCATCACCTTCAGCTGCCACTTCTATGACTTCTTCAACCAGGCTGAGTGGGAGCGTAGCTTCCGGGACTATGTGCTGTGAGTGAGGGGCCCTGGGCTTGGCTGTGGGAGTGGTTGGGATTGGAGCGTCAGCTAGAATGCAGCATTGCATCTGCTTGTGGTCTTCCACCGTCCTGCTCAGGTATGAATAGCTTCCAAAAGTGCTGTCTGCACCCCCTGGGCAGGATGTCCTGTGTGTTTGCAACTGTTCAGAAGCCAACCCATGTGCCTCTGCCTGGTTGGGATCTGTGTGCCGTCTACCGTCTGTGGCTCTCCCCAAGTCACTGCCCAGGACCAGGCTCTCGGGCAGCTCAGCAGTCTGGTCAAGTTTGCCAGTTTTGCTTGAGCGTTTCTGTATCTCAGTAAAGGTGAACCATGGCGACTGAGGCATCTCCACTGCTTAAAGGATGCCTGCTGCTCCTAGGGGTCATGGTTAAGACCTCTCTTAAAAGGGAGACTGTTTTTAGCCATCGTCAGTTCCCAACATCTATACCTGTTAGCTCCCAAATGCCTGTAACTCCCAGCTCCAGAGATTCAACGCCCTCTCCTGACTCTGCAAGCACCTGGACATAAGTCTCTCTCTCTCTCTCTCTCTCTCTCTCTCTCTCTCTCTCTCACACACACACACACACGCACACACACACACGCACACACACATACACAGATACATCTAAAGAAAACTTTAATACAATAGGAGAGAGGGATGCTTGCACTGACTGCTTTTGGCTCATCCTTAACTTTTCCCCTTTTACTTTAGGGAGCTGTAACTCAGTGATGCTGGGTTTTTGTCCCAGAAGTTTGATGTGAGGCTCAGACAGCAGTAGTTTATAAAAGCTCTCTAGATGACTCCAAAGCGTGTCACCGGGACTAGTATATAACCCAGTGGTAGAGTCTGGCTTGCGTGGGATTCCATGTCCAACCCCTGCACCATGAGAATCACACAGTGAGGCTCAGCTCTTTCCTGTATAGATTTATGTCTGGTTGCCTTCTTATCGGATTCCAATAGCCTTAGCTTTTGACCATCCCTTGTTATAGATGCCAAGCCAATGTGACCATTGGGCTGCCTACCAAGAAGCCCATTCCTGATTGTGAGATCAAGAATCGGCCCAGCCTCCTGGTGGAGAAGATCAATCTGTTTGCCATGTTTGGCACTGGCATTGCCATGAGCACCTGGGTCTGGACCAAGGCCACCCTGCTCATCTGGAGGCGCACCTGGTGCAGGTGGGGTCAGCAGCCATCTAATCTTGTCCTTCCCCTCTTACTCTCAGCCTTATGTCTTCACTTGAGGGCCTTGTCTTATGCTTCCAAAGCACAGACTGGGCAGGGTTTGCCAAAGCAAGTCGGGATGGCTGGTTTCTTAGCAGCTCACCGCTGCCCTCTAGGGGACAGCGAGGGGAGTCAGAACCAGAGTTTTGGAGGAGGAGCCGCAGGAGCCCTGCATTCTAGGCATGTTTTGTTGCTGTGAAGGCCTCTGCTCCTCAGAGTCCTCAGGACTCCGGGTCCTTAGAATCCCAGGCCTTTCCACAGACTTGAAAGGAAGTGCTGCTCCTGCACTTGCAAGCCCCACCCCTTCTGTTCTCAGGTTGACTGGGCACAGTGATGATGAACCCAAGAGAATCAAGAAAAGCAAGATGATTGCCAAGGCCTTCTCTAAGCGGCGTGAACTGCTGCAGAACCCGGGCCAGGAGCTCTCCTTCAGCATGCACACTGTCTCCCATGATGGACCTGTTGGTGAGCCTCAGTGTCTTCTCCTGCTGAGACACTTGACCTCCACAGTACCAGGCCCATTTCCATTTGGATACACGGATTGTTTGGCAAACTGAGGATCGAGGCACTCACTCACACTCCGCTCCCTCCTGGGTGCCCTGTCATGTTTCACCTCCCATCCTCCACCTCCACTCCTTTCTTCCCTTGGCCTGTTCTTGGTATTGCAATTCTCTGGGGGCTCTGCTCCCTCTCCCTTCTTCTCCGCCATCTCCAGTGACTTTTCTGAGCCAGAGTCAGGGTGCTGCTATTAGACTTACTGGTTTTTAAAAATTTTTATTTATTTTTGCACTCCAGACTTTATTCCCCTCTCGGTCCACCTCCCTCCCGACTGTTCCATACCCCATACCTCCTCCCCACCTCCCCCACTCTTCCCCGATCTCCACAAGGATGTCCCCACCCACCCCACCAGACCTCTAAACTTCCTGGGGCCTCCTGTCTCTTGAGGGTTAGGTGCATCTTCTCTGACTGAACCCAGACCTGGGACCCTCTGCTGTATATGTGTTGGAGGCTGGTACTAGACTTATGATCTCAAGTTTTACTTTTGGGGATCAGAGGCTGCTCCACTCAGACTTTGAATGGGCACTGGTTACAGGGTGGATTTTTTACCAGCTGCAGTAGGAAGGACTGGCTAGGAAAGATGAAATGTATTACATAAGGAGGGGTCATTGTTCTTTCTTTCCTTTCATCCCCAAAGCCGGTTTGGCTTTTGAACTCAATGAACCCTCAGCTGATGTCTCCTCTGCCTGGGCCCAGCACGTCACCAAGATGGTGGCTCGAAGAGGAGCCATATTACCCCAGGATGTGTCTGTCACCCCTGTGGCAACTCCAGGTATGAGGGCTCTGTCTTCTGCAGGGAGGAGGAGTGTGTGGACACACTGGCTAGGAGTTCCTGGGCTGAATATATGGGGAAGGAAGGAAAGGCCCTGGAGGATCTGCAGGGGGTGCCAAGGCTTGGGAAGCCTGGAGAGATGGCTCCTAGAACTCAAGACTAGGGATTCTGGCAAGGGAAGGACAGAAAGAACAGAATAAAGCCCTAAGCTGTGTTCTTTATCCTCCTGACAGTGCCACCAGAAGAACAAGCCAACCTGTGGCTGGTTGAGGCAGAGATCTCCCCAGAGTTAGAGAAGCGTTTAGGCCGGAAGAAGAAGCGGAGGAAGAGGAAGAAGGAGGTGTGCCCCTTGGGGCCAGCCCCTGAACTTCACCACTCTGCCCCTGTTCCTGCCACCAGTGCAGTTCCTCGGCTGCCTCAGCTGCCTCGGCAGAAGTGCCTAGTAGCTGCAAATGCCTGGGGAACAGGAGAGCCCTGCCGACAGGGAGCCTGGACTGTAGTCTCCAACCCCTTCTGCCCAGAGCCTAGTCCCCATCAAGATCCATTTCTCCCTGGTGCCTCAGCCCCCAGGGTCTGGGCTCAGGGCCGCCTCCAGGGGCTGGGATCCATTCATTCCCGCACTAACCTAATGGAGGCTGAGCTCTTGGATGCAGACTCGGACTTCTGAGCTTGCAGGGCAGGTCCTAGGATGGGGAAGACAAGTGCACGCCTTCCTATAGCTCTTCCTGAGAGCACACCTCTGGGGTCTCATCTGACAGTCTATGGGCCATGTATCTGCCTACAAGAGCTGTGTACGACTGGCTAGAAGCAGCCAGACCATAGAAACAAGCTGAACACAGCCACTGATAGACCTCACTTCAGAAGCAAGACCTGCAGTTCAGGACCCTTGCCTCTGCCCCCCAATTAGAGTCTGGCTGGCAGTGTTAGTCTCCAACAGAGCTTGTACTAGGGTAGGAACGGCAGAGGCAGGGGTGATGGTACCCAGAGTGGGCTGGGGTGTCCAGTGAGGTAACCAAACCCATGTCTGGCAGATGAGGGCTGGCTGCCCTTTTCTGTGCCAATGAGTGCCCTTTTCTGGCGCTCTGAGACCAAAAGTGTTTATTGTGTCATTTGTCCTTTTTCTAGGTGGGAACAGGACTCTCTTTTTCCTCTTCCTGGTAGTTGTAATGACTACTCCCATAAGGCCTAGAACTGCTCTCAGTAGGTGGCCCTGTCCAAAACACATCTTCACATCTTAGTTCCACTAGGCCAAACTCTTATTGGTTAGCACCTTAAAACACACACACACACACACACACACACACACACACACACACACACACACACCCTCTTACTTCTGAGCTTGGTCTCAAGAGAGAGACAACTGGTTCAGCTCCAGGCCTCTGAGAGTCATGTTTTCTTCCTCACATCCATCCAGTGGGGATGGATCCTCTGACTTAAGGGGCTACCTTGGGAAGCCTCTGTAGCTTCAGCCAGGCAAGAAAGCTTCTTCCAACTTCTGTATCTGGTGGGAAGGAGGACTCCCTACTTTTTACAATGTCTAGTCATTTTCATAGTGCCCCACATTCAAGAACCAGACAGCAGGATGCCTTAGAAGCTGGCTGGGTTCCAGGTCAGAGGCTCAGTATGAGAAGAAGAAATATGAACAGTAAATAAAACATTTTTGTATACGTTCATGTGTGTTTCTTTCCCCCAGCCCCAGCTCTGGTTTATGTACCTGGTCCAGAACTTCCATGTATTCCTGAGTCCTTTTTGACCAGTGGAGAGCTTGCTGGTGTGGTCATGACTGACAGCTAGGCTGATTCAGGGTAATATGCTGGCTACCCTCTCTGGCTACTTGGCTGTAAATGGACAAAAGATGCTCAGTGGCCAGCATCCCTAAGTTCCAAACATAAAGAGAATCAAGGGCAGACATTCAGGATGCCCCTTGAGTGGCTGTGGGAAGTGTTTTCCTCATGTATATAGATGGGCACAGCTCCTGCCAATCCCAGGTTCTACCACTGCAAGGCTGGCATGCTCTGCCTTCTACCAGAGATGTTAGGTCAGGGACATTCTGAATCACAGCTTCCTTTCTGGGCAGTCAAAGGAATTCAAACACAAGGAAAGCTTATTGGTTTGCTTCTTTAAGCTACCAGCAGAAGATTGGGAACTGGATTCAAGTGACTCTAAGTTCTGTCACAAGGTCTGTAGAGAAAAGGCAGCGAGAGCCACAGGCCTGAGGATCCTGTGGAGCGCTGACCTGGCTTATGAGGAGTATGCCCTTCTTCAGCTGTGTGTGTGACGGGGACAGCAGGTTCCAGGAAGAGGAGAAAGGGCATGCTGGTTTTACCCTAGGTGTCATGTAGATATGTTATACCACTGACAGCTGACACCCAGGGCTGGCTTTACTAGGCACTCTTCCGAACCTTCCACAGGATCCAGCTCATGCAGTGTCACAGCCCTGACAGGTTCTTAGGCCCCTCAAGACACTGAGGCAGAAAAGGCCTAATAGGCTGCTCCAAACTATTCAGCTACTGGTAATGCTGGCACCCAGGCATGGTCTCCAGGTTTCAGGTTGACAGGGATCCAACCAGAGGTGCTCTTTGCATGGAAACAAGTTCAGCAAAGTGAAGCAACCCCGCAGCCCGAGAAGCACAGGCACCGGTCCAGTATTTCTGATTCTGAAGTCCCGCTCTCTGGCTCAGCAGAAATTCTCTCAGATTCCCCATTTTGTGTTCCCTCAGGCCACCCCCTCCTCTGCACTTACATGTGATGTTCATTCTTGCCGTCCCAGCTCTGTACAGAAATGAGGCTTACAAAAAAAAAAAAAACAAAAAACAAACAAAAAAAAAAAACCCAAAACTTTGACAACATTTAAAACAGCTGATCAGTGTTGGTTATTATTTTCTGAAATAAAAAAAATTGCTACAGTTTTCTTTTCCTCATTTCATCTCCAGGAACATTTAACTGTTTCTTTTCTTCATTCCTTTTCTTCTTTGAAAGGTCGCTTGTGTACAGGATGAAATATTGAGATCAGTCTGGGCCTTCAAATGGAAACCTGTATGGTTGCAGTGGCAGATTGTACACACTAGAGGGCAGTACTAACGCAATTTGTTTTCTGTGTGATACCCAAGCAAACAGGCAGCCATACAGGATTTCTGTGGGAGTGGCAGAAGTCACTCCCAACAATGACCACCATTCCATCTAAAAGTCTTGAATCCAGTTCCTAAGGAAACACTTCCAGGTTCAAGGGGTGCCTTTGGTTTCCTGCTGCCCTGAGAACCACTTCCCTACCAGCTCTGCTTTCTGCCTTGCCTGGGTTCTTGGGTTTCCCTATCACACTCTCAACCTTAGACTTCCAGTTCCTACTTCTATTGGTTCCAGTTTCCTTCTTAATTATTTTTATTTTATGTTGACTACAAGTATGTCTGTGTGAGGATGTTGGATCTCCTGGAACAGGAATTACAGACAGTTGTAAGCTGCTATGTGAGTGCTGGGAATTGAACCTGGGTCCTCTGGAAGCCCCTGGCCCAAGTTTCCTTAAAGCAGACTGCACTGCCCTAACCATTCCCCTCGCCCACTTAAGCTTCTGGTGTAAAACATTGAAAAGACAAGGAAATCACAAAGAACAACAGACTAGCAACCAGGGCTGGAGAGAAAAGGCTTGCCTTGCAAGCATAACAGCTTGACTACCTGAGTTTGGTCCCTGGAGTCCTCAAGGTGGTATGTGTACCCATGTGCACACATATAAGCATTCATTTTTATTATGTTTACTTACTGTGTAAACATGTGGGTATGCCCACGTGCCATGCAGTTTTCAGAGGACAGCTTTCAGGAGTCAGTTCTCTGGTTTTTTGAGAGGAACAGTCTGTATTTTTCGGATTTCTTTTCTACTGTTTGTTTTGAAACAAGGTCTCAGGCCTTGTTTTTTTGTTTTTGTTTTTCAAGACAGGATTATTCTATGTAGCCCTAGCTGTCCTAAATTTGCTTTGTAGACCAGGCTGGTTTCGAACTCAGAGAGCCTGAGGGCTGAGATTAAAGGCATGAACCACTATGCCTGGCTCAGGTCTTGTTATATAGCTTGGACTGGCATGTAACTTTGTATATGTGTCACACTGGCCTTAAATTCTCAATTCTGCTTCAGCTTTCTGATAAGCTGGTACTATAGGCAGGCACCTCCATGCTTCTTATATTTTCTTATTTCAGATGCAGTTTATATATTGCTTTGTGTTTGTTTGGCCTTTTAGCTTTTTCACATTTACTTATTTCTTCATTTGTTTATTTATGTGTGTATAAAAGCATGTGTGGGTGCCATGTGGAGGTCAGAAGACAGATTATGGGACTGGGTTCTCTTCTTGTATTATATGGGTTGTGGGGCTTGAATTCGGGTCGTCAGCTTGGTGGTAAGTGCCTCCACCTGCAGAAGAGTTTGTCTGCCAGTCCGTCTGTCCATCCTATCTATCTATCTATCTATCTATCTATCTATCTATCTATCTATCTATCTATCTATCTATCTGTGAGACTGGGTCATGCTATGTAGCCAGAATGAACTCATATTCTCTATGGAGTTCTACTCTGGACATTGGAATCATACTTTTTGTCTACAGAATTTTGAAATTCCACAATGGTAGAAGTCAGCAGAGGTCTGTTTTCAGAGACTGTGCTAGGCATCTAGTGGCTCTTGCTATTCTTGCTCTTACCTGGGGTTTTATACAAGCCAGGCAAGTCCTCTATCACTGTTGTATCCTAACTCCTTCTCTATTTCTTTTCCCCGTCTGGGATTTGGGCTTTCATTATTTGGGGTTTGCGAGCAGGTTGTCTAATTTATTTTTTACATTTGTGAGTTTCAAATGAGTACTTTATCTGCATCGTTTCCACCCCACCCTCTCCTATATTTTATTTCAATCTCCTGTGGTTTTGTATTCTCTTACTGTAGTGCTAGGAATGGAACCCAGGCCTTGGAGCATGTGCAGCAAATACTCTGCCGCTGAACTGGGCCTGCGGCTCTGCTTTTGAGAGGTAAAGAAAAGAATGTGCTCATCTAAAAAAACGAGGAAAAAAAAAAAGGAACACCACAGCTGTTCGATACATAATCTTATGTATTATGTCAAAATATACATTAAAATGCATGTAATGAATATAAGCTACCATTTTCACCATCTGAGGAAAAGCTAGAAAACCTCTTTTTTTTACACAGGAATACGCACACCTGTAATCTCAGCACACTTAGGAGGTTGAGGCAGGAGGACTTGCTGAAGTTTTGGGCTAGCCTGGTCTAAATGGTAAGTTCTTGGCCAGCTAGGCTACACAGGAAGATTTCTACCTCCACAAACAACCACCACAACAAAAATTTTCTATTTAAAGTTTTCTAATGAAAAAAAAATTCTGCTACAGGCTTTCGATTAAACTGTGCTTTTGTTTTCTGGATGCTTCCTCCTTGAAACTGCATGCTCTGTCATAAATACAGTATCGTAAGTCTCCAAGTGATTTGGTGGTAGTGGGGTACGGTCTATGTACCCTAGGCAGGCTTTAACGGCTCAGTCTAGCCCAGGGCAGCCTTGAACTCACAAAGCCTTCTTCCTCAGCCCCCTGAGTACTGGGATTACATGTGAGCACTACCAGTTGTTTTATAATTTAAAAATGTTAGCCTCTACCTCTTTTCTTGTGCTGTTGGAGGGGGAACCCAAGGCCTCACTGCGCCCCAGGATTCCTATCTCCCTATCTTGCTTTCACATAAGAGGTTTGCTGCGCATGCACGGTGTGGCACTAGGTGTTCCATGCCGGACGATCGTCACTCCTTGTGATCTGGCTGGCCTATTTCCTTGCAGAATCCCTCAGCATTAGTTTCTTCATTTTCTCTCTTGGACTGGTCAGATACCTCATGGAAGATTATTACTGTCTGCCAGGCTCCTGGAAGCTGAATGAACCAGATGAAGGGAAAAGACCTGTAGGCCTAAAACGTCTTTTAATAGTTAACAGACTTGTGTAGTCTTAAGGCTTCTAATGTGGTAATTCCACCTTCATGGATGCTTGGTTTGCCTCAGCAACAAAGCTGTGCCTTGGAAGCAGCAGATGAATAAGACGGAGCTAAAAAGTATGAAGACTGTGATCTGATTGTTGGTTCCATGCAATGGTAGAATCTGCATAAACAGGGGCTACACATGTGTCTCTTTTCAGGGCTCAAACTCATTATGTTTCATCACCACATCCCACTGAAGGATCACTTCTCTGCTCGGTAATCAACTCTAGTGGCTGGCCAGGTAAGCAGCTGCTGGGTATGAGCTCCTCATATGCCAGGTGGCCGTGCTGAAGCTCCCTTGTGTATTGGGGAGGAAAGAAATCGGTAATAAAGTTGTTAGCCTCTGCCCAGCAGCTGGAGGACGGAGCTCTGGGCCCCTTCTTCATAAGAGGAAGGAAATGATCAAAATTGGACACACCAGGAGAAAGCCTAATAAGCTTTTGTGTCTGGCAGACTTTTGGGGTTTGTGGCAATAACAGTGCTCAGGTGTCCTTCAGCACAGACCTGGAAATAACAGCTACCAAATGAAGAGACTTCCAGGGTACTAGTAAGAGATGGCAGGAGCTCAAGCAGGTGATTTCCCCCTTTGTCTTATTCTTTTTTTTTTAAAGGTTTATTTATTTATTATATATATAGCATCCTGCCTGCATGTACACCTGTAGGTCAGAAGATCCCATTACAGATGGTTGTGAGCCACCATGTGGTTGCTGGGATTTGAACTCAGGACCTCTGGAAGAACAGCCAGTGCTCTTAACCTCTGAGCCATCTCTCCAGCCCTCTCTCTTTTTTTTTTTTTTAAAGAATTATTTATTTTGGGGACACAGCTACAGTGTACTCACATATAATAAATAAATATCTTTAAAAAAAGAATAATTTATTTTATGTATATGAGTACACTGTAGCTGTCACTACATTACACTGGTGTGTAGCTACTCAGACACACCAGAAGAGGGCATCAGATCCCATTACAGGAGGTTGTGAGCCACCATGTGGTTGCTGGGAATTGAACTCAGGACCTCTGGAAGAGCAGTCAGTGCTCTTAACCTCTGAGTCATTTCTCCAGCCCTGTCTTATTCTTGCTTAGAAAAAAGTAGATTCTCTCATGATGAGCTGGCCAGTGGTCTGAGGGAGCTTTTAGGGCTGTTGTCACTTTCTGAGCAGTCACAAACTGTGATCCTCTTTGCCTCAGTTTCTTTAGGAATAAAAAAGCCTACTTCATAATATGCTAAAAGAGTCAACCACATGTTAAGGCTTTTTTCCCCCTTTAGGTAATATTCACATAAAAATTTAAAGACTGTGCAATAAAAATAATTTTTAAGCTCGTGTATACATGTGTGTCTGTACGACCAGAAGAGGGGGTCACATCCCCTGGAGCTGGCGTTACAGGTGGTTGTGAGTTCCCCAATGTAGTTGTTGGGAACAAATCCAGTAAGGGCTCCGAAGTTCTGAGCCAACTCTCTGACCCCTAGAAAGTGTGGTGTTGTCTCTTGCTTTTTGGTTTAATTTGCTTCCTTTCTTCCCTCCTTTCAAGTATGAGTGCTCTAGCAACTTGCACATCTGCATGTCAGAAGAGGGCATCAGACTGCATACTATAGATGCTTGTGAGTCACCAGGTGGTTGCTGGGAATGGAATTCAGGATCTCTGGAAGAGCTTGCCCTTAACTGATAAGCCATCACTCCAGCCCCAGTCTAATTCGTTGTTGTTATTGTTATCTCTTCACGGCCCTCACCCCTCCCCGACAGGGTTTCTCTGTGTAGTCTGGCTGTCCTGGAACTTGTTCTATAGACCAGGCTGGCCTTGAACTGCATGCCTTTGCCTTCCAAGTGCTGGGATTAAAGGCATGTGACACAACTGCCTGGCGTTTAGTCCAATTTTTAAAATTATAAACATTTCCTTTTATCATTAAAAGATTATTGGAGAACAATTCTTACAAGAAAAAAATCTATCGTCAGTAGAACATTAGTTTCAGGTAACTTTCTTATTTTTATGCCAGGGTTTGGCTAAGCAGTCAAAGATAACCTTAACAAACTTTTGATTCTCAGGTCTCAGTCTCCTGAGTGTTGGGATTACCCTATGACCTACCCAGTAGGTACACAATTTTATTTTATTTTTGTTATTAAAAATAAAACTGATCAACAGTTAAGAGAATTCGATGCCCTTTTAGAGGACCGAGGCCCCATTCCCAGTACCCAGATATCATCTTAAACTCTAACTCTAGTCCTTTAATTACATGTGTGCGGTGGAATGAAAGAAAATTAACTTTAAAAAAAAAAAAAACCAAACCAGGGTCTTGCTTCATGGCTCAGCTGACCTTGAACTATTATTACTGGTGATACATGCTTCAGATGTTCAAATTACTGCTGCGTACTCCACCCTACCTTGACGAGATTTCTTTCTTTCGGGGTTTGATTTTAGTTTCTTAATTCAAGAGTACGCCAGAAATCATGGCAGCAGGAAATGGCTTATTTGATTTCTTCTAGAAACCATCCCACTGAAGAAAGGCTCCGAACGGAGCAAAACCATGCCTTCTCGCCTGCAGCCGGAATTCAACTCACCTGACATGCCGCTTTTCCTTTAAAGACCGCCCGCACGATCGCACACATGCGCACACCCCGGAGGAAATTCACGCCGGCAAGGGAGCGAGTCATTCTTCCCCCACTTTCCCTGGGGTTTCTGGCATTCCTTTCCGGAAACCGCAACCCCTCTGGAGACATTTTCCTCATCTATTCCGTCGCGTCATCCGTTTTTATACTTTTCTGTTAGTCGCTGTCCTGGGAGTTCCCTCTCCACAGACTACTACTTTCCAGAGGAAGGCCAAAAGGACTACAACTACCAGGGGACTCTGCGGCCTGTCCGCCCCCCCGCGCGCGCAGTGCAAGTTGGGTTCTGAGGTCCCACGATCTTCTAGTCGCGTGCAGCCCGGAGCAAGCGCACTACAGGTTCCGTGGCGCCTCGCGTGTGAGTCAGACAGGGGTGGGGCGGGGCTGGAGAGGCCGGGCTGGCGGCGAGAGAGCGGGCGGAGGAAGGGGGTGGGAGCGCAGGCGATGGAGGGGAGGAGTGGGGGTATGGGGGAGGGAAGGGGAAGGGAGGCGGGAGGCGGGGCCGAGTGGGAGCTGGAGCTAGAGTCAGAGTCGGCGGTTGCAGTGGAGGCGGTGATGTCGGTGCAGGTTGTGTCAGCAGCGGCTGCCGCCAAGGTGCCTGAGGTGGAGCTGAAGGATCTGAGCCCCTCTGAGGCGGAGCCTCAGTTAGGACTGAGCACGGCGACCGTGGGCGCCATGGTACCCCCAGCGGGTGGCGGGGACCCAGAGGCTCCAGCTCCAGCTCCCGCGGCAGAGCGGCCCCCGGCCCCTGGCCCGGGCTCGGGGCCCACCGCGGCTCTCAGCCCTGCGGCAGGGAAGGTCCCTCAAGCGTCGGCCATGAAGCGGAGCGACCCTCATCACCAGCACCAGCGGCATCGCGACGGCGGCGAGGCCCTGGTCAGCCCCGACGGCACGGTCACCGAGGCGCCGCGCACGGTCAAGAAGGTACTGGGGTCGGGCTGCCTCTCTTCTCGGAGAGGCGGGGAGGGCGGGCATGGGAGCGGCGGCCCTTCACGGCACGGCAGCACCCCGTTCCACACCCTCTAGGTCGTGGAGCCGAGAGTCTTTTCCCACCCTTGAACCCGCTCTTAGAGCGGCCGCCACCCGGTGCTCCGCTGAGAAGCGAAGCCTCCAGGTACCACGGGCAGACTTCGCTACTAATAACATGGAGGTAGCGCCCTTCTCTACTACTTGAACGAGGCAGGGGAGGAGAAGCACCTACTACTACACCCCCCGCCTCCAGCACACTCCGCGTGTAATTTTCCGGGCTGTTCCGCGGCATAGAAAAACCTTCCCTCCAGCGATAAGGATAGTAAGATCTTTTTCCTTGGAGAACGAGGAAGCAGTAGTTAGCTCTCATGAGAGCTCAGGAAACCCTCTGAGTTGCCCGGCTTCTGCACAGATGATGACTTTCTGCCTTTCTGTGGCCAACAGCTTTCCACAGGGTAGTACTGATCTGTGCCCTTCCTTTCTAGCCATTGCAATTCTCTTGTACTGTGATTGGAGAAGGGTAATGGAGAGATGCTTCGTTCACTCTGAAGAGGTCTCTAGGATTACTAGATTGTATCTGAGGAGAATGCCTATTTCATTCCTATCCTTATTGTGAGAAGAAAGTGTTAGGAAGAAATGCCTGCTACTTTTGGAAAGTAATCATTTGGAGCTGTCAGCTTCCTTCTTGAACAGACACGTGTAATGATAATACCCCCCATATTATTTATATATTGGCTATAACCTTTACCCCCCTCCCCTCATTTTAGCTCCCATTTATCGATGCTAAGTCGGCACAAGAGGAAAAAGACAAGAGATGTGGATCATCTAAAAAAAATATGGCTTTCATTTCCTGGAAACAATATGAACACCATAATTTATATTTTTTTCATTATGATAGGTACATTTTGTTCTGTCAGAACAACAATAAAAAAGATATGAAGTGTACATTAGGTTTACTATGTAGAGTTTAGGTGAACCTTGGATCCAGCAAAACATTTTGTTGTAATTATCTCATGACTTAGAGCAGTTAACTTTTTCATTCTGACTTCTCAAAGGTAGTGCTAAATGATGTCAGAGGCAAGACTGAAGGAAACTAACAGTGCTTTAGGACATGCTTTGTCCTTTGCAGCTTGGTGTGTCGTCCTCCCCTCTCCTTGCAATTATAGTTAAGTGGAGGAATTACACTTAAAAGAGGCAGCCTGGGCTAGGGCTGGAAGTACTTAGGTCAAAATTAGGAAATCCAAAGCATATTTCTCATGAGTTAAGATGGCCTGTAACTTTGGCCAAATCTTTTTCTTGTGACTATTTCTTCTAAAGTTTGTAATTTAGTTCTTTTAAGGATAAAATGTTTAATAAGTTACTTTTAGAGTGAAGTTTACACTTAGGTACAGACCTGGGTTTGAATATAGCACTCCCTCCCTAGTATTAACTTTTGAATAATTTGCAAATTGTATAAAGTAATTTCTTCTATAAAATGAGGGTATTAGTTATAATTCAGGATTGAAAATGTTTGTGGTCATCACATAGAACTTGGTACCTCTAGTAGAATCTTGATAACTTATTAGAATTTATTGTTTCTCTCCTCATTTTTTTAAGTGTATGTTACTGTGATCTTCTCTGGAAAAATATACATATTAGTAATAGTTCAATAGATTCTGTATAAAGAATTAAAAAAAAATGCACAGGCCAGTACCCTAGAGTCTGTTATTTAATTCTAAATGTGCTTCTTGGACTCTTTCCTTGTTGCTGAGCCACCTTCTTCTTCTTCTTCTTTTTTTTTTTTTTTTTTTTTTAATAAGTCTCAAAATCATGTTCCATGATTCTAGATTTACTCAGCAGCCTCAGGGCTGCTTGCCGACAGGGCCGAGCTTGCCTCACACTTGCAACCTCACCAAAAGCCCGTGTTATTTGGTGAACACTCAGCAGGTAAAGTCCTGGGCAAGGATGCATCTGTGTGACCTAAGTAAGCACATTGCTGAGCTTGGCTTCTCTTTTTTTTTTTTTTTTTTTTACCCCCACTCGCCTTTCTCTTGTCTTGTTAGGGTCTCAATCTCTGTAGCCCAGGCTACCTGGAACTAAGTAGCTGAGGCTGGCCTCTGTAATCTTCCTGCCTCAGCCTTCTGAGCACTGAGATAGCAGGTGTATGGCACCACACCTGGCCTGAACTTTTGTCTGTCTTTCTTTTTTTAAGACAAGGTCTAGGGCTGTAGACATGGCTCACTCGATAGCAGGCAAGAAGCTCTGGTTCGATCCACAGAAACATATAAACCAGACACAGAGGTGCTCAGCCGTAACCCCCATACTGAGGACAAGAGAACCAGAAGTTCAAGGTCATCCTTAGCTATATAGTGAGTTTGAGGCCAGCCAGGCTGGCTTTGAACTCATGAACTTTTGTGTCAGCTTCCTGTGTGCTGGGATTTGAAGTTTGTACCACATTTGACTTGCAGTTTTTAAAGAGCATAATCTCAAGTTTTCTTAATAGTGAATTGACTACATTTTCTCTATGTAGATGTCACTCAAGGAAAGACTGAGCTGTTTTGATTTGTTAAGCCTTTCTTGTTTCTCAGATCATCTTGATAAGTCTTTCTGTTCTTGACTCCCTACTGCTTTGTTAAAAGTGTGTGGAGGGATTGGGTATTCTAGGAACAAAATAGTTGCCTTTAGCTGTGTAAATGGTGACTGTTGCTTTTATTTTTTAATTAACAGAAATCTTATTTCCATTTCCATTGATGTTTCTCTTTTCCTGTCTTTGTACCAGTTGTCATTTTTTGGTTCTGTTACTCTGGTCAGCCTCACAAAGGAAGTACGTAAGAGTCAGACCGCTCAAGTTCAATTGTCATAAGAATGAACATGATGGGGAACAGTTTGCTTGGTCACATTTTACTTTTGGCCCTTGCCTTCATCCTGTAACTTGTACTCTATAGTCAGATCTTGTCATTGTGGTTATGAGACTTGTATTTAAAGTTTTTCTCCATAAGCATACTTTAAGTGAACTCAGTAAATATCTCTCAAGTAGTAATTTATAAAATGGGAAAGTAAGTTCCATCCTGAGCGACTGTAACAGCAGTTAAGAGCATTTCTTCCATGTGTCCTTAGAAATGGATGCTTAGCACAGCAGAGAAAAGAAGGCAGAAGAGGATTTCCGAGAAGCTGAAACTCTGGCAATAAGGCCACAAGCCTAAGAACCTCAGCTAGTGTGGGCTTATGTTACTATCGGTAATGACTATGTTCAAACAGACTTCATATTTTTCTTGGCAAACCTATCCGCATTGTACTTACTTTGTTGCTGTCAGGAGAGAATGAGTTGAGCCATGTTCATGCTTTCTTGCCCTGAATTGTTTAAGCCCTTGATTTGGTTAATTATAGATTACTGAAATTGAGTGTTTTGGATGGAGTCATGGGAATGTGAGAGTGGTGTGACTCCCTTGCCAGTTAGAAAAGTACAGCCTAGCAAAATGTTCAGTAAGGCAATTGGCAGTTGGACCCTAATAATAGTTACCATTAATTGGCCTTTTAGGTGCCAGAAGTTGTTACAGGCATTTCTGTAATCCTGACAAAAACATTATGAAATGCAGATGGCATTATCTCAGTCTTACTGATGAGGAAATGTGATTCAGATAGTGTAGTGTCAACCCCAGGGTTATACATCTGAAAAGTAGCACAGGTTTAAACCCATGTCTGTCCCCAGAGCCCATGTCTTTATCCCTGTGCCACACAGACTTTCTGAGCTGTTAGATCTTGGTCTCTGGTTTTCCCCTAGGAATCTGAGGGTTTTCTGAGTGAACTCAGGTGTGTCTAAGGTGTGTCTGTCTGGCTAAGGCTTAGATCATTCCAAGACCAAAGCGAAGAGAGTGAATCAGGCTTTTTTTTTTTTTTTTTTGGAAGAAAATGGGAGAAGACTGGACAAATGAGAACCTCACAGAATTGTAAAGTTAGAAGATGTGTAGAACATTTATACAGGGAAGAAATTTAAAATTAGTGATATTAGCCTTGTAACTCAATAATGTATTCCTTGCCCCACCCTTTCTTTTAGATAGAGACTTACTGTTTATCCTAGGTTGGCCCCTATAGTTCCATATACAGCCCAGGTTAGCCTCAGACTCCTGATCTATTTCCACCTTCTAGTATTCTAAGCATTTGACACCATGCCTGGCTTTATCCTTATTTTTAAACTTATGAATCTGGTTCCTTTCTGTTGAGCTAACAGTTTTCTTCTGTTCATTAAGTCCCTTCTCTATGAATCAGTCTTTGATTAAACCTTTGAGAATTAGAAAGGAAAGTGTACTGTTAGTTTTTTTTTTATTTTTTATTTTTACTTGTATTAGTGTTTTGCTTACATTTATGTCTGTGCACCACTTTTGTGTCTGGTACTAAAGGAGACCAGAAGAGGGCAGTAGCACCTGGAACTGGAGTTATAGCTGGTCTGGTTAGCTACCCTGTTGGTGCTGGGAATTGAATCCAGGTCCTCTGGAAAGCAGTCAGTGCTCCTGACCACTGAACCATCTCTCCAGCCCCCTTGTTAGGTGTTCTCAGTTTGTACCAGGCCTTGTACTTGCAGCTTGATATGTTCTATTTTATTTAATCTTTTAAAGAGCATTTAAAGATAGTGTTATCCTTGTTTTATTGAGGAAACAGATTAAGAAATTTGTCTCATAGTAGCACAGTAAATAATGTACTAGAGTGAACAGATTCCTAATTTGTTTGACTTTGGAGAGCAAATTGTGTAGATTTGCAATAGCAGGATGTTGCTCTAGGCCGTTGTTCCAGTTGTATGTTCTATGCCTTGAGGAAGACACCTAGAACAAAAATTTCCAGCTATTTGAACAAATTAGAAAATATAAATGGTCTACTTTCTCTTAATGAGAAAGAGGGAAAGATTTGCAACATTTTTTTCTTATCTTTTCTTTTTAAGTTTAGGGTTACGGTAAGGGTAAGGTTTAGGGTTAGGGTAAGGTTTGGGGTTAGGGTTAGGGTAAGGTTTAGGGTTAGGGTTAGGTTTAGGGTAGGTTTCGGGTTAGGGTTAGGGTTCAGATTTGCAACTTTTATTCAGAGTCTTTGTGAGCTGAATTTCTAAGTAATACCGTTCTGTTTTTATGGTAGGGCTTTTAAAAAGGGGTGTGTGTGTGTGTGTGTGTGTGTGTGTGTGTGTGTGTGTGTGTGTGAGAGAGAGAGAGAGAGAGAGAGAGGAGATAGATGGGGGATATATGTGTGCAATGGGGGTCATGCAGAGGTCAGAGGACAACTTCATGGAATGGATCTGGCTCTCTTTTTACTCTTATGTGGATAACAAATTCAGGCTATCAGCTTTCACAGCAAGTGCCTTTATCTGCTGAGCTATATCATTGGCCTTTAGATTTTCTAATTAGTTACTTCAAAAGTTAACAAAATACTTATTATGTTGTGTAAGCAGGTGAGTGCTATATATTTATATGTTTACCTTGTGCATGCTTGGTACGCACAGAAGCCAGAAGAGGGAATCAGATCCTGGAAGTGAATGGAGTTATGGGCTGTTGTGAATCACCATGTGGATGCTGGGAACTGCAGGAGCAGGAAGTGCTCTTAACTATTGGGCCATCTCTGCTGCCCCCCCTAATTATTTTAAAGACAAGCCTCCTTTATATAGCATGCTGGCTTTAAGCCTGAGATCATCCTGTCTTAGCCTTCACAAGTGCAAGGATTATAGGCATTGTGCATGCCTGACTTACAGTAGTTCTTATTACTACTTGAGAGGTATAACCGAGATGGACGGGACGAGAGCCGTCTTGGCTATTGACTAGATCTTCCAGGCTGCCCTATGTTCATGTGATAGACACAACTAGAGGACCTAAAGTTCATTCACAGGATGGGTGGTTTCAGTCAGCCTGATAAGACTTTACATACTTTATAGGAGCCTTTTATGGTCCTATTACTTATGGCTGGGAACTTGATGAGACCAGAACAAAGGAGAAAGTTTCTTATGGCAGTTTTTAAGACTGAACTTCCTATTTTAAAATGTGTATTGCAGACACATTTTATATGTATATTCAGGTGCTTTTGTGTATACATGGAGGCCAGAGGACAGCTGGTTGGAATTGGTTCATAATATAGGTTCCTGGGGTCAAACTCAGGGGTCAAAGGTAGCAAACACCTTCACCTCATTGGGCCATCTTGCTGGTCCCTCTAAGATTAGGCTAAGTTAAATAGCTTAAGACATGCATAATTTTTTCTCCCTCTTCCACAGCTGTTTGTGAACAGTTATCTATTTTCTTCTCTTTGGAGATTTGAATTAGTAGCTGGCGATTTTTAAATTTTGTTTTCAAGGCTCTGTCAATCAAAACTGTCAGTTTTGGGCACTGAGTTTTTAGGACTTATGTAAACTAGGCTGCTAGAAAACTAGTTGAGTAAGACTTTCCTTAAAACCTTTTTGAATATTGCATATCAGACTAAAACTACCTCCAGTGCTCCACTGTGGCCCTTTTGATTACTTTAAAAGAAGGAGCAGCAAGATGGCTCAACAGGGAAAGGCTCCTGTTGTCAATCCTGATGACCTGACTGAGTTCTATGTCTGGAATCCACATGGTGAAAGAGAACTAAGTCCCCAGAGAATGATCTCCATGTGAAACAATTTCTCTCTCTCCCTCTCTCTTACACACACACACACACACACACACACACACACACACACACACACACCTAATGTAATTTTTAAAAATTAAAAAATATTAGGAAAAAAGGATTTAATAATATTGTTCTTGGGGGGTTGGGGATTTAGCTCAGTGGTAGAGTGCTTGCCTAGCAAGCACAAGGCCCTGGGTTCAGTCCTCAGCTCCGGAAAAAAAAAAAAATATTGTTCTTGGAAACTCCTTTATTGGTCTTTGTGATGTGCCTACAATTTACTCAGTACATACTCTTTGCCAGACCTCTGTCTTAGCTATTAATCCTCATAACAACTTTTATCAGATGAGTAGCTTTATCTTTATTTTATAGATGAGAAAATATAGGCTTAAAGAGAGTAATTAACATGCCTGAGGCTTTGCCAATCTGTGATGCCTTTGGGATCAGTGAGATGAAACATTACCCATAGCAACAGTGGGAGGCTTTGTCACATTGCCAGCCCCTACTGCTCTGACCAAACTCCCATGTGATGTCTGCGTGAGCTGCTGCTGGGACTGCTCTGTGTAACCCTTGGACATTAGCATCTACCCTGTTACTGGAGGAGGCAGAAGCCACCATGCATCATCACATCCTTGTTTCCTTTGTCACCGACTTCTCATTGCCCATCTTATACTAAGCTGTTTTACCATTGTCTTCATCCTTTCAGCTGACTCAGTTCTTGAAGCCTTTCTACTTTATTTTCCTCAACATCCCATTATCAGCAAATCCCCAAGTAGCACCAGCCTTTAGGTAGCAAGGTCAAGTCACGGAGTGAGAGTGGCAGTGCTGTTAGTGTTGGCACATGGTGTCTAGAACTGTAAGACGAAAACCAGCTGTAGGCTGGTTCACAATCACTCGAAATCTCTTTGACAAACCAATTTGATAATTTTGGATTTTTTTTTTTTTTGGTTCTTTTTTTCAGAGCTGGGGACCAAACCCAGGGCCTTGCGCTTCCTAGGTAAGCGCTCTACCACTGAGCTAAATCCCCAGCCCTAATTTTGGATTTTTTTAAAGCTGTGTATCCTTGAAATAGGTTTTCCATCCTGGATGCTATTTCGCATTCTTTCTGTATATTCCTTTTCTGTTTATTTCAGTCCAAATTGACTTGTAGTACTTGTGAAACTGAGTAATGGACTGTCTGTACTAACACTTCTACCTTCCTTGTTGCTGGAACCTATGGAGCTGAAAGTGGCTGAAGAAAATCTGAAAGCTAGACAGATCAGTGTCCGATGAATTGGTAATCATCAGCCTTGTGAGACACCGGCCATGTCTAGCAGTATTATGCATGTCTCTAGCAAGTCCACCTTCCCATTGCAAATGACTGTTTCATACTGTACCTCTCCTGTTTTATGTGCCCTTCTGTTTAAGCCAGTTGTAAGCGTTCTCTCTCACTACAAGAACAGAAGGCCCCACATGGAACTTCTCTGTCCTTTCTATCTACAAACCTGTGTCTGCCTGGGGCTCACCTTATTCTTTGTGTTATTGGAAGAGGAAGTGTCCTTATTCTGTCAAAGATAAGTCCCTCACAGGTGCTTTAATCACGTTCTTTTCAGTACTATTAAAGGAGTCTTCCTCTGGTTATTTCCTCTGTCTTCAGTATTTTATCAATATTCAGACTTGCTTTGCCTTCTTCATTCTGGCAGCTCTATTCTTCAGCCTTCCGACTTCCTTTTCGTCTTTTAGAATCCATCTTTGTACAGGATTTTTCTATGCATACATTTTTAATCCTTATGAACTCCTTAGCCCATTCTTATACTCTGACAGGAAGGAAACCTATTGCTAGTGTTCATTAGATTGGAAAATGTTTGTTTGTTTTTTTTTTTTTTTTTTGTTCACTCCTTAGGCTTCTGTGACACTGCTCTTTTGTTCTTTGGAGGCAGGGTCTCCTAGCAAGTATCATAGCACTTGTTACAGAGTTAAGGCTGCCCTTGAGCTTCTGATCCTTCTGTCTTCTGCCTCCACCTCCCTAGTGTTGGGATTACAGGTGGGCACTTCCGCACCCAGTTTTATGACATTGTTTATTTGTTTGGTTAGTTGGTTGGTTTTTACTAGTTTTCATTTAACGTTTTTGGCTGTGCCACCTCTTCCTTTTTTTTTTTTTTTTGGTTCTTTTTTTCGGAGCTGGGGCTCGAACCCAGGGCCTTGCGCTTCCTAGGCAAGCGCTCTACCACTGAGCTAAATCCCCAACCCCTGTGCTACCTCTTCTTTGTTGACACTTCCTTCTTGGTCTTGGGACCTCTGTTCTAGTCACTGAGTTTTCTTCCCCAGTTACCCATATAATTCCTGTCTAATAGTATCATCTATATCCCAGTAACTCCCAGAAGTATTCCTTTAGCTAAGACTTCTCTTCTGAATGCCAGTCTTAGGTTTGTACAGCTGCCTAGTACAACCAAACACAATAGTTTTATGTCTAAAACTTAATTTTATTTGTTTGTTTTTAGATTTATCTTATATGTATGAATGTCTTTTGTGCACCATGTGCTTGCCTTGTGTCCATAGAGGAACTGGAGTTAAGGTTGGCTCTGAGTGACCATTGGGGTGCTAGGAATTGGATCTACGACCTCACAATCTATAAGAACTTTTTCTTTTCTTTTTTTTGGGGGGGGGGTTTAAGACAGGGCTTCTCTGTGTAGCTCTGGCTGTCCCGGAACTTACTCTATAGACAAGGCTGGCCTGGAACTCAGAGATCTGCCTACCTCTATCTCTCAAGTGCTGGGATTAAAGGTATGTGCTGCTGCTGCTACCCCCACCCCCCATCAAGTGCTTTTAATTGATGAGTCATCTCTTTAGCTCCCTAAAACTGAATTTCATTAATTACCAAAATGTTTTGTTCTTACTTTCTTCTGTCAATTAACTGGTACTTGCATTATTTTTCTTTCATTTGTTTGTTTTTTGGTGCTACAAATGGAATCCAGGGCCTTGTACATACTCTGCCATTGAGCTACATCCCTGCCTCTCACAAATGCTCTTAATTATCCAAATGAACCTTGAAAATATTCTTGTAAAATATTTCAATTTTATAAAGCAGAAGTCCTTTGCTGGCCCCAGCAATTCTCATTTGCTTCCCCAGAGGTGACTTCTGCTATCCACTTGTCTTTTTAGACTTTCCTATGAATTTCCATGCATTTGTATTAAATTTATGGCCTTATATTAACTTGTACATAAGTGAAAAGCACACCTCAGGCTCTTTTTTAAATATTTAATACAATATTGAAATTTACATATATATGTTCTTTCCATATCAACACACATATATTTATCTTATTTTTGTTTATTTTTTAAAGACGGAATCTTACTATGTAGATCAGGCTTACCTTAAACTAGTGCTGATCCTTCTCCACAGCTTTTATGTCTGTTATATTCATATATATATATATATATATATGTGTGTATTCATAAATAAATAAATGTATTTTATTTTACATACATGGCTGTTTTGCCTCTGTATGTCTGAACCACATGCATATAGTGCCTGGGGAGGCCAGAAACGGGTGTCAGATCCTCTGAACCTGGAGTTGTCTGTTGCTGTGAGCTACCATGTGGGTGCTGGGAACTGAGTCAGGGTTCTCTGCTAAAGCAGCCAGTCCAGCTGAACCATCTCTGCAGTTACCACCCCTTCTTTTTAACTGCTGAGTTGATGTTTATTAAAGCATTTTTCTGTCACATACCTTTAACCTTTTTCCCCTTTAAAAATTACTTTATGTGTATGAATTTTTACTTGGATATGTTTGTGTGCTACATGCACATAGTGCCCTCAAGGGTCCGAAGAGGTCAGTGGATCTCTGGAAGTGGGCTGTAGTTGTGGGCACCTGTGAGCTGCCATGTACTCAGAGTCCTGTCAGGAACAAGTGTTGTCATCTGCTAAGCCACCTTCCTAGGTCCTCTTTTCTTTCCTGATAAATAGTGCCATAGGATTTATTTTATGTATATGTTCTCTTTGTGTTCACATAGAAATGTTTCTTCAGGATAGTTGCCTACAAGGAAAATTTGGAAGCCAAAATACCTTTTGAGGGACAGATGGTTCAATCATAATCTGCTGTGTAGACCAGGGTGGTCTTGATACAATCTTTCTGTCTCACTCGCTTGAGTACTAATATACATGTACATCACCATGCCTAGCCAGGCAGTCATATTTCAGTGTATGGTGATTTAGTGTAAGGTTCAAATGTAAATACTTTTGCTATATGTCTGCTAACTCTAACAAGACAACCTTTACCATTTGTCTTGACCTATATTAGGTTTATTTTCTTTTTTCTTTTTTACAAAATTGATATGAAGAACTCTTATTGCTTATGGATTTACAGTCTTCTCTTATAGTAAGGCTGAGAGACCTTTTTGTGTGTACCTTGAATTGTCAGTTTGCATTCCTTTTCTTACACCTGCTTGTTTATAATCATTAGTAAGTATTTAGGGAGCACTGACCACTGTATGTCAGGTTCTGAGGGTGCGGCAGTGAATACAATGGGTACAATGTCTTCACTTCCAGTGGATTGTCTTTTTCATTTTTTAAATTTTTGGGATATTTATTCCTTTTGTACATGCTGCAGGTATTTTTCCTATTATTATTTTTGTGTGTGGTATGGAGATCAGACATGTTAGGCCAGCATTCAGTGATAAACCCTGATCTCCTTATTCTGTTTCTTATTGGCTTGTAACTATAACTTTTTAACTGTAGTTTTCATGTGGCGTCAACATTTTATGTCTTAGTTGGTCTTTTCTATAACATGTTGATAAAAATTCTACATTTTCATGATTGTGTTTGTTGTATTTTCATTTCTAGTCCATCTAAAACTTCTGTTTGTAATGTAGGTCAATGGTTATTTATAATACAAAATGGCATTCTAGGTCCACAAATAAAATATTGTATTTTACCTACTTTTAGATGGTTCTGGTTGTTTCTTTTCCTTTAATCTATCTTTTTAAACTAGATTTTTGTTTGTTTTGAAATAATCTTAAATAATCCACGTGGTCTCAAACTTGATGTCCAGCTGAGCTGTCCTCACAGTCCTGAGCACCCTGTGTCTGCCTCCCAAGTGCTGGGAGGATAGCGTGCCAGCACGGTCCACATTCTTCCCTTCCACATGCTGTGCGTGTACTAGTAGTGTCTAAAGAGTCTCCAAACTTACGAATTCAAGAGTGGCCATAGGAGTTAACATCCTGTTACCACTAACTGAGGGCTTACAATGAGTTACTCATAAAAACACTGGATATCTTAGCAATTTTTCTTATGTACTTGATATCATTTCCATTTTTCTTTTAAAATATTTTATTTATTAGATTTGGTCATTTTACTTTCTGTGTGAGTGTTTTGCCTGTATGTTTGTAGATGCACCGCATGCATGTTTGATGCTTGCAGAGGTCAGAAGAGCGCTTCAGATCCCTGAAACTGGAATTATAGATGGTTGTGAGCCATCATGTATTGAACCCATTTCCTATACAAGAGTAACAAGTGCTCTTAACCTCTAAGCCACCCCTCCAGCCCCATAGTTTTAAGTTTTGATAGAAACTGGAGCCTCAGTGGCTTTTCTAATAAAAATGCTATGTGCTAGCAGTCATCCTCAGGGAGACTCATCTGTCTGTTAATGTTCTTCTACCAAGTTGGAAGAGTGTATCCCTGTGTGGGCTTTTCCTAAAGCAACATTTAATTTTTTTTTTCTTTTTAAGGCATTACCAAGATGAGTATGTATAATAAAAGTGTAGGCAAATTTTTGGTTTTTTTCCTATTAATGGTGTATTATCTGCCTTTTGAAGTTGACATTATATGCTCTAGGTTTAAGAAGGGCCTCTTTTCCTGAACATAAATAAAAATTTGTCTTTAACAAGGCTGTATTAGTTAAAGCTTAATTGAGTTCCAGATTACTTTATTCCTTGGGAGACAGAAGTAGACTAGTTTTTTTTTTAACATGATTTCATATTCTTTTTAGAAATTAAGGGCTGAATATGTTAGCTCATGTCTATAATCTCAGCACTTTGGAGGATGAGACAGGATAATGGCTGTATGTTCAAGGCCAGCCTGAGTTATAGAGTGAATCTGAGGCCAGTTTGGGATAAAAGGTTGATATACTGGACCTTGGATAAAATCTAGTACCATGTCCCTGTGGTGTGTGACCTACAGGGCTTTGTTATAGCTCTTGCTTCTCTAATGAACTGTGTGTGAGCTTCTTTATGCAAACTCATTTATTTATTTATTGTGTGCTAAGCATCGCTTAGTCCTAGGGTGATAACATCAGCAAGTTACCATTCTTGCCCTAGAAAGAGTAGAGGAAATGTACGAGGGAAAGAAGTAAATATAATTTAGTTTGATATGGGCAACCATGAAAGCAGGACTTGTAGCTTGAGGAGCTCAGCACTGACTGAGGTATCACCCCTGGAAACCAGTTGGTTTCACACGATATTCCCTTGTTCCATTTGAAAAGTCCAGAAATTCATGTCGGTATGTTCATAAGCCATTAGCCTCTTAGGACTTGTTCATGCAAACCAAGCTTACATAAGGCTTATTTAAAACAAACTGGTAGGGTTTGGGGATTTAGCTCAGTGGTAGAGCGCTTGCCTAGCAAGCGCAAGGCCCTGGGTTCGGTCCCCAGCTCCGAAAAAAAGAAAAACAAACAAAACAAAACAAAAAAAAAAAACCCAAAAAAAAAACTGGTAACTTGTACTTTATGGTTAGATTCTGATCTGACCTGAAATATCAGTAAGTCAGAGAGTATTCTGATTTTTAAGGTTTGCAATCCTTTGGAAGGATCCCTGCTACTCAACTGAATCTTGCTACTCAAACAGCAACACACACACACACACACACACACACACACACACACACACACGGGAACCCTTGCCAGAATCCCAGTTTGTTACTCACTGTTGACTTCATATTTTTCATTTATGAAACTTTTAGAGGGACAAGAAAAATCATTTTAAGAGTTTTGAGGAAGGGTGGAAACATAGAAAAAGAAATAGAACATTTTACAGACACAGAGACATAGAAACACACAGACTTGTGTACACAAAGAGATGAGATCCAGAGAGAAATGGATACACAGACTAAAAGATGGCCACACGTGCATTTCCCATGTGTGCATGCATAAGAACCCTCTGCTAAGTCAGCTCTCTGACACAGAACCCCATATATCTCCACAGAGTCCCCTGTATGTACTAACCCACAGACCACATACCACATACTCACACCCCGATTCCTGCCCTTTGACACCCAACAGGCAATGCTTAAAACAGATTTTTATGGAACTTCAGTAGTGTTCTCCATGGTTATTTTGAGAAAGAATAAATACTTTCTCTAAGGCACATTTAACCAGTACCTGAGCCAAAAGATGAAGCAAAAACGGAAGGGCTGCCTTTGGGTCTGTAGAACAGGGAATTCGACAAAACCTGTCTTTAGAACTGCTTGCTCCTGGGTATCATTTTCAGTTTGATGTACTTAAGCTTGGTTTTCTCTCTCTCAGGAGCTTGCTTCCTAGGTTGCTGGTTAGCAGAGTTCCAAGCTCAGCTTCCCTTGGTGCTCATTAACATACTTCCACTGCGCTGACCGAGTCACATAAATCCACCTGGGATGGGAAGCTTCACAGTGCACCTGTGTGGAGGAACTTGAACTGAGTTCTTGATGGACGTGTGGAACTGAGGGATGTAGACGGGAGGTTAAAAGTAGAAGGACGGGGTTGGGGATTTGGCTCAGTGGTAGAGCGCTTGCCTAGCAAGCGCAAGGCCCTGGGTTCAGTCCCCAGCTCCGAAAAAAGAAAAAAAAAAAAGTAGAAAGACCTGTTACCCTGGTGGGTTGTTCATAGTATGCGTGGTGCATACATAGAGATTTGCATGAAATTTAAGAATAACTAAGGGAAGCTTGTTGTGTTGGCTCATGCCTGTAATCCTAGTACTGAAAGGTAGATACAGGAGGATCAGGATAGTTCATGGTCATTCTACAGAGTGAATCCCAGGTCATGGGCTACAAAAACCCTATTCAAGACATCAAACAGCAGAACTAAAGGGAATTAATAGTAACTTTAAAATGTCTCAACTACTCTGATGTGTGTGGGAGTGGCACATTCGATTGTGTTGGTTAAGCTGGACCTGGTAGTGTAGATCAATAATTCCAGCCATCAGATTGAGTCAGGAAGAAATTCAAGGCCTGCCTATTCCATAGAGGATTGTATTAATTGATAGGTAACTAGTAGGTCCATAGCTAGCTTTGTCATGAGTATCTCTGGTAGTAGGCTATGGGAAGTATTTTATTAGAGAAAGGGAAGTTTGACATATACAGCTTTTTATGTAAATACTTGAGGTTTTCTATCATACTGAGGATGTTAGATGGTAGGGACATAAATTGAATAGTTTTATGAATATAGCTTCTGAAACCTGGTATTTTTTTATTGCTGCTCGATAGAGGTATATTTATTTGGTTGAAAGTCTATTTAAATTTTATATTTCAGCCAGGCAGTGGTGGTGCGTGCCTTTAATCCTAGTACTTGGGAAGTAGAGGCAGGTGGATCTTGATGAGTTTGAGACTAACCTGCTCTATAGCAGAATGAGTTCCAGGACAGCAGGGCTACACAGAAAAACCCCTGTATTGAAAAAAAATATATATATATATTTAAAATGCTGAAGAGTATGGAGAAAATTGTACTTAATATTCCCTTATTTCCCCCATACAGTATCTCTTGTAGCCCAGGCTGGCCTTGAACTTGCTATGTAGCTGAAGGTGACTGAACTTGTTATCATTTTGTACTTTTCTTCCAAAACACCATACAGGCTACAAATTTTTCTTTAGATTAAAAAAATATTTTGGTCAGGACAGCCAGAGCTACATATAGAGAAACCCTGTCTTAAAAAACCAAAAAAGAAAAAAATATTTTTTGGTAGTGGAGATTTTATCTAGAACCTCACACATACTAAGCATATACTTTACCTTATCTACCCTGAACCTATGGTTAGCTTTTAAAGAAGTAAAATATTGTAATAAAATTGAAGACCCTTTCTGTTTACTTTCTTAGCACTTCTCATGTTTCCTCTGCAAACAAAGACTACTGTTAGCCAGCCTTTTCTGCTGGTAAATTCTTGCTGTAGATGTATAACAATTTCATTTGGAGATTGTTTATAAGTTTTATATAATGTATTAAAGACACTCTTCTACAGCCTACTTTTCCTCACTTCTTTTCTGTAGTCAGATCAAGGGAAAGAACCACAGGGAAATCCAAATTGGAAAAGAGGAAGAGAAATTCTTCTTGTTTGCAGATGACATGATCTTACAGAGAAAAGCCTAAGAATTCCTCCAGAAAACTGTTGGAACTTGATCAGTGAGTTCAGGGAGGCTTCATGTCAAGTCAATACCAAGTATTCAGTCATTTCTGTATATCCACAGTGAGCTATCTGAGAAGGCAACCAAGAGAGAAGTCCAGTTTATAATAGGGAAAAAAGCCTAGGAATAAATTAAAAGAGTTGAAAGAACAATTTTCTATTAAATATGAATGAAAGAAATGGAAAAGGACACCCAAAAGATGAAAAAGTCACATGTTCATGTAGTAAAAGAATAAATATTGCTAAAATATCTGTGTTATCTAAGTAACTGAAAAATTCAGGCAAACCAAAAATGTCTATAAATTTATGCAGTGTCTATCAAAATACCAAGGATAGCATAGATGCAGAAAAAAGTTCTTGTAAAATCAATATGGAACCATGAAAGACCATTGAATAGCCAAAGGACTAGGCAAAAAGAATAAAGGTGGAACTATTATAATATCTGAGGACTTAGTACTACCAAGTTACAAAACCAAAACAGTATTGTACTTCTGTTCAGAAGGACATGAGACCAGTGGAACAGGGCAGAGAAACCAGAAATAAACCTTGTATGTGTACAGCCAATTGGTTTTTCAACAAAGGCACCAAGAGTATTGGAGAAAGGGCAGTCTCCAACAGTAAGGGTTGGTGGGAAAAGTGGATATCTATATCTAGAAAAATGAAGTGGGATTTTTAACACTTAATATGTGTAAAAGTTATCTTAAATATAAGTCCCCAAACTATGAATACACTAGAAGAAAACATAGAGCAAATAATTCAAACTTGGTTTAGTCAAAGATTTTGCATGACTCCAAAAGCCAGGTGACCAAAAAATAAAAAAATAAAAAATTAACAAGTAGGGTCTTCAAACTAAATTATTCATAACAAAGAAAACTATCAACAAAGATAACAGCTTATAGAATGGGAGAAACACTTGCAGATGATTCACTGGGGACTAATATTTAGAATTTATAAGAAATTCAGACAACAGTGAAAAACAACCTGAGAGCAGATGGGCAAACTTTGACCAGACAGTTCTCATGAGAAGATGCCTGACCACTTCCATGAAGAGGTGTGTGGGAAGATGCTCAGTATCACTGGTGAGGGATGCACACCATGAGGTACTAGCTCACCCTAGTTGGAGTGGCTCTTATTAAAGGACAAAGTGATAGTGCTGGTGTGGGTATGGAGAAAGGAAACCAGTGCAGTGTTGATGGGAACGTAAACTAAGATAGTCGTTTACAATATGGAATTTTTCCAAAAAACTAAAAATAGGATCAGATTTGGTCAGCTAATCCACTATTGAATATATACCCAGAGCAAATGAAGTCAGTGCGTCAGAATATCTGCACCTTCATGTTCACCGCAGCGCTAGTCACAACAGTCAAGAGATGGAGCCAGTCAAGGGATCTATCAATGGCTACATTGCTGAACTGCTCTATACTCACATACTCTATGATATATGTAATGGTAACTGCAGAAAAAGAAAGAAATCCTGGTAGTTTTTGGCAACATTGCCTGAACTGAAAACAAACAGGCACAGAAAGAAATATACTGTGTGTTCTCCTTGATCTTACTGGAAGTGCTGGTCCATTCTTGTAATCACAGCGTATGGAAGGTAGAGATCAGAGGCTCTAGCATTCTAGGCTAGCTTGTGCTATACCATGAAACCCTATCTCAAGAAAATGAGGACTAGGGATGTTGCTCTGTAGTGTGTTTTTCTAGGATATGGAAGACCATGTGTTCAATCCTTAATCCTGGTCTACAGAATGAGTTCTAGGACAGCCAGGGCTACACAGAGAAAAACCCACTCTGTTAACTTCTATTGCGTCTCACATTCCCATCACAAACAAAGACTACTATTAGCCAGCATTTTTCTGTTGGTAAATTCTTGCTGTAGTTGTTTAACAATCACAATTGTATATTGTTTATAAATAATATATAATGTATTAGAGACAGACTACTTTTTCACTCTCTGCTTTGTTAGTTAGGGCCTTCAGTACATCATGAAAGACTGTCAGAATTTACTCAGTGGTTGAGCTGCAGGGTTTGGCATGCAGTCTTATTCTCTGTCCTTGCCGCTTAGTGATGCTTCAGTGAGCTTTTCTTACACTGTTTGTGTAGGGATGATCTCTTGTGTACAGTGTGGGAGCATCACCTGCCAGTAAGGGGGTGATGGCCTGTCAGCACAAGGCAGGAAGTCAGGCATATGAAACTGACGAGAGGTAACAGTCATGTGGCAGACGTAGACTAGTTTAAATGGGTTAAATAAGTTAAAAGTTAGTCACTGAACAAGCCCAAGCCAAAAGCCATGAGCATTGTTAATAAATAACACCGAGAACTGGGGTCCGGGTGGCAAAGCCTACAACTACAAATTGTAAAACAAACCCCACTACTTCCAGTACACCCACTGGGGTACACAGCTGAGTCTGTGTTCTTTTTCATTGTGCTGTCTTTGAGTTAATATATAATGACTCATACATTTTATATTGTTAGAATATTTGGGGGTTCTCAGTAATAATTTATTGACTTTTTTCTCTTACGTTGGGTGGTATATTTCATTAATTATAATCTCTTCACTGTTTTTTATTTGTTCTTTTTATTTTGAGACAGTCTTCCTCTGTAGCCCAGTCTGGCTTTAAACTCAGGTAATCCTCCTCCCTCAGCTGAAGAATGCCAGAGTTCAAGTGTGTTCCACCACAGTTTGAATAGTTGCTTTGCTTGTCTAGTTGGACCGTTAGGTATGCTCTGCAGGTATGAGGTTGTCGTATACTGTGCATCATGTTAGCTTGCACATAACAAACACTGATGCTTATGCTTATGGAGCTGAGCCTTAGCTATGAACTACTGATTTATAGTATACGTGTCTCCACTCAGCAACCTAATTAATCTCTGCCTCTTGGATATATCTGATGCATTCATATCTGTGGACAATTTAGTATTTGTTTTTCAACTGTTTTAAGAAGACAAGTTCTACATTCTTCAGAACTGACTTTGAACTTGGTATGTAGCCAAGGATGACGTTGAACCTTAAAAGTTTTTTTTATATTTATTCATTTTTTTATTATACGTGTGTGTGTGTGTGTGTGTGTGTGTGTGTGTGTGTGTGTGTGTGTGTGTGTATAAGGCAGAGGCAGCACATGTGTGTGGTAGTCAGATGATAACCTGTGGGAGTCAATTCTCCCATTTTGTGGGTTCCAAGGATGGAACTCAAATTCCCAGTCTCACCAGGTCTTGGCCTGACCCGTGAACTTTTGATCCTTTTGTCTACATCTCTGGTTTGCTGGGATTATAGATACGCACCCCCACATCTGTTTTATGTGGTGCTAAAGACTGAACACAGGGCATTATAAAAGGAAGAAAAGCATTGCACCAGCTGAGCTGTCTCCTAGCCTTTTCTTGTATGGCACAAGGTTGTTAGGTTGCCTCTGGGTCAGATAACACTGATAACTAACTAAGCCTGGGCCAGACAGCACTGATAACAAAGTGTTTTAGGCTCCCTAGATAGGCAATAGTAACAGGAACACTAATATGTGTGTGTGTGTGTGTGTGTGTGTGTGTGTGTGTGTACTATATTTATGCAACTATGTGTGAAACACATAGACATACAGATATATGTATCTATATAAATATACACTAAATATGTATATTATAATATACATACACATTCATATATGTATAATATATTGTAATTATAATAAATATATTAATGTCAGGATAGAAACTTGACAGTTCTAAATCAACATTGGTTTTACTTATGAGCATTAGTTAAGATATTCTTCATCTTAAAAATTACTTTTTGATAGTACTTCTTTGCCTTAAATACTTTGTATTCTTTGTATTCCCTTAATATGCAACAGATTATTTTAACTCTGTATCCCACTTGAAGTTGCAGAATACACAGGAGTCTGTTAACTCAGGAAGAAAGAGATGATGCTTGGAATCCATGGTCAGGCTTTTCAAGCCTCTGCCCTGCTCTGAGAAGGAGAAGAAGTGGGTCTGGTGATTGCTCAGCAGTTAAGACACTGACTCTTCTAGAGGCCCCAGGTCTGATTCCTAGTACCTACATGGTGGCTCAAAACTGCCAGGAACTCCAATTTCAGGAGTTCTGATGCCCTCATCTGGCCTCCATGAGCACTTCTTCTCACATACATACATCTCTACACACAGGTACATATAGCTAAAAGCAAAATAAATCTTTAAAAAACAAAAACAAAAAAAAACCCACAAAAAACAAACAAACAAACTGGATGTGGTGGCCTGACTGAGATCTGTAACCTCAGCACTGTACAGGAGACTCAGGAGTTTGTGGGCCAGCTAGCATGGCAGAAATAACAAGGGAGATCCTACCTTAACAAGGAGAAAGGAAAAATCTGACTCCCTAAAGTCTTCAGACTTTCACACCTGTGATAGGGCATGTGTTACCCCTCCTCACATACAAGAATAAGTAAAATTTCTAGAATGTTCCATCATATGAATTTATCATAATTATAGAAACAGTTTGCTGTTAGTGTGTCATTTTGCCTTCTTGAATTCTCGTCAACAGAACCTAAAAAAACTGTGTGAAAGTTGTGTGAGAAGCCTAGAACATAGCACAGTGGTAGAGTGTTTGCCTAATATGTGCATGACCCTAGGTTTGAATTTTGACATCAGAGAAAAGAAACTCATGGGCAGTGTGATTTCTTCTTTTGTTCACTAGGTCTGTTTTCTGGAGTAGAAGTCTGATATCACATTTGGGAGCTAGACAAGCTCACACACCATCTCCAGAACTTACTGTTATTTATTAGTATTTTTTATGTTACTTTTTTATCCACAATTTATCAAGTGACTGCATTTCCTTGCCGTCTTTACTAAAAAATTTTTTGGGAAAGCAATTTTGTCTCTGACTTTATTTTGAGACAGTTTTACTGTGTGACCTTCACTGGTCTGAGACTTGCTCTGTAGACTAGGTTGGCCTTGAACTCTTAAGATACACTGGTCTATGCTTCCCTACCTAGTGCTGTGGTAAAAGGTGTGCACTGGCATCCTCTTTTGTCCTTTATGAAATTTTTATTAACGTGTGTGTGTGTGTGTGTGTGTGTGTGTGTGTGTGTGTGTGTGTTTGTGTGTATGCAGATATGTGTGGTAAGTGCAGGTGCTCAAAGTGGCTAGACACATTGGATTCCCTTGGGTATATGGGTGTGAGATACCCAGTGCAGGTGCTGAGCTCCAGGACTCTGAACTCCGGGACTCTGGAAGTGCAGTCCACTCATCCCTGCTGAGCTATCTTTTCTGTCCCTTGTGGCTTTCTATTCTGTGCTCTGTGTGGGCATTGCTTTGTTAGTACTAATGATTAGGTGTTGCTTGCAGAGCCAGAAAGTACATGTTATCATTTTTAGAAAATGCTGACAGTTTATGTACGACAATAGTTTTTTGTTATTTTTGTTTTGTTTTTAATAATTTTTTTTACTAAAGCCTAAGATAGTATATACTTGGAATCTAGCAATCAGTCACTCCTTTGATTCATTGCCCTTAGTAATATGCATTATTTATCCTTTTTTATACAACAAGCTATTTAAGACAGATAAAAATACCAACTCCCAGGGTTTCCTGGGATAACAGTAAAATATTGAACAGAATAGACTAATAAAACAACAGTCTGTACCTTTAGGTACAGTTTTTGTTGCTAGAACAAAATCCTTTTGTGGGTCATGAACTTTTGTAGGTCATGAACTTTTGAGTAGGCTGAGTTTTGAGTTAGCTTCAATTAAGATTTTTGGTTTTAACTTATACCACCCAGGCTTTAGATTAAGCAGTCAGAGAAAAGCACTGTGATGGAATTAAAGTAACCATGGCAACTATTATAATGTAAATGTGTCTTCTCCTGAGGAGGTAGAGAGCGTGGGTGCTTGTTAGTGTATTCCTTTATTACTTTTACAACCGGAGTGGACTAGCAGTTTACTATTTCCAAATAATGGTATAGCTGATCTTTGAACATTTTTTAATCCTGTGCTATCCGATCTTAAAAGTTTTGCCAAGGTAGTAGCACTGTGTGTTAATATATGTACAAAACTTAAGATGCATCTTTAATGTGCTTTCTTACATACACTTTGAGATTTGTGCTTCCTTTACTGACAGAATCCTCCCTTCTCTCTGGCACTGATATTGTGGTTCTGCATTAAATTTCTAAGACACAAAGGAAACCATTTAGGTTTTCAGAGAAGCACCTTCATGACTGATGATAACCAATATCTGGTTTGTGATGGAACTGTTAATCCAAAAGATTCCAGGAGAAAGACAAGACCACTGACCCAAATCATTTTGGCCTAATTAGTTAAACCAATTAAAGCAAGCGTGTGTGTGTGTGTGTGTGTGTGTGTGTGTGTGTGTGTGTGTGTGAAGAGATCGGCAGTGGACAAGTGGGAGATAAGGGATTATAGTCCAGTAGTTAGGGGGTTTCTAAATGGGGGATTAGGCAGGGAAATAGATGGGGTTACAGAAGTAGAACATAAGTGTAACAAAGTGGGTCAGTGACCTGAAACAAAGACGTGGCTGCAAGGTAGTCATAGCAACAACAGGTGGTCATAATAACCTTTTGAAACAAAGGTATGATTGCTGTTTCCTGGAATAGGCAGTATAGAACCATTTGTAGTTAAGTTCAGTCCTTTAGAAACAGGTTTAATCAAACAGGAATGAATCTAGTTTGTCTTTAGTATAAGAAGGCTTTCAAACTTCAGATGGAGACAGACTGGTTCATCAGAACCAGCAGTGCCAAGGCTATTTTTTAAGCAGCCCAAGAGAGACAGCTTTCCTCTCACATCTTTTGTTTTAGCCTTAGAGATTTAAGAAAAAAAAATCCTGTTTTATACTTTTAGTGAAGGTATTCTTTCTAGGTCTAGACATTATGATGCTTGAAGAGAAGCTAAAAGTGAAACCAGAGTAATTGCAGCACGTTGAGCTGGTAAGTGCTGTACTTGTTAGTACTTCCAAGAGCCTAGTGGTTTTCAAGAAGGGCTTGTCAGTGAGCAGTTCAGGTTCTTATTCAAGGTTAATGGTTATTATGATGATGGCACTAGATAAAACATGGCTTCCCTCAGCCCTGGTTTTTCTCTTGGTAAAGGAAGAATGAAAATGATTCTGTTGCTGGGAAATCCAAGTCATTCTCATCATAAGAGATACTCCTGTATTATTGAAGGTTTGGAACTTAGATTCCCTGATAGGTAGAGGGGCCATGACTAGGTAGTAAGGATGGTGAACTTTCAAGATGGCTGGCTTCCTCCTTAATTTCCTAACCTGAGACAAAAGCCTCTTGGGATATTTTTTTCTGTAAGGCCCACTGCTGAATATCTCTCTCTCTCTCTCTCTCTCTCTCTCTCTCTCTCTCTCTCTCTCTCTCTCTCTGTGTGTGTGTGTGTGTGTGTGTGTGTGTGTGTGTGTGTGTGTGTGTGTGTTTGTGCATATGAGTGCACGTACCTCAGGGGGCCAGAAGAGGGTGTTGGATCTCTTGGAGCTGGAGTTACAGGTGGTTTTGAACTGCCTAACATGGGTGCTGGCAACCAAAGTTGCATCCTCTGCAAGAGCAGTAAGTGCTTTTAACCCCTGAGCCATTTTTCTGGGTCCCTAGAGATTGTTCTTGATTCTCTTAGATGTTCTTCCTATGGTTTTACTTGTGAGATCTATTAAACTAACCTGATAATCCTCTTCTGACCCCATTTATCATCTATAGGTAATATCACTCAAATAAGAGGTCATATTCCAATGCTAATTCTCAAGACACTGCCTATCCAATAACAAGTTTTTCTTCCTTGTTCATATCACTGTACTATTATCAGTTGATTATATTAGCTTCTGTAGATACAGCCATGTGCCACATGCATGCCTGCTGCCTAGTGGAGCTCAAAAGAAGGCATTGTAATACTCTAGAAGTAGAGTAGTAGATGGATGTGAGCCATCATGTGGATGCTAGGAACTGAGCTTAGGTGTCCTGGAACAGCAACCAGTTCTTTTAACCACTGAGGTATTTCTATAGGCCTAGCTTTTTAAGCTGACCTCTCATACTGAAGTTAATCTTGAGCTTTTTAATTATCAGCCTATTTCTACTTGTGCATTTGTGATTTTTTTTATTGTTTCATGCTATCGCTTAATCTTTATTGATAGCCTTTTAGTCATTAGCAAAATTCAAGGTTGCGATCACATCTAAAGTGAGTTCAAATTCTATAGCAACGTTAGATAATTCTATCCATATTGAGATTAAACCATTGATTATTAATCTGAGAGTGGTATTTTTATTTTAATTAGTGGTGAACCTGTGACCTGGCCAGTATAAGAAACGTTATTTAGATTCAATGATACATATTTGATGTTTTCTCAGTCACACAATTGTGTCACAAAAGTAAAATTGCATTTAGCATGATTCATTGATTATCTTATTTTTAGTGGCTCATTCTGACTTTTGGTTCTCTCCAGAAATCTTATCTGTCCCATTGTAGGTCAGTGTAGGGTTTTTCTGTCAAACTCTCTTATTCTGTATTAAAGACTGTAGTCTTCTTTTTCCTTTGGAATTAGAAATTTAAATTGAATTCTCTTATTTTCAGTTGTTACTTCTTTTCTTTGTTAGTTCTTTTTCTGTAGCTCTCAGTGCTTGAGGGTGTAATTATTTGGACTCAGAGACCTGAACTTATTATAAGCTATTCCTTGCTCTTTTTACTTTCATTGCCACTCCTCCCCCATCCCCATGTCATGGTCTAGTTTGTTCTTAACCACACATACTCTATTTTATTCTAGAATTTAAAGTTCTTTAATGCCCTCCTCTTTAGACAGGATCTCATTGTGTCGCCTGAGCTGACCTCCAAGCTAAGGACCCTGTGTGTCAGCCTTCCCAGTGCTGTGATAATAGATTATGCTATTAAACCTGCTATGGAATTATTTTCAATAAAGAGAAATAGAAGCAAATTGAGAGTTAAATGGATTAAATTTTCTATAATTTTTTAAATACGATAAAGAGTCATGTCTTATATTTTTGTATACACCCTTCCTGGAAAAATACAATTAGTGTTTTCATAAGTGCTGTAGTGGTATAATTTTCTTTTCTTCTTTTTTTTCTTTTGTTTTCTTTTTCTTCTTCTCTCTTCCTCCTCCTCTTCCTCTTCCTCTTTTTTTTTTTTTTTTTTGAGGTAGGGTTTCTATCCTAGAGACTAGATACCAGGCTGACCTTGAACTCATAGAGATCTGTTTGCCTCTGCCTCTCCAGAGGTAAGATTAAGGGCATGAACCACCATGCCTAGCTCAATAAATGATATAATTTTCATATTGATTTATTTATTGCATTGGTAAATATTTGGATGTCAGAGATGAGCAAGGTATATTCTGTTCTCAAGGGGGTCAAAGTATAGTTAGAGAGATACATATTAAGATTCACTGTAGACAAGATAAGGCCTAGTAGGGATCTCAGACGTTCTAGGATGAGGTTGAGGAAGGAATAGCCAATTAGGAATCGTTGTGTATACTTAGCCAATCTTCTACAGAAGAACTCTGTTTAAAGTAGTTTCTTAGGATAGTCATGGTGGACACACCTGCAGTCCCAGAACTTGAAAGGCAGAGGCAGGTGACTTGAGAATTTGGGGCCATCTGGACTATATAATGAGATCCTAATACAAAGGTTTTTAAGAGTATACAGTTAAGTTTTAGGGTGGGATTGGAAATACAGGAATAACACTTGTAGGTTTATTATTAATACTTGTAGGAAATCTGATTAAAACTAAATGAGCCTGTTCATCTTATGACGCACCATATAAATCATTTTTGTCTGTTATGCTGTGGTCATAAGCAGCTCCCAGTTGTCAGTAGTTATTAAACATGGTTTGTTTTTTGCATATGCTGATGCCTTTTGTGTAGTTTTGTTCCAGGATTCAGGCTAGAGATACGCCTATGATTTGAGGCTTTCTTACTGTGTCAGAAGGAAATGAGGCATGGTAGAATATACATAGCATTGCTCTGAAGACTGTTCAAAAGTGAACTATGCATTTATTTCCTCCTCTCTTTCCTTTCCTCTTCCTCCCTTCTTTCACTTTCCTTTATATTATTATTTTTGAGGCAGGGCCTTGTTACAAAAGTTTGGCTCCCTGGAACTTCTTATATAACCCAGGATGGCCTTGAACATGACCCCCACACACACACAAGATTTATTTTCTTTTACGAGTGCACTGTAGCTGTCTTCAGACACCAGAAGAGGGCATCAGATCCCATTACAGATGGTTGTGAGCCACCATGTGGTTGCTGGGAATTGAACTCGGGACCTCTGGAAGAGCAGTCAGTGCTCTTAACCACTGAGCCATCTCTCCAGCCCTGACCTTGAACTCTTAGCAGTACTCCTGCCTCAGGTTCCCAAATGTAGAGATGACAAGTGCTGGTGACCAGGCTCAGCTTTTCTTTCATGTATTAACTATCATTGACCAAACAAGTTGTGCAGGCAATCCAACATCAACCTTTTAAAGATGCCCTAACCTCCACCAGGGAGGAACTGGTGACAATTTTGAAAAATAATGTAATGTTTCATCAAATTTTCTCTACTCGCTGGGGTTGCCTTGGATGCCTGATTAATGTACACTGCACACAGTAAACTACCGAAATAACGTGTAGTGGCATAATGCTGGTAGCATGTAAGGAAATGAGAGACATAGTTACCCTGGAAACTCACCTTTGTATCCTAGGACTACCATAATCTTTTTTTTTTTTTTTTTTTCCGGAGCTGGGGACCGAACCCAGGGCCTTGAGCTTGCTAGGCAAACACTCTACCACTGAGCTAAATCCCCAACCCCTTACCATAATCTTGAAACTTTGGCTTGTGTCTGAGTCTAAAAGGAAGATGCCTTGGTGTTATGGTTTGAATCTGAAGTGGCCTCTACAGATTTGTGGTTTGGATTCCTGCTCTGTAACTTGCGCTGCTATTTTGGGAGACTGTGGACCTTTAGGAAATGGGGCTTCACTAGTGGAAGGTTTTTGTTTAGGCTTTTGAAGGTTTACCTGGCCCCTAGTTCCTGCCTCACAGCCCACTATCATGCTGCCACAAGCTGAGCTGCTGCTCTGCCTTCACTGACACTGTGGACCAGAGAATTGCAGGGAATATGGAGGAGTTGTTGGGTTCTGTCTGTCTTGAATGTGGAGTCGATAGGATTCTGTAGATTTGAAATTGAAAAAGGGCAAGTGAATGTTCAGAGTCTGTGGCTGTAACAATTGGAATGTGGAGTACAAAGGAGAGAAGCTGTGCAAAATGATGGTGATTGTGCCAGTGTATGACTTCTGCTGATGTGTAGTCAGCATCTCTGTTTCAGGATGTTCCTGTTTCTTGCTTCTGTATTCCTTTCCTTTCTCACAGTGTGTATTTAACTGACTTTCAGTGCATTCGTTCAGTTTCACTCAACAAACGTTTAACAATTAATTACAGTGGTTCAGCCACTATCAGATTGATTCTTTGGTTACAAAGCAAGCCAAAATAGACTTTGCTTTTTTACTTATACAAAGAGAAGGGAAATATGTGAGAAGATTAGAGAAGAGATGAGAGCATAGTCTAAGGATGATGGGGAAGCTCACTGATTCTAAGGAAACTTGAAGAAATTATAGCTTGAAAGAGTCATGAATAGTCTTACTAAGATCTGATGGATATACCGTCTCTATCAGAGCCATGTTGGGTAGGCCCCTCACTTCACTGAGTTTCTGAGTAATCAGATGCTGGGATGGGACAGTGGGGAGAACACAGTGCTGAATATTATATAGTGTGTGCAGCTTAGAGTAGCATTACCACATCATATTCATAACTGCCTAGAGTCTAATTACCTAAGGGAGTGACAAGCTCTGGCTGTGCTAGAACTCAACTAGGCTGGCCTCAAACACAGGGTTACCTTTGCCTCTTGAGTGCTGGGGTTAAAGGCATGCACTTTATTTTTAAATTTTAAAGTTTACAATGTTTATACCTATCTTACCTAATGATTTTATTTGGTTCTTAATTTATATTTATGTTTTCCTATCATTTAATACACACATTAGCATGTATCAACAGTTTATAGCATTAAGCTTTTTGAAATGAATATTAAAAGGTATTTTGTTTATATTTTTCCAGAATCTTAAAAAAGTTGTTTGTTATGTTATGACATGGTTTGTGTGTACCAGTGCTGCCTGTAGAGGTCAGGGGACAATTTTGTGAAAGTTAGTTCCTGTCCACTGTAGATTCTGGGAGTTGAATTTAGCTATCAGGTTTGTGTCAAGCCGTTTTCACTGCTGAGCCATCTTGCTGCCTCCCCATGTGTTAATTTCACTTCCCATTTTTTTCCTCTTTGTTCTTGCAAGGAACTCGTGTACTAGGCAAGCCCTGACCACGGAGCTGTTCTAAACTCTTTCTTTTTTCCTTTTCTGAGTAATATTCAGCATTGATGGAAAGCCCTTGAGTTAAGTTTGTTTTTTTAGTTCAGACAGATTTATACAGTACTTGGTAGAAGATCAAAAGTTTACTAAAAAATAAATTAAGGGACATAAGAGACTATTAGGTTATTTTAGTGCTTTGATTTGCAGTTCCTTCAACGTGCCTCACTGTAAAATCTGGATCTGCCTGCTGAGTGATTCTGCCTTCTTATCTATTACCTGTCAGAACTACTTTGCCTGTGTGCCCTTCCATTTAGTTACCAGGGATAAAGCAGTTACGACAGGATAGTCAAGCACTCTATATTCCTACAGCTAGAGTCTGAGTAAAAACCCTAAGATCTCTACATCCTCTATCTTAGATAAAAGGCAGAAAAAAATTGTTCTTAGTCAAGTTTCCCCCTTTTTTTTTTGGTGCCCCTCACCATTAAATACTTAATTAACATTTAATAAAACATGAATAGTAAAGATTTCTAGGTAGATGCCAGATAAATGTATAATAAACATTATTTTAAATCTCATAGATGAATGTAGAAAAAGGTAAAGAAAAATCTTAGAGACAAATGAATGTGCGTGAGCTGGGGATGGACGTAGCTCAGTGGAGTAACACTTGCCTACAGTACAGAGGCTCAGGGCCATGAGTGCCCAACACTGGAGGAGAAAAGGAACTGAAAACTAGACTCATGGCTGCTCTCCAAGTGGCCCAACAAGCAGCTGAATGAGACAGATGCGGATACTTACACCCAATCAGTGGACTGAAGCTGGGGACCCCTGTGGTTGAATTAGAGAAACACTGGAAGAAGCTGAGGAGGATGACCTCATAGGAAGACCAGCAGCCTGAACTGACCTGGACCCCTGAGATCTCTTAAGACACTGAGCCACCAACCAGGCAGCATACGCAGCTGGTATGAGGCCCCAGACATAAATAGCAGAGGATGCTGGGTCTGGCCTAACCCTCAAGAGCTTTGAGACCCCAGGCTGGGAAGGCCTGGCAGCAGGGGTGAGGGGCTTGGGAGGGGTCCTTTGGAGAAGGAATGGAATGGGGAACTGTGGGAGGGCAGACCGGGAGGTGGGTAACAACCGGACTGTAAAAAAAAGTAGAAGTGGGGGCTGGAGAGATGCTCAGTGGTTAAGAGCCAGTGCTCTTCCAGAGGTCCTGAGTTCAATTCCCAGCAACCACATGGTGGCTCACAACCATCTGTAATGAGATCTGATGCCCTCTTCTGCTGTGTCAGCAACAGCATAGTCATATACTTAAATAAAATAAATAAATGTTTTAAAAAAATAGAAGTAATAAATCAATCAAACAAACAAAAACCTAAAGCTTCAGGCTGTCATGGGATTTCAGTTTTAACAGCTTCATAGAAAGAGTCTTTTACATTCTTACTTAAAGCTTTGTTCTTTAAAAGTCACTGCATCATTAAAATTTGGTCTGGACAGATACAAAGGTGCCCAGCTCTAATCTCAGCCAGTGGATCTCTGAGTTCAAGGCCAGCCTGGTGTACATGGAAAGTTAAGAACAGCCAAAACCGCACAGTGAGATGCTGTCTAAAAAGGAAAAAATATGGCTTAGGGAAAACATCTGCCCAGAGGCAGAGAGATACCATGGAAGTTTGTGCACTTCAGGACCTTGGTTTGTCCTTGTGTGTAAGTGTGGTCCAGTGCCCTTCTTTTCCCCTCTGAGTCCAGGAAACCCAAAGCTCTGATATGACCACATAATCTTGAAACAGTGACAACGCCAATGGCTTTGGGCTGAAGCGAATGCTGAACTTTTCTATAAAGATGGAATAGCCTTCATCTTGGTCACAGAGATGCTCCATGTTGTTGTTCTTTTGTTCTTAATAGGCCTTTAAAATTCCCTGGGCAGTAGACTGGTTCAGCTGTAATCCACCCATACAGTGTAATACTGGTAAGCAATAGAAATGAATAAGTTGCTGCCTTGAAGCACAAGATCATAGTGAGTAAAGAAAACATGGAAGAAAGGAAGCCAGACACAAATTAACAACACTATGATTTTATTTATATGACAATGAAAACACTAGCAGGATGAAAAGTCATGAGTAATCTTTGAGGAAGAGGAAAGGGGTTAATGATTAGGAGGGCTGTGAAGATGGTTTCTAAGGTGCTGCATTTTGGTTCTTTTTAAACCTTTATTATTATTATTATTATTATTTTATTATATTATTATTATTATTATTGTATGGGTGTTTTGTTTGCATGTATATCTCTTGTACCACAGGCTTTCAGTACAGAGGCTAGAAGAGGCCATTGGATCCCCTGGGACTAGAGTTACAGTCTGTGAGCCACCATGTGGGTGGAGGGAATCAAACCCAGGTCCTTGGGAAGAGCAGCCAGTGCTCTTGATCACTGTGTAATCCCTCCAGCTGTATTTGTTTGCTTTTGAGATAGAGTCTAATGTTGCCCAGGATGGCTTCAAACTCTCTATGTACAGGAGAATGTCCTGGAACTCCTGATCATTTTGCTTCTACCTCCTAAATGTTGGGATTATAGACATTTTACACCATGACTAGTTAGTAACATTACATTCTTGACCTGGGTGACAGTTATGATTGGCACACCTTATGGCACTGAATGGAGTATGATTTGTACACTTACTCAAATGAAGAGCAAAAAGGGAAAACGTGATGAATGTAGAAAAGATCAGACAAATTTTTACAAACATGATCAGATATAGAAAACATGGTAGAAATCAATCTAAGTGTATCATCAATTATATGAATGTAAATTAATTATAGTTAGCAGTTACAGTACACATTGTGGGGCTGGAGAGATGGCTCAGTGTCTAAGAGCACTGACTGCTCTTCCAGAGGTCCTGAGTTCAATTCCCAGCAACCACATGGTGGCTCACAACCATCTGTAATGAGATCCAATGCCCTCTTCTGGTGTGTCTGAAGACAGAGACAGTGTACTCATATAAATAAAAATAAATCTTTAAAAAAAATACACATTGTGGTAGTATGTTTCCAGGAAGGCTGGTATTAGTTCCTTTCTTGTGTGTATACTCCCCCTGCCCCCCATCTAAAAACAGAGGTCATTGTTCAGTTCCTTTTGAATCTGAGTTGGCTTTTTGTCACTTGATCAATAAAATGTGGGAGAAACGATACTTGTGGGTTTGGTGATTAAATCATGAAAAAAAAATGCAGCTTCCTCTGTCTAGACCTCATTAAACTTTTTTTTTGCAATGTTCTATGGAGCACATCCTGGAAACCAAGTTACCATGCTATGAGAAACCCAAGCCAGAGGGAGAAGTTCAGCCATGTGAGTGAAGGAAACATTTTGGACAGCTGACACTACAGCTGTTGTAGACATCATGTAAAAAAACAAAACAAAACAAAACAAAACATAGGGCCCAGGCATATAGTCCCAGTCTAGACATCTTCAACTTGGCACTAACCCACCTGGCCTCAGAGATCACAAGGTAGACATAAGTATCTTTGTTATATCTTCTCTGAATACTGACCCTTAGCTGTGTGAACACAGTAAAATGTTTGTAGTTTTTGCCACTAAGCTTTGTGGTAGATTGTTCCTAAGATAACTGAGACAACTCTGTGCTGTCACAGTCTGTAGTCTGCTGAGTGGGGGTTAGTGTTAAGTTGAAGATGAACGGACATTCAAGAAGACTAAGCGAAGGCTTGAAACAGCAAGGAAGGTGTTGCTGAAGGCTATGAAAAAAGAAATCTTTAACACATCATTGGTAGATGGTTTGTTTGGCTGTTGACACTATCATCTGTAGTAAATACCACGGAAGATGAAAAATATAACAAAATTGGAGGCCAGTGAGATGTCTCAGAGGGGGAAAGAGCTTACTACTCTACTGTACAAGATGATGAACTAAAACTCATGGGAAAAAGCTGAATGTCACCCACCCAGCTCTCCCTATGGGGAGATGAGAACCAAGACAGGAGAGTCACCTGGAAGATTCTGGGTCAACTAGTCTACAGTATATGTCATGGCAGAAACAAGAAGAGAAATGCTGCCCCAACAAGATGAAAGGAGAGAATTGACTCCCAAAATTTATCCTCTGACTGCTCCCAGCAATTGCCATATCTCTCTCTCCCCCTCCCTCTTCCTTCCTCCCTCTCATAATAAATAAAAAATTAAATAAAATTAATAAATTTGTAGGCAGAATGTTTTAAAGAGCTATTTAGCTTCTGCAAGTTGCTTACAAGGTACAAAAAATAGAGATGAGGCAAAAAAATAAGCTATTACAAGGAAATATTTTTTTGTTTGCCTATTTATTTTGAAACAGGGTTTTATGGAGTCCATGTTTGCCTTGAACTCTTGCTCCTCCTACCTTTACCTTCCAGTGCTGGGATTGCTGGTGTATGCCACCATACCCAACTATTTATTCTTTCTTCAGAGAATCTCTGTAGTCCAGCCTTACCTTAAACTTGTGGCAGTTCTCCTGCCTCAGCCTCCCAAATGGTAGGGTTACAGGCATGAGCAAACACTTCATACAAGAGGAAATACTTCCCTAATTCAAGATTGAGTATGTTGGAAAATAAAACCTCATCCCTACTAGCTTCAGATGACTATTGGCTTAAAAACATGGCTTCAAAGCAAAGATAAAATTCAAGGTTTTGTGAGTAAAACATGACCTCAAATAAATCCATTTGTTAAAACTTTCTAAAGATTGAAGGCGACACCACACAGAACCTTTCAGTTACATAAAAGCAAGTCTGAAGATCTTCAGAGTCTCTCTTAAACATGTCCTTAGACAAGGGACATTTGTAGATCTTGAGATTATTTTTCTAACATTAGCTTCACACAGAACTTGAGTTGAGGGAAAAGATATATAAAATCTCAGATCTCTGTCTATTGTAAGATTCCTTAGAAAATATACAAGGCTTTTAAGAAATTGTATGCTAACCATCTGTTCTGTAATAGAGTAACCAAGGGTTAGAGCCAGGAAGTGTAAAGAATTGTTACAGGGAGTGGGACTTTGTTGTCATTCAGGAAATGGTGGCTTGTGTCTGACTAAATTTCAGAATTGATGGCCTCGTTCCTGCTCTTTCCCACGTTGCCTGATATTCTGAATGAGAATGTGTATTGTGGTGACCCTGAGTCAGTCTCAGTGTCCTGTGTTTGTGTGTTGAGTGTGTGGGAGCAGATAATTTGTCTCTTTAATTCAGATCAAGAGGAATAAAACTCCAGTAGCTGTACCTGAGGAACTGCATCTGAAGAGCTCCAACCAAGCTGGACCTGATTTAGATATCGAGATACTGAACATCAAGCTGATGCCATAATGAGATGAGAATTTTGAAGGTCTTAGGAGAGGGTGAGTGTATTTTGCATGTGGGAGGGAGTTGTTGGGCCCAGCGGGTGGTCTGTGGTAGTTGTTTGACTCCAAAGTAGCCAGCAGCAGTTTCTTCCTTTCTTGCCATTCAGAAATAAGAGTCTGTTTTTCTCCTTCTGTTGAATGTGGGTTGGCTTTAGTGAGTCACTTTATGAAAAGCCTGTCATTTGTTGGGACTGCCGAGACTGGATCATAAGAAGCTTCACAGCTTCTCTGTATGGTACTTAGAATTCTGTCTTTCTCTCTTTCTATTTTATGTGCATTGGTGATTTGCCTAACTGTATGTCTGTGTGAGGGTGGCAGATCTCCTGCAACTGGAGTTATAGGCAGTTGTGAGCTGCCATAGGTGCTGGGAATTGAACTCAAGACCTCTGGAAGAACTGCCAGTGCTCTTAACCACCTAGCAATCTCTCCAGTCCTGTTTTTTTGTTTTGAGATAGGGTCTCACTATGTAGCTCTGACTGTTCTGGAACTCACTATGTAGACCTGACTAGCCTTGACCCACAGAGAAATGCCTACCTCTGCCTCCTAAGTGCTGAGATTAAAGGCATGTACCACCATACCTGGCTCAGTAGGGTTTTTTTTTAAATAGCAATAAATAACTGTAATATCGTTGGACAAAATAGAAAATAATCTAGCTTTGTGCAGTTTGTGAGAGACATATCTATGCATAAGGGAGACATAAGGAATCAGAGTGAATGGAAGTAAAAGTGTGGAAAAACCTACTCTAAAAGAAGCTGGTGAAGGGTATTACTGGTAGAGAAAATTCACATGAAGGCAAAAGTCATTATTAGAGTTAAAAATAATTAGGAAAACTTTAAATGAGTAATTAAGGTGGCACATGACTGTAATCTCAGCTGCTTAGGTGACTGAGACAGGAGGATTGCTTGAGCCTAGCTTAGGCTCCTCTTGGCAACAAAGCAAGAATTTATTTGGTTGGTTGGTTGGTTAGTTTTAGTTAGTTAGTCAGTTAGTTAGTTTTGGTCTTTTTGGGTTATAGCAGAGCTCTGGCTGGCCTGGCACTTGATACACAGTAGGTCAGGTCTTCCCTATTCCAGCTTCTATCTTTTAAGTGCCCCCAGGTCTGACTAAGATGCCAATCAAAAGTGAAGGGGAGGAGGTGGAAGAGATATGGAGAATCTGTATCTCCATATATAAAAATAAATACATACATAATGCAGGAAGAAATATGTGAGTATAGTTATAAGAGTAGTTTGGTAGTTCCACACAGTGAGAAATTCTTGTAGCTTCCAACCCCGACCAGCAGGAAAGGAGCAACACCACGATGCTCTTCTCAAAGCAGTTTATTCAGGAACCTTTTAGTGTGCAAGCAGCAACAATCTCTCTCCAGCCCCCAAGCGCACTCCCTTATAACCTCCCTCAACTCCGCCTCAACCGTCCAGTCTGCGTAACCTCCGTTCATAGGTCCACGTCACATGGCCTGATCTATCGTCCTGTTGCGCCAACCTAGCTCTCACGATGGGGCGTGGCTTACTTTCAGGTGCTAGTCGTAAGACTCGGCAGCAGTCCCGGGCGCCATCTTGGAATTGCCGCTACACCCGCTCCCCACAAATTCTGACTTTTTTGAGTAACCTATGGTCATATGGGCAAATACTTTTTGAGAAGATATATTAAAAATTTGAATAACCAGCAAGCTTTATTTGATAGGCATGCAGAGAGTCTTAATAGATGAGGACACACTTAAAAAATTAAAAAATATTGAATAAATGCTAAATTCATAGTAAATCTAGCCAATACCACTGAGTGGTGGATGTTAAGCATACTGGCAATTCTATTTTGTTAATGCAGTTAATATTAAAATTGAGCAAAATAACAACCAAAATAACACTTCTTGGAACTTTCTAAGAAACTGGTAGTTCAAAAAGGAAAAAATATCCAAAATTGGAAGGAAAGCTGAATGATTATATAAACAGTGGATTATAGATAAAGAAACTTCAGAGGGGCATTTACAACCTTTTGTACTTTTATCTCTACAAGTGTGATTTGAGCCTTTAAAAATGTCTTCTGTCTCGTGGTTTTTGAATAAGACGTATGTTTTAATGCCCTTCTTTGGTAATTCCAATATTTATGCCAGTTGCATATTGCCTTTTAGCTGTTCTGTTTTCCTGTCTATATGAGGCATTATCTTCCTATTTCTGATAAATTAGTTTAGATTCCAACAGGGATTTTACTTTCCTGGGTCCTGGGTCTCTCCCTTGTTCACATCACTTCTGAGTTACCAGTACACTTTGATCTTTTCCTTAAGCTCACTTTCATGTGGCAGCGCTCTGTCTAGAGCTGCCCTCAAATCCATGGGCTTACTCCACCCAGAGCCACATGGTTGGGCTTTCATTTCTGATTAGGGGAAGAGGCTTGGTTCCTGTCCCGAGGGGCACTTCACATTGCCTCTGTTTCAATACTGCTGAATATTTACAGGTTCTCTGCCAGATCCCACATGCCGCTGTGTGCTGACCAGCTTGCAGACTCTTGCCTTGATTTCCTTGGGCTCTCAACTCAATCTTCTCAGCTAAGATAGGCCTAGGGCTCCCTGTCTAGGCGAGAGGAGACAGCAGCAGGTTTCACTGATCTCAGTTCACGTTGTTTCCTGTCTCTTAGGACTCCCGGTCCTTTATTACTTGGTGTGCATTGTTTCTATGTATTTGTTTCAGGCAGGTATCTCTTGCAACTCTCTTTGTAGCTCAAGATGTCCTTGAACTTGTGACAATGCCTCTGCCTCATCCTATTTTAGAGATGTGAGCCACTGTACCTGATTGGTTTGTTTTTCAGTGTCCTTAAAATGTTTCATGATAAACATAGCTGTCAAATGTGCATGTTTGTCAAAGGACAGACATGAATTTGCTTTTTCTACACTTAAATTTCTTCAATCATTTTGAGAGATTGTTTTAGATTTCAAGTATTTTTAAGCCTGGCATGGTGGTATACACCTTTAATCCCAGCACTCAGGAGGCAGAGGTAGGTACCTGGTCTGTGTAGCAAGTTCCTGGCCACCTAGGGCTCGATAGTAAGACCCTGTCTTAGAAAAATAATAAAAATATTTTCAGTTAATTCCTCGTGTTTTTATTTGCAAAACAAAGAGGTTTAATCTGTCCTCTGGTTATATAAGTAGACAAATAGTTTGCAACACAGGCCTGGGGTTTGAGCTAGACATTGCAGCCTTGTTCCTCATATTACTTTCCAAGAGCATCAGGTGGCCATTTTTGTTTGTCGCTTTAAAAGTAGTCCATCTAGCTCATTTCATTCGATCTTGTGACCTCAGGGAAGAAACCTCCTAGGATAGAATAAAGAAACTTTTTACATCCTGAGGCTTTTATAAACAAAATGAAGATACAAATATTGTTTTAAATTTAATATCTTTAAGTACTTCCACAATGCAGTCATTTTTCCTTAAAAAAAAAAATGAAGTTCCTGTCCTTTGGTCTAGTGACTGTTCCTTTATAAATAATTGATTTCTAAGATTTCCTAATTTAAGGAGACTGTGTTCTAGTTGAATAATTTAAGGGAAAGTGATGAGGCTATGAATTCTTTCAGTGGAATAATAAAAGAAAGCAAGGTGTGGGGTTGGTTGAGGAGAGTGGCTGTGTGGCTTCAGATGAAGGAGTTTGTTAGTCTTCTCAGTAGGGTCACCTCACCACAGTCAAGGAAGTGATCTGATGGCGAGGTCTAGAATAATTGGAACCATCCTGAGATAATGTGATTCTTATCATTGGGAGGATGAAAAATCATCTTGAAGGGTTCTGTCTTGTGACTGCCACGCTTATTCCCTTTCCTCTGCCTATGCTCGGTTGAGAGCCTGAGGGCTGGAGAGGATGGCCTAGTGGTTAAGAGCACTGTGCTTCTAGAAGACCTGTGTGACTCACAAATGCCTAGTTCCAGGACCAGAGCATTCAGCACCCACCTTCGACCAACAGAGGCACCTGTGTACCCTTACTTACTTACAGCCATATACTTACTTACTTAAAAAAGAAAGAAAGAAAGAAATTTCCCTCCAAAATAGAAAAATCCAAATTATTAGTTTCTGGAGCTCTATTGTTTTTCAGACTGGAAGACAGTCTAACTTTTGTAGTGCCATATATAGAATTATATACTAGGAATGTCTGAAATTGTTGAGTTTCTACCAGTATAAGAGAGGGGTTGGGGATTTAGCTCAGTGGTAGAGCGGTTGCCTAGCAAGCCCAAGGCCCTGGGTTCGGTCCCCAGCTCTGAAAAAAAGAAAAGAAAAGAAAAAAAAAAAAAGAAAGAAAAAGAAAGAGAGATCCAGTTAGAATGTCTTGCAATATAAAAATTAGAAGGTATGGCACAGAGGGGTCCAGTGCCCCCAGGCCCTGATGAAGCTGAGGTTGTGGTTGTGTATGTGTAAGCCTGACATGGGCTCCACTTTCTTCTCATGGTGGCATCCTCATGTCTTTATGCGCCATAGTTTTCCTGATGTTGCCCTCATGTATTCACAGCATTAGCTGTGCTGAGGGCCTTGTTATTTTCTTTCCCTTCTATTTGAGACTTCCCTGAATCATTCTTATAGGCGCTAACCCAAGTTCATTGACCGGATCTAAACTACAGGTTTGTTAGACGAATGGGGCAGAAATCAGAGCACAGAGACTCTTAATGGAGAACCTGAGAGGCAAGGAAACTAACATATCTCAGTGTCCTGAAATGACCAGCGTCACCTGCCCAGATTAGGAAGGAGTGTTTGCCACAGGCTTCCTGTTGTGTCAGGGTGTGGGGCTTTGGGACTTTGAAGATCCAGTTTTAGCACATTTTAATGAAAAGGAGAAAGGATCATCAGAGAAGGAACTTTAATCCTTGGACTTAGTGCCAGCCTCCTTCCTGAGGGAGATGCTCTTCCGGACAATGAGGTACCCACACAGAGAGCAAGTCAGAGACACTGAAGAGCAACAGCAGGACACATAAACAAAGACACTGTAGAGTCTCAGCTTGTAGCCTGAAGCTTTCAAACAATGGAGTCTAAAGGAGGGAGACACTGATACTAAGGGCATACTTTGGGTGGTTGTCTATTTTGATTGACAGGTTTATATAATAGTTTATCTATTGCACATCTTCTTTCCCGTGATGAATGTCCTATTATGCATCAGCATAAGATGGTAAATAGGGGGCTTATCACTAAAAATTGACTTTGGGAATCCAGTTTTTGGTTTTGGTTTGGTTTGGTTTTGGTTTTTTCAAGACAAGGTTTCTCTGTGTATTCCTGGCTATTCTGGAACTTGCTCTGTAGTCCAGAGTGGCCTCGAACTCACAGAGATCTGCCTGCCTCTGCCTGCCTCTGCCTGCCTCTGCCTGCTGAGTGGTAGAGCTAAAGGTGTACACCTCCACCTTCAATCCACCAGGAATCCAGTTTTACTTTACTATTCATGCATCCCAAAGGAGCCTAGGCTGGGTCAGTTTTTCCTCCTTTCATACTGGTCTTTTGAAGAATATGACTGGGTAGAATCTGAGTTTGATGGTTGTTAAGGGACGAGGAACGTTCTCTGTTGCTCGGAATGGGGTGTGTATACATAGTACATGTAGGTAGGGTCTCAGCCTACCAAGTGCATTATTATTAGAAGAGGGGTGTGCATGTAGCCCAAACAAGGCAGTCCCAAGTTACTAAACTATTCCTGTTTGCCTGCCTCCTAATAGGAAGAAAAGACACATTGTTAGATATTTTTACAAATCTGTTTAATACCTCAATTCCTAAGAAACAGCTGGAGTTAGATCCCCAGGTGAAGATAACTTTATACAATATTTTAAAAATTTGTGTGTGTGTGTGTGTGTGTGTGTGTGTGTGTGTGTGTGTGTGTGTGTGTGTAGGTCAGAGGATATCTTTGTTAAGTTGCTTCTCTACTCCTTTTATAAGGGTTCTGGGAATCAGGCTCAGATTACCAGGCTCATGTGGTGAATGTTGCCCACTGAGCCATCTCACTAGCCCTTTAACAGTTATTTTCAATAACCCTGTATATGAAATAAACATTCTGTGGTAGAGAATGTCCCACTGTGCTGTCATGTCCAGGCCTCTTCAGATTAGGGATACTAAACTTGTGTTGAAAGAACTTCTAACATCAAGCATCCCTTGAAAGGAAACCAAGTTTTTTGTTTTATTTTGGTTTTTTTGGGGGGTCACATTTTGAAACAACTATTGCCCAAGTATTTATATATGGGGAAGAGAACGCAGGAGTTGTCACCATTACGTACACCAGATCTCTCCGTGTTTGATCAGTACAGGCTGTTTAACCTAATCAGGCAGTGCAGCTTCCAGACTCCAGACTTGCAGTGGGTGGTGTAGCCGATCCCTCCAAGCTCTGAAGTGGGAGTTAGTCCTGGTTCACATGGTTTTTTAAAGGCATTTGGTGTTCGGTGTTAAAAATGTTTTTTTAAAACATTTATTTATTTTCTGGGTGTGTGGGCGCATGTGTAACACAGCTCATGTGTGGAAGTCAAAGGACACGTTGCAAGAGTGGATTCTCTTCTTCCCTCACGTGGGTCCCAGCGGTAGGTCCTGAGGAACTCAGGTCATCATCAACCCCATCAGTGAGCATCTTTACCTGTCACCACCCACCCCCCATTTAGCAGTTATTGCAGGCTATTGCTAATCTTCAGGAAAGTAAAATAGAGTTCAACCCTGGGAAAAACAGAACTAAAGAGACTTAGGGATAAAAACGGCCTTTGAAGATGGTTAAGTCATGGAATTTAAGACTTTAAGATTTGAAAAGTACCTTAGTGCCCATCTAACCTAACCCTTATGTTTTAGAATAACTAAAAAGCTAAAATAACTTTATTTTAATAAGGGTACCTGCCCCTTTCGCTGCTGCGTCTGCAGCCATAAGTATGCTCAGGCTACAGAAGAGGCTGGCCTCTGGTGTCCTCCGCTGTGGTAAAAAGAAGGTCTGGTTGGACCCCAATGAAACCAACGAAATCGCCAATGCCAACTCCCGTCGGCAGATCAGGAAGCTGATCAAAGATGGCCTGATCATCCAGAAGCCTATGACTGTCCATTCCCAGGCTCGATGCCGGAAGAACACCTTGGCCTGATGGAAGGGCAGGCATATGGGCATAAGGAAGAGGAAGGGTACTGCCAACACTCGGATTCCCGAGAAGGTGACCTGGATGAGAAGGATGAGGATCCTGCGCTGGCTTCTCAGGAGATACTGGGAATCTAAGAAGATTGACCGCCATATGTATCACAGCCTGTACCTGAAGGTCAAAGGGAATGTGTTCAAAAGCAAGCAGATTCTCATGGAGCACATCCACAAACTGAAGGCAGACAAGGCCCGCAAGAAGCTACTGGCTGACCAGGCTGAGGCTCGCAGGTCTAAGACCAAGGAAGCATGAAAGCACCGGGAGGAGCGCCTCCAAGCCAAGAAGGAGGAGATCATCAAGACTCTGTCTAAGGAGGAAGAGACCAAGAAGAGACCAAGAAATGAAGCGTCCCTCATGTCTGTACATAGTGGCCAGGCTGTGGCCTCACCTGGATCAGTCATTAAAATAAAACAAGCCTTTGTCCTTGTCCGTTAAAAAAAAAAATAAGGGCACCTGCATCATATGTGCACATACTTACATACATGGCGCGCACGCACACACACACACAACTGAAAATAAAAATAAATCTTATAATGAAACACACAATAAAGGCCAAATATCAGAGGCATAAGGGCAAGCAGTGACCACAAGACATTTTTTTTGCAGTTCCCAAATAGGTTTATATGTTAGCTATGTAGTCAGTTCCTACTGCCTGATTTTTTTTTTCTTTTTAAGGCTAAAAGAATTTGATAGTGACTGGAGAGATGGCTCAGGACTTAAGAGAACTGATTGCTCTTCCAGAGGACCTGAGTTCAATTCCCAGTACCCACATGGTGGCTCACAACCATCTGTAATGTCCTCTTCTGATGTGTCTGAAGACAGCTACAGTGTACTCACAGACATAAAATAAATAAATCTCTTTAAAAAAGAATTTGATAAATTTCTTTTTCAAAACTAAGTTGTTAAAATTGTATTATAACAGAACAGTTAGAAATTTGAATGGTGAATAAAGTAAAAATAACCATGATAAGATTTTTCTTCTATAAAATTTTTCTCACTTTTAAAATATATTGTGCACTGCTGACTTTCCTACATGTGTGTCTGTGTGAGGGTGTCAGATCTCCTGGAACTGGAATTACAGACAGTTGCGAGCTGCCATGTGGTTGGTGGAATTGAATTTGGGTCCCCTGGAGGAGCAGGCAGTGCTTTTAACTGCTGGGCAGCATCTCTCCTAAAAAAAAAAAAAAAAAAAAAAAATTAAATTGAAATAGGATTATATCACTTTCCCTATCTTTCTTCCCTGTATCCCCCTTTCAGCTACCCTCCCTCAGGCTCCTCCTACACCTCCCACTCTCAAATTGATAGCTCCTTTTCCTTGATTATTGTTGTTGCATACGTGATGGATGTATATGTGTACAACCTGCTTAGTCAAGTTAGTCTCTGTTGTTTGTTGGATATAGTTTCAGGGCTGACCACTCTGCACTGGACAGTCAGTAAAGGGGCCCATCCCTGGGAAAGGCTAATTCTACTAGCAGTCATTAGTGGCCTATAGTGCTTTGTCCAGCCAGGGGTAGGACCCCATTAAACTTGCCCTCCACAGTAACATGTTCGTTGGCTGGTATTGCCATTGTCCAAGTCTTGCGTATGAAGCTGTTCGAGGAGAGGCTGTGCAACAGCCAACTTCCTAGTATTCTGCCTTTTGTGATCTTTCTGCCCCCTCTTCAGAGATGTTTCCTGAGCCATAGATGAAGGAGCTGTGATGTAATATTTGTTGGAGTTGGGCTCCCACAGTCTGTTAAATAAGGAGGGATGAGGGACAAATAATACCAAGGTTGTTTGATAAACCCTTACGGAATCATATTATTTTGTATTTGCTAAAATTACACACGATGCATATAAGTATATTATGCGCATATATATGTGTGTGTGTATATATATACATATATATATACATATATATATATATATGCATAGTGTCCACAAAAACCACAAACTAACAAAAACCCCTGTTATTAAGTATGAGAAACTTTCTTCTGAGTGACTGATCAGGGCAGTCCAAGTGCTTCCCAAAACAATATAGGTTATTTTTTTTTAAAGATTTACTTATTTGTTTATTTCATGTATGTGAGTAAGCTGCTGTCCTTGACACACCAGATGAAGGCATCGGATCCCATTGCAGATAGTTGTGAGCCACCATGTGGTTGCTGGGAATTGAACTCATGACCTTTGGAAGAGCAGCCAGTGCTCTTAACCATTGAGCCATCTCTCCAGCCCAACAATATAGGTTATTGATGTAGTGTTTGCTTGCCTCTCAGGGGTTGAGGGTGAGCTCTTACTGCTGAAACACTGTACACATAGAACACAGGACTCTTTTTAATAAAATAATTGTTTTAGCTTTTATGTGCATGAATGCTTTGCTTGCATGTCAGCATACCATGTGTATGCAGTGCCTGTGGAGGCCAGAAGAGGTCATTTGGATTCTCTGAGACTAGGGTTGTATACAGTTGTGAGCTGCCATGTGTGTGCTAGAAATCAACCCTGGACCTCTGAGGGCAACCGGTGCTTTCAGATGCTAAGACATCTATCTCTTCAGCGCTACAGCTGCTCCTTTAAAAAGACTTACTTACTTTTATTGTATGTTTATAGATATTTTACCTGCATATGTGTCTGTGTACTACATGTGTGCTTTGTGTCCGTGGAGGCCAGAAGAGGGTGTTGGATCTTCTGGAACTGGTGTTAAGGATGGGTGTGAGCCACAGTAGGTGCTGGGAATTAAACCTGGGTCCCTGTGTCCTCTGCTTGAGTTAGCAGCACTTTTAACTACTGAGCCATTTCCATACATTTCCATAACCATCCTTGTTTTTAACAAGTAGAATTTTAATGTACATTTGATTAGTCTTTGGGCAATAATTTGAAGATAGGATAAACTATAGCCAGGTATTTCAATGTACTGTCCAGTTTCTTTAAGATCAATGGAGGGACTCACAGTGTGGCCATGTAGATGAGGATGTTTGTATGGAAGAAATGACATCCTCTTACATCTTCTTTTCCACATCCAACTTCAGCATGAGGCCCTCAACTTAGAATATCAGGATTCTGCTTCACCAGCTTGCAGTGGTTCCCACTTGTGTGGTTCCTACCACAAGTCCCTGGATTATTGATATAAAGTCAAGGATTTTATAATTTCACCTGTAAACATACCTAACCTTATCTCTAACATCAATTCTAAATTAATACTTTAATAATATTGATACAATGTATATTCTCTAGTACCATTCATAAATGTGTATTTTTTGGTGTATTTGAATCAGAGCACAAATGAATTTTAGTTATTTGATTTGTTTGTTTTTCTAATTTTATGTTTAATTTTTGATGTTTATGTATATGAGTGATCTGTCTCCACGCACACTCAGAAGAGGGCATCAGATCCCATTACAGATGGCTGTGAGCCAACCATGTGGTTGCTGGGAATTGAAGTCAGAACATCTAGAAGAGCAGTCAGTGCTCTTAACTGCTGAGCCATCTCACCAGCCCTGATTTATTTCTTTATATGTTCTGTTTCTTTTCTTTTTCCCCCCTCCAGAGCTGAGGACCAAACCCAGGGCCTTGCGCTTGCTAGGCAAACGCTCTACCACTGAGCTAAATCCCCAACCCCATTCTGTTTCTTTTAAACTGGGTCATTTGCCTTGTAATTTCCCTAAGTCTGATATGTACTGATTACATCTCTAGTGGATTTTGTTTGTTTTGTTTTATTTTGTTTTAAACAAAAAATAGTACTTATATTTAGAAGTTTGCTTGGGTTTCTTCATGAGTGCTTTCTTCCATTAGAAGGTACATAGCGTCTGCCTGTCTCTTCTTGTGATGTCAGCAGCATTGATCTTTGCAGATGTCCATTAAATCATTCAGACTACAAGATGCTGGTGTTCCACTTATGCCCGTCTTCCTTTCCTTATAAGCCAAGATAGTTTGTAAGGAGAACTCTCCTCTCCTCATACCTGCTGTTTGAATGCCCAGTGTACCTAGTGGGCATGCCATGTGAATGCTTCCTTCTTCCTCCTTTTCAACAGTTTTCAAAATAGTGAGTTCACCAGCATCCTCCAGTGGTGACTGGTTAGCTTTGTTTTTATTGAGATTGGGTATCACTGTAAATTCTCAATTTAAACAATTTTGAGTATGTGTCAGTCCAGTGCTGTTATTATTACACTTTATTTCATTTCTCACACTTTTATGTATTGTCTTCTAGTAGAGTAGGCTTGAAAATGAGGGCATGTCTCACTACCTTCGTGTCCCCAGAATTGATGTTCTCTGCAGCATTTCAAAATGTGATTTCATTTTGAGGACATTACAAACAATGTCAAGGCTGAGTCTTCCTGATTGATCTAAAAAAAAGAATTCTAGGTAAAGAAATACTGCAGGAATATAAAGAAAATGTTTTTGGGTTTTTTGTTTGTTTGTTTTTGTTTTTGTTTTAAAGCGACTACCAGGGGAAACAATGCTCTCTTCTGGCTTCCATAGACACCAGGTAGGTAGGTATGGTGGCACCTGTAAACCCAACCGCTTGGGAGACTGAACTGGGTGGTTCACTGGTGTCCATTTGGTCTGAAACTCCGCCCTTTGGAGAGTGTGGAAATGGTATTTAACTGCTAATACTGAGCAGACAATGGATCTTTCATTGTAATTTTCCCCTAAAAAGTCAGTCTGTTTTTACTTCTCTTGCTATAACATAAATAACATTTAAAGCTACCTTTCCTCTTAATAAAGAACTGACTGGGGAAGCCTCACACAGGCTGGGAAGTGCCCTACCACTGAGCTGTATTCCCAGCCTACTGTAGATGGTTGGATACAAAACTAGATAGATATGTTCCCATAAGTTTATCCACTTACTCTACAACACTTCCCTGACACATTTTGGTTTCTTTTTTGAGACAGGGTCTCTCTAAATAGCCCTGGCTGTCCTGGAACTCTGCATGTTTTTAATTTTTGTTTGTTTATTTATTTATTAGTTTATTTGAGACAGGGTTTCTCTGTAGCTTTGGCTTTCCTAGAACTCACTATACAGACCAGGCTGGCCAGGAACGCACAGAGATCCACCGACATCTGCCTTCCATGTGCTGGCTGGGGTCAAAGGCATGGGCTACCACTGCCCAGCTACAAAACTTTTAGGTACATGCTGGGTACCGTTCTGAACCCTTTTACATGGACTTATGTGTGTCATTTATTCTTATCATAACCCTGCAAAATAGAGCATGCAGGAATTTTAACATCTCTGTGATATAGATGAAATCACTGAGGCACAGACATTAAGGAATTTTTGCTCCAAGTAGGTGTTTTGCCTGTTTGCTTGTTACAAAATTTGTAATAAGGGAAAGTAAACATGGCAGGGTATTTTCCATAGCACAGGGACTCAAATCCAGGCCTCACACTGCGCTCTGAGCAAGTGCTCTACCACTAACAATCTCAGCCCTAGACCTACCGCCTCCCTCTTTTTTCCTGCAGCATCAAATTAAACCTAGAGCTTCCTGTGTGCAGGCAAGTGCTAGGCCACTGAGTCTTCCCTCAGTTCTCCTAGGTATTTTATAGGTAGTGGTCAGGCAGGCAAGTATGCCATCTTCATTTTCTTTTCACAGTGCTAGTTGAATCAAGGCCTTGTTTGGGCTAGTGCTCTGAACCATTGAGTTACTTGTATCCCTAGCCCAAGACAGACCTTCCTGTTGTTTTATTTGAGACAGGGTCTTATCTAGCTAGGCTAGGTTCAAATTTTAAGGGTCCTGTTGCTTTCACCTACCAAGTGCTTAGGACCACAGTGTGTATAGCCATACATCACAGACACAGCACTCTTAGGGACTTACTGCTAACCTTGTCTCTTATGTTGTTTCCATCCGCTAGCCTTCTTTGCTTTGTGGTCCCAACCTTTTAGCATTAGGAACTTCTTGAGGGTTTTGCTTTTAGACAGGGTCTCACTCTGCAGCCCTGGCTGGTCTGGGGCTTGCTATGTAGACCAGGCTGCCATAGAACTTACAGAGATCTGCCTGACTCTGCCTTCCAAATGGTGGAGCTAAAGTTATATACTGTTATGCTTGGCTGGAAGCTCAGTTTTAATTTAAATTTTACTTAATGTGTATGAATGTTTTGCCTGCATGTATATCTGTGTACTACTTTCAAACCTGGTGTCTGTAGAAGCCAGAAGAGAGCATTGTTTCCCCTGGAAGCAGAGTTAGGGATGAGTGTGAGCGCCCATGTGGGTGCTGGGAGTCAATCCGCAGGTCCTCTGGACGAGCAGCCAGGGTTGTTAACTGCTGAGCTATGTAGTTATCTCTCTGGTTCCCAGTAAACTAAGTTTTAATGGTTGAGGAAAAGTAGTTAAAAAATAAGAAAGAATTCTGTTAAATTTATTGTAATAATATTTTGTTGATTTCTGCAGATTGAGGCGTTGAGAATACTGTTAAAGCGAATATAAATTACTTGGGTGTATCTGTATAGCCTCCCACTGTTGGAGTCGGCCAGGGCAGGCATTGAGACGGTCTGGAAGAAGGGGGTTACGAGCACAGAAAACTTTCCGAGCACAAAAGTTAGGCAGCAACTACACATTTTTGTTTCTGAAACAGATTCTTTTTGTTTCTTTGCTTGTTTATTTGTTTGTTTTGTGACAGGGTTTCTTTCTGTAGCCCTGGCTATCCTGGAACTTGCTCTGTAGACTAGGCTGGCCTCAAACTCCGAGGTCCTGCACCTCTGCCTCCCTAGTGCTGGGATTAAAGGCTGTGCCACAGTTGCCTGGCTTGATTCTTGTGAGATAGCCCATCCGAGCGAGCTGTGCAGCCCACACTGGGCTCCCGCTCTAAGTCCTCCTGCCTTAGCCTCCAGAATTCCGAGATAATCGACATGTGCCACACTCATAGCACAAATACAAAGGCGTGGTAGTGCATGTCAGTCCCAGCATGTGGGAGGCCAGGGAGGGTGGCTGAGTTCAGTCCAACCTGGGTTAGTGGGTTACAGGCCAAAATCTGAAGACTTTTTGAGCATTATGTCAATGACTGGAAGGCTTTGAGATTTCAGGTCTTATTTGTAGTAGGATTGCTCAGCCTGCCTATTCTAATTCCAGAAAAGAGACAGTTTAGTGTGAATTGTTTTATGGTATTGAGATTATAACTCCAATATGATTTCTTCAAAATTAATTTAAGAGTATTTTCTTTTCAGAACTAAGCCGTTAGGATTCATCATTTGCTGTTTATTTGAAGTCTTGATCTTACTGTGTTGTTTAGTAGAGATAGAGAAAGATCATTTCAATTTACATGATTCCACATTGTATGGACCTAGCCAGTCATTTTGTAAAAAAAGAATGGTTAATTCACCTATTCTTTTTATTTTTTATTTTTTTGAAGACTGAATAGTTTGTTCTTGCTGAATTCAAATAGATGTTCAGTTGGTAGGACAATTAGTTTGTGTGCACATGGTAAATGTTATTTACTTGGAAACATTTGCCTTTTTCTATTTTATTCTTAATTGGTTTGACTGCATCCCTAAAAGCTGCTCTTTAGACTGGCAGCCAAAAAATCCCACATGTCTGAGAGAAGTGCCAGGAAAATGTTTGTGCTCCAGTTTCCCTAATCCTTAATTTTTGGAGGTCACTGAAATCACGATTCTTTAGAGGGTGGTAGTGTGTTTTGGATTGTGGCATGGGAAAAAAATTAACACGTTAGTGACTTATGCATTAAACTTTTAACATGTGTTAACTTATTTAATTATTGGAATTCTACGAGGTAGATGGCCTATCAGTTTTATGCATAAAAAATTGGGGTTAATTAGCCTGTCTCAAATTTTAAGTGGCAAGACTATGGTTTGAAGCAATCTCCATCTCTAAGTCTTATTCTTTCTATTATACTGCATGTGTCTCTGTCTGTATACTACTGTAGCCGGTAAACAGAACAGGGTAACTTTCTGTCAGTGTTTCAGTAACCAGGCAGTTGATGGGATAAGTAGGCATACTAAGAAGACTGCACTTTACAGGACTTAGGTCAGCTAAGTTAGAGTGTAGATCTCTCAATGTGTGTGTGTGACAAGTCATATGTTGTAGTTTCCAAGTCTGTAAATGAAGATCACATCCGTTCCATGTTTCCAGTGGTACATGTTTGTCTGTGCGAGCTTTGAAACAGAGAAATTTACTACTGTAAAAAAGTATGCATTATGATTATACATAATTATACATTATGATTATGGCACATCATGTGGCTTGGTGAATGATATTGTTCTTATAACCAAGAAACACTTAGTTGATCTTGGCAGTGTGCCATTGAAACTCAAAGAAATAGCATCTGTCAATCACAGTCATTTCTTGGAAGGAAGCATTGAAAAATGGCACAGCAGTTATTCTCCTTGACCTCTTTCTCTGAAAGGGAATTGGATTAGGCAAGCTGGTTTCATAATAGAGTAGAGCTTCTCTCTTGTCCCTGGGGAGTTTAAGCCGAGCAACCAGACTTGCTGTGTGAAGCCAGTACAATCTGGTTTTCATGGATTTAACTAAATTCACTGTGATTAAGGTTTTATGAGGGATGCACATTGCAAAGCAGCAGCTTTAAAAATGCTACATATGAGTCAGTCCATGTCTCGAGATCGGAGAGCAGAACAGAACAGAACAGAACACCTAAGTTAGTTTGGGGAATGGTCCTCAATAGTTCCATAGTATCTTAAAGAGAAGCCTAGATTTCAAAGCTGAAAAATAGGCAGAAGAGGACATCATATAGATTATGGAACTGAGTCTCCATGTAGGCAGTACTTGACATTTCTTCACGTTTTAGTTTGTAAGCTGACCCAAGGATTGTATTTCACTGTATAGAAGGAGAAACTCTGATGAGCACAGTGGTGTGCACCTGTATCCCAGTAGTGAGCAGGCAAGAAGCAGGAGCATTATTGTAGGTTCGAGGTCAGCCTAGTCTGCATTCTAGCTCCAGGCCAGTCAGGACTACATAGCATGGCCCTGTCATGAAAAAAGAAAGCCAAAACATACTGTGGGAATACAGTTAGTATATAAATGTCACAGACCAAATACAATGGCACCCACCTGTAATCCCAGCCCTTGGAAAACAGAGGCAATTGGATCTCTGTTAGTTCAAGGCCAGCCTGGTTTATGTAGAAAATTCCAGCCCAGCCAAGTGTTTATAGTGAGACCCTACTTTTAAAAATCACAGTATTTCAATTATTGCCTTAAAAATGAAGGCAGTATACTGTCAGAAACTACCTGAAATGCTTATGTAATCATAGGCATGCTGGGGAGGTCCCAGGCTATACCCTGGTGGGCTCAGCCTTGTCTTTGATTAGGCTGATCTTGCTTCTTCCCTTTCGCAGACAATGGCTGCCTTTGCTAGGAGTCTTATGCAGTGCAAAGCCCTCGGGATTGTTTTACATGCTTATTAATTAGCCTGGCATCTTGGCTCAAGCCTTGACCCATAGCTTGCAGGAAAGATGATTGAAGTGGATTTGAGGACCGTGGGTTTTCACAGAGAAAGCTGGGGTGTGACTTCATATGCCTGTAACCCTTCCTGGCATTGTGGGGTAGAAACAGGCAGATCCTTAGAGCTAACTAGTTAGCTTAACTGAAAGCAGTGAGCTTCCAGTTCAGAGACCCTGTCTCAAGGCAGTAGGTACAGGATGATAGGGGAAAACATTTGACATCCTGCTCATGTTGGGGTAGGTGCCCCCTCACACTTTAAGGCAACACACACACACACACACACACACACACACACACACACACACACACAAGCAATAGCAACAACAACACACTAGCAGCAACAAGGACAAAGGTCTGATTATCCTAAAATAGTTACTTAGATCCTTTTTTAGTGGTTTGCATTCTGTGCAGCCAGAGAAAGTCAGGGCAATAGAATCTCAAGGTCAAGGCCCTGTTAGGCAATGGGTCTTCTTTCCAAAACAGGTAAACAAATATAAATAAATAAATAAATAAATAAATAAATAAATAAATAAATAAATAAATAAAAAAAAAAATTCTATCACTATACTTAGGAAAATCAAGGCTATAATGAGTGGAGAGGAGAGGCTGTGTCAGGGAGGCAATGAGAAGCCACTGTATTCCTTAGCACCATTTTTTTCATCACTTTACATCCCAATCAGCCCCACGTCCTCTTCTCCCAGCCCCACCCTCACATATGCCTTCCTCATTACCTCCTCCTCTTCTCAGAGAAGGGAAGCATCCATAGTACCACCTGCCCTGGCACATCAAGTTGCAGCAGGACTAGGTGCATCCTCTTCCACTGAGGCAGAACAAAGCAGCCCAGCTAGGGGAAAGGGGGTCCCAAGGCAAGCAACAGAGTCAGACAGCCCTCCCTCCACCCCTGCTTTAACTGTTAGGGACCTGCATGAAGACCAAGCTGCACAGCTGCTGTAATCGTGTAGAGCCTAGGTCCAGCCCTGTATGCTCTTTGGTTGGTGGTTTAGACCCCACCATTATTATAACTCCAGTCACAGACTTTCCCTCTCAGGTTATTTCCCATAAAGTCGAAACATGGAAGGACAGAGGAAATCACTCTCACGTGTATGTTGGCTTTCATTGGATGTAAATATTTTGGCTCTCCACAATAACTTTGCTCAGTTGATCAAAAGGAAATGTGTAGGATATATTACCCTAGAAAGGATAAAGCCCAATAACTTAACTTCACTGCAAGAACTTAAGGCATAATACTGGTGATTTAAAGGGTGCTCAGATAGGCTGTGAAAATAAACTTAGAAAAGAGATGAACATGTATTTCCTTATCTATTGAATATGCTCAGTTTGAACTCGTACTCTTGCTTGGTGAGTTAAGAGTTGGATAGTTATTGCTCTCCTTATATTAGTTATATTTCAGTGCGGCTGAATTAGGTAATTAAAAAATGTTGGTACAGATATGCCCTCAACACAGAAGCCCCAGTGTGGTGCTTTGGAAGCCAGTGAGCTGCACTGGAACCTGAAGTGCTGGTGTGACAACAGTGTCAGAAGTTGGGGTTGGAGGCTGAGAGCGCTTGCCTGAGCAATGTTAGAAACTGTGGACCTCGGCCGGCTCAGAAGTTAGGTTGGAAGTGGTGGTGTACACCTATAATCACAACACTTGGGCGGTAGAGGCAGGTCAATCTCTGTGGGTTCAAGGCCGGCCTAATCTATGTAGAGAGTTCCAAGGCAGCCAGATTGACATAGTGAAACCCTATCAAGAAGACGAAACAAGCAAACAAACAAGCCCTAAAAACAGTCACGACACAGCAAACATCTCAGGAAGGATAGCGTTCCTGTTGTTTACAGTGAGCTAAACCTCCACCCTTCCTCCTTTCCTTCTCCCTCCCTCCTTCCTTCCCTTTCTCCCCACCCCCCCCCTTTTTTAAAAGATTTATTCATTTATTATATGTAAGTACACTGTAGCTGTCTTCAGACACACCAGAAGAGGGCATCGGATCTCTTTACAGATGGTTGCGAGCCACCACGTGGTTGCTGGGATTTGAACTCAGGACCTCTGGAAGAGCAATCGGTGCTCTTAACCGCTGAGCCATCTCTCCAGCCCTCCCCACCCCCTTTTTATTGTTTTTTAGTTTACTTTTGAGATGGGATCTTTCTGTTTGCTAGGCTGGCCTCTAATTCTGAGCTTGGGCTACCGATGTGGCATACCTTTCCTTAAAAGATGAGAAAAATATTTAAGGAAGATGTTTATATGCATGAAAGTATTTGGTCATTTCCAATACATAATTAAATAGAGATGAGTAAGAAGAGAGCCTTTAGGGTTGGGGATTTAGTTCAGTGGTAGAGCACTTGCCTAGCAAGCACAAGGCCCTGGGTTCGGTCCCCAGTTCCGAAAAAAAAAAAAAAAAAAAAGAGAGCCTTTAGTTTTGATTTGATAGGAAAGATGTTAATCTCACTGAGAGAATATGGTTAGAATCCATTCCTAGTGGCAAGAAAGGAAAGAAAAAACTTCGATAGTCTCTCTCTCTCTCTCTCTCTCTCTCTCTCTCTCTCTCTCTCTCTCTCTCTCTCAAGGGAGTGGATAGAGTTCACCAATAGGACACTCTTTTGTTCTCTTGGTAAGTTCTGATTCAGGAAATCTAAGGTATTTTCTTTTTAATGTGAAGTAGGAGAAGGAAGAAACCATTTTGTTCTATTTATTCTAACTACATATCTCAAGAAAAGGACCGTAAGTACTGGTTAAATAGCCACTAATCTCTGATTTTCCCATTCTGGTTTGGTTAGGCGCTGTCTCCATCTACTGGTCACAGTGACTTGCTGTTTTCTGCAGTGCGTGCTTTCCCTACTTTTTTCCTTCAGTGTTTGACAGTTGTGCAGCTGGGTTCTCTGTGACTAAGTATCATACCTTCATGTAGCTTCCCTAGGAGTTGTAGACCAGTAGAGAGCTCTTGCTAACATCGGCTTGTCAGATAATTGCAGAGACAGCAGAGCAAAGGGCTTCAAGAAATAAACCAAAAAGTTGAACTCTGGGTGCTTCATTTGCATTTGATATTTGTCAAGTAAATCTAATTTATATATTAAATGACTTAAATGTTGTCAGTTCTATTTGACTAAGGTCATCATTTCCCAACGTGCTGTTGGCCTAATTTCTTATGCTTTAGAATGGACTGTCATATCATTACCAGATTACACAATTTGAAGAGAGAGGGACTTGCCAGGCATGATGGCATGCACGAACCTATAATTCTAGCACTCCAGAGGCAGAGGCAGGAGGCAGAAGCTAGTGTTCAGCTACATGGTGAGTTAAAGATAGCCAGGGTCATGTAAGATCTTCTCAAAATTAAACAAACAAAGCTGACTTTGGTCAAGGGTTAGCAAAGTTATTTTAGGCTTCAGACTAAGTGGTTTTCATTTTAGTTGTTTCACAACTAGTGTCATACAAATGTAGCCATGGGTAGTAATACACAAATACTAAGTGCAACTCTTTCAAAAAATACTTTTATTTATGGAATCTGATATTTGGGTTTGCCATAAGTTCCATGTGCCAGATACAATATTCTTTTGCATTTTTTATGCTATTAAAAAGAAAGAAAATAGGGGTTGGGGATTTAGCTCAGTAGGCCCTGGGTTCGGTCCCCAGCTCTGAAAAAAAGAAAAGAAAAAAGAAAGAAAGAAAGGAAGAAAGAAAGGAAGAAAGAAAATAGAAAATCAAACCTATACCATCATCTTCCCTCTCCTGTCCTTTTCTCCCTCCTCCACACATACATATGTAGAAACTTAGTTCTTAAAAATTAGGTATTATGAGAAAAAAATCCAGGGGCTGGAGAGATGGCTCAGAAGTTAAGAGCACTAACTGTTCTTTGAGATGACCCAGTTTGATTCCCAGCACCCACATGACAATTAAAGTGTTTCATAACTCCAGTTCCAAGGAAATTCATAATCCTCTTCCAACTATGAGCACCAGACATGCATGGTGCACAGATAAACATGCGGCCAAAATACCCATCCATAGAAACTAATGAAGCAGTTAAAAGAGTCTAGGGTAAGGCCCTGGGTTCGGTCCCCAGCTCCGAAAAAAAAGAAAAAAAAAAAAAAGAGTCTAGGGTCAGGAAGATGGCTTTGCAAGTATACAAGTGCTTTCTCTGCAATGTGACCCTCAGAACCCACCTTGGAAAAAGAAAACCGGCACCTGGAAGTTGTCTTGACTTTCACAGCTGAAAGAAAGATCAACAGTTGTCATCAGAGGTAGGGAACATAATTCATTTTAAGGATTATTTGTGTTTTAATATCTCTGAAATTGGGATGTCAGCTTAGTTGGTAACACTCTTTGGTACAGTGTACATTTTTGCTTTTGTTCCTCTCCAGGTCCTTCTCTATGTTTAATTTACATCTCTTCCTTTAATCTTGCCCTTTGACCTAGCCTAATTACTTACACATTAGCTTAGGATTCAAGACATTTTTAGATCTTCCTAATTTCCAGCATTAAGATCCTGACGTATCTCCTGGCCTTGCCTTGTGCTTCGATGACATCATGTCACATGGTCCCGAGCATACTGGTCAGCATTCTTTGCCTGGAATCTCTCCCTGACTTGGAATGTCCTCTGGAGATTTACTGCAACACCTCTTCTGGGTCCCAGCAGTTTCTATACATTTTGAGAGTCACTACCATTCCCTACTGTGGTATATTTTCTATTCATTACTACTTGTAATATTATTTCTAAGTCTCTGGCCAGTGAGGTGGTTCAGAGGATAAAGGTACATTGCCACCAACACCAGTGAGCTGAGTTCTGTCCCTGGAATTCACAAGATGCAAGGAGAGAACTGAGTGCTGCAAGTTGTTCTCTAATCTCCACATGCCTCCCTCTTCTCTCCCTGTGTATGTGTGTGTGTGTATACAAACACGCATACTAAATGTCTTCCAGACCAATCAAAAGTCTTTCAGATAAAATCGTGAGTGGCTTGAGGGTATTTAATAAAAGTTTATTAAACTAAAGGAATTATGAAGGTTAATATAGTCTATTATTAGTATGGTTATGGAAGGAGATAAGTTTGAAGGAAGGTATAGCAAGGAAATATCTTAGGTAGTAGTCTAATAGAGGGGGGGAAACACCTGTCAACAATGAAAGCTATTTAAGTTTTTGCAGGCTAAGACATGTACAATATTAATCTGTCTGGAAAATTAGCATTGAGATATAATTCTATCTTTGTTTCAGAATTTGAAGAGGAGATACAAGAGATCTGACAGGAGAAAAGTAAATAGATAAGTAACTGAAACCCCAGAGGGCGAGAGAGAGACAGTAATGGCAGATAAACTGGTCTGAGCTTGAAATGTGATCTGGCAGCCTAAGAAAAGCTAGTACTATTCTGAGCAGCTAACAAAGAGGAATTGTGTCACAGGTTAGGGAGCCAGCAGGAGCCCACTGGGAATATTACATTTAGCACTGTGTGTGCATGATAGAAGCAGAAGGTGACGGCTCTAAGAGCAGCTGCAGTGCTGAAGGAAGATATTGAAGTACACACTGTTGACTGAACTCTGGTAGCTTTAAGGACCAGGAGAGGACACTCCTAAATATCTGGAATGTTAGTGTTAGTGCAGGAGAAACAGTATTTGGCCTACAAGTTTTTGTTATTGTTGACGCAGGGTCTCACTATGCAGACCCGGCTGGCCTGGAACTCACTGTGGTAGAACATTCTGTCCTTGAACTTGTAGAGATGCACCTACCTCAGCCTCCCAAGTGCTGGGGTTAAATGTGTGCATCACCATGCCTGGCTTTACAACTTTACAAGAGGCTGTCTGTCCAAGAGAAGTGCTCCAGATTGTCGCCTCTGGACACTTCACAGTGCAAGAGCTGCGAGGCTTCCAGTTAGATGTTGGAGTACTTTTTCTGGAGAAATGGGGGAGAGATGTGCTGGTCTCAGGAACAGAGTTTGACTAGAAAGTAAGCTAGAGCCATTCAATTTAAGATTTAGAAACATTATATTGAGCATCACATACAACAAAGCACGTGGTTCTTGAGGTGCTGAAATAAAACCACTGGTCAGGAACTTTAATGAATTTCATAAAGAAATTTGTAATAGTAGAAATAGGCCAACTATAAGCTTTTAAAGAAGAAAATAGGTTCTATTTAAATGATTATGATATGACATAGCATGTATGTTTAGGTGAGGTTGTTCCTTGTTAATAGTGATAAGGAAACGTTGAGCTGATAACATTTTCCAGGGTGTTTTTTGGTTTTTTTTTTTTTCCTTTTTCTTTTTTTGGAGCTGAGAACCGAACCCAGGGCCTTGCGTTTGCTAGGCAAGCGCTCTACCACTGAGCTAAATCCCCAACCCCTTCCAGGGTGTTTTAATGACAGAGAGAAGTGCTATTGCCTTGGTGGCTGGCCTGTTATCTCTGTTATTTCTCAATTGAGGATAGGATAAAGAGGAGTGGAGAGATGGCCCAGTGATTAAGAACATTGACCTCTCAAAAAGGTCCCAGATTTACTTCTAAGCACTATTTTTTTTTCTTTTCTTTTCTTTTTTTTTTTTTTCTTCTTTTTTTCGGAGCTGGGGACCGAACCCAGGGCCTTGCGCTTGCTAGGCAAGTGCTCTACCACAGAGCTAAATCCCCAACCCCAGCACTATTTTTTTTTAAATTATCTTTAATCTTTTTTTACAGTTCAGTCATTATCCCACTCCCAGTCTGCCCTCTGACAGTTCCTCATCCCATCCCTTCTCCCCGATGTCTCCAAGAGGATGTCCCCACCTCACCCCACCCCTCCAGACCTCCCCACTCCCTAGGGCCTCAAGTCTTTCAAGGGTTAGGTGTGTCTTCTCTCATTGAGGCCAGACCAGGCAATCCTCTGCTCTGTGTGTGTCTCTCATGTGTGTGTGTGTGTGTGTGTGTGTGTGTGTGTGTGTGTGTGTGTGTGTGTAGGGTTGGCAGGAGGGTGCTAAGACTAGCTGGTGTATGCTGCCTGGTTGGTGACTCGGTGTCTTGAGAGATCTCAGGGGTCAGGGCTAGTTGAAACTGCTGGTCTCAATTATGGGGTTGCCCTCCTTCTACCAGCCTTTCCCTCATTCAACCACAGGGGTCCCCGACTTCAGTCCAATGTTTGGGTGTAAGTATCTGCATTTGTCTCAGTCAGTTGCTTGTTGGGCCTCTCAGAGGACAGCCCTGCTAGACTCCTGTCTGTAAGCACACAGTAATAGTGTCAGGCCTTGGAGCCTCCCCTTGAGATTCCAAATTGGGCCTGACACTTGACCTTCTTTCCCTCAGTCTCTTCGACATTTTCGTCACTGCAGTTCTTTTATTAGACAGAAACAATTCTGGGTCAGAGATTTTGACTTTGGGATGGCAACCCCATCCCTCCACTTGAGGTCCTGTCTTTCTATTGTGGGCAGACTCTACAGGTTCCTTCTCCCCACTGTTGGGCATGTATCTAAGGTACTTCCTTTGAGGTCTCTGGTACTCCCAGGTCTCTGGTACTCTTATGGCAACTCACAACCCCCTGTAACTCTAGTTCCAGGGAGATCTGACACCCTCTTCTGGCCTCCAAGGGCACCTCATGCATGTGATATACTTACATGCAAGCAAAACATTCATACACATAAAATAAAAATAAATAAGACAGCTAGAAAACTGTGATTATTAATTCCAAGATAAGTTCTGTTTGCTAAGGCAAATATCCTTGGGTTTTAAACCAAAGAAACGCACAACATACTTTTATAAAACAAAACAAAATGGCAAAAAAAAAAATCTCATGCTTTTTTTTTTTAAATTTCTAGACTCCATGATTTCTAACTACCTTGTCTATAAGAGCTATGTTGCAGCTCTAAAGACAGTGTCAGGTATTTAGAACTGGTGCCAGGTCCCATTTGAACAGGCATCTGAGTCTTTTCTCATCACATTACGCACCCCCATCAGTGTGGAGCCTCCAGATGTCAACTGTCAAGGCAGACTGTGTTGCAAGATGAATTGGTTTAGCATCTATGGACAGTAAAGGGGAAAGAAGCCAGAAGTAGCAGCCCGAGTTTTCAGAATGTGATATAAACCTCTTACCTGTGAGATCATCACATCTCTTAGAGATGTTTCCCACAAGGTTCAGTTGAGAAAAATTCCAGATAGGCTCACACAGAGCCAAGGAAAGCTTGCCTGCTCTTTGAAATCCTGTAGAGCAGTGATTCTTGATGCTCCTAGTGCTGTAACCCTTTAATACAATTCCTCACTTTGTGGTGATCCCCCAACCATAACATTGTTTTCATTGCTACTTCATAATTGTGTAATTTTGGTAGTTGATTTATCATCATGTAAATGTCTTGTGCTTTCTGATGGTCTTAGCTACCCCTGTAAAAGGGTTGTGGATAATGCTACCCCTGCCAAGGCTGGACACTTGGCCGAGTGTAGCTTAGGGAAAGAATGGTCTCAGTGTTCATGGGGGTGATAATTAGTGGCTGAACTCTACTCCCTACGATATTTGCTATTGAAGGAGATCTGAGAGACACACTACCGTGTCCTCCATGCTTACCTAGGAAGTTTATTTGTTTTGTAACATGATTTATAAAGTCTATTGTTCTTCTCGATCAGTGGTTCTCAACCTGTGGATTTCTATCCTCTCAGGGACCAAACAACCCTTTGACAGGGATTGCCTAAAACTATTGGGAAACACAGATATTTATATTACAATTCATAGAAGTAGCAAAATTATAGTTAGGAAGTAGCAATGAAAATAATGTTTTGGTCAGGGGTCACTGCAACATGAGGATCTGTGTATTAAAGGGCTGCAGCATTAGGAAAGTTGACAACCAATGTTCTAGTATAGTGTACTTTTACAACAGAGTAGAGTAGAATCTCTTTGTGCAGTACATTTCAAGACCCTAAGTGAATTACAATCCCCACCCCATGTGTGTCTGTCTGTCTGTCTGTCTGTCTGTCTGTCTGTCTCTCTCTCTCTCTCTCTCTGTCTGTCTCTCTCTGTGTGTGTGTGTATGTGTGTGTGTGTGAAATGGCGTTTCCACATTAACTAAATGTGTATCACTCATTGGCTGTAATTACTGTAGTTTGAGGTATAACAGGAAAAATATGTTTCTTTTTTTCCTCCATATTGAATAACATATTTTAAAAAAAAAAACAGAGACTGAAGGAACACCCATTCAGAGCCTGCCCCACATGTGGCCCATACATATACAGCCACCCAATTGACAAGATGGATGAAGCAAAGAAGTGCAGACCGACAGGAGCCGGATGTAGATCGCTCCTGAGAGACACAGCCAGAATACAGCAAATACAGAGGCGAATGCCAGCAGCAAACCACTGAACTGAGAATAGGTCCCCCGTTGAAGGAATCAGAGAAAGAACTGGAAGAGCTTGAAGGTGCTCGAGACCCCAAAAGTACAACAATGTCAAGCAACCAGAGCTTCCAGGGACTAAGCCACTACCTAAAGACTATACATGGACTGACCCTGGACTCTGTCCCCATAGGTAGCAATGAATATCCTAGTAAGAGCACCAGTGGAAGGGGAAGCCCTGGGTCCTGCTAAGACTGAACCCCCAGTGAACTAGACTATGCGGGGAGGGTGGCAATGGGGGGAGGTTTGGGAGGGGAACACCCATAAGGAAGGGGAGGGGGGAGGGTGATGTTTGTCCGGAAACCGGGAAAGGGAATAACACTTGAAATGTATATAAGAAATACTCAAGTTAATAAAAAAAAAAAAGTAAAAAATAAAAAAAAAATAAGGTCATGAAAATATTGAAAGAAGTCATTAGCAATGGCATAAAATCCAGACTTCATAAATGAATCATAAAAGTTAGCCTCCAAATAAGAGGCGAGCAAGAGCAGGAGAAACTCCTGCTTCTTGCACTCGTTAGAATCCTATATTTAAAGTTTTAAAGATTTAAAAATTTTGTATTATAGGTATGAATATTTTGCCTTGCTCATATATATGTACACTGTGTGCATACCCAGTGCCTACAGCGGTTCCCTTGAAACTGGAGTTATTGTTGCTCGTGAGCCAACATTGAACCCAGATCCTCTGGAAGAGCAGCCAACACTCTTAACCTCTGAGCCATCTCCCTAGCCTCTCAAGACATGCATATTCCTAAAGTCTATAAAATCCTATGTAAACAGAGGGATGCAGAGATGAGCGTTTTTATTCATGCTGATGGGAATATAAATTGGTACTTTTCTGGTGTGCACATTAGCAATAGAGAGTATTATTTCTTTTCTCTTGGAATTTACTTCTTGGAATTTAAAGAAATAAGCCAGGTATGGTTGGTGGTACACACTTGTCTTGCCAGTTCATTTTGTTTTGTATTATTTTACTTTCTCTTGCGTAGCGGTGACCACAATACAAAAGAGAACAACTTAACGAGAAGAATTAATTATTTTGGCTCCCTGTCTGAGATTTCGGCCCATGGTCCATTGGCTCTGTTTCTGGATCAGTGGCAAAGCAGAAAATGTGTAAAGGACAGAGCTGTTCACTGAAAATGAGGAACAGGAAATAGAAAAGCTACTGGGATGACAGTTCAAGAGGCCATGCTCCCAGTGACCACTCCTCCAACTAGACCTCCCCCATTTTACCGTGTCTCAATAATACCATGGTATTCTGAGTTTAATGAAGAGTAGTTGACCAGGTCACTTATTTTATGGCTTAGAAGGCTATGCTAGCCTGAAAGACTAAATTTAGCCTCTGGAATTCAGGGGAAGAAGAAAAGCAAATCCTAAAAGTTGTCCTCTGACCTCCACACACACAAGGATGCCTATACTCACACACTTCATTCACATTCACATTCACATACACACACACACACACACACACACACACACACACACACACACACACACACACCGGAGGAGGGGGAGGAGGAGGAGGGGGAGGAGGAGGAGGAGAAAGAAGAAGAAGAAGAAGAAGAAGAAGAAGAAGAAGAAGAAGAAGAAGAAGAAGAAGAAGAAGAAGAAGAAGAAGAAGAAATAGTAAATAGTAAATAGTAAACAAATGTAAACAAATGATTGGCCTACAGTCAACTAAAAAAAAGGAGGAAGAGAAGAGAGAAGATCTGGTCACTTTCCAAAAGTTCATCAACTGACATCCACACCTCTGAAACATGAGCTGGCTGGAGACATTTCATATTCAAGCTGTAACTTGGAAGCAGTGTGGGTTCTACAGTGTGGATCCCAGGGGTTGGATGTAGGATGTAAGTTTGGTAACCTTCTTTACTTGCTGAGTCATCTCGCTGACCCTAGGATGACGTTGTTGTTTGTTGTTGTTGTTGTTGTTGTTTGAGACTAGGTCTCTTTATGTAGATTTGGCTGTCCTGGAAACTTTCTATGTGGTCCAGGCTGACCTCAGTGATTCACTTTCCTATGCCTCCTGAGGATATCATTTCTTTTTTGTATATAAAACTTCTCTGCATTAAAAAATATCATCAGTAATTGTTGGATGTTATTTTGATAAAATTTTGTCTTTTTAATTATCTGCAGTAAACATGGATGACTTTTATAATTAATGTTTTTTAGAGGATATTCATTTCATAACAGGATGGCAGGGTGGGTTAAAAATGCCCCCCTCCCCCGTGTTTCTGGTTATGTTCTGAAGACATATTTCTTAGCTTGGGTGTATTCACTCTTGATCCCTGAAACTTCCTCTTGGCACTAGTTTATAAAAGCCAGAATGTTGAAACAGCCCTGTTAGTTTGAGATCTGAAGGTGCGAAATCTTTCAGAAACATGATTGCAACCATTACTCAGTTCTGTAATTTGGGAGCACTCGCGACAAGCTATGGGAGTGAGAGGCACAACAGCACACAGCAGTTCCTGGCTCCTCTCTTAGCTTTGTACTAAGTCCTCCTTTATCTCATCTTTCGTCAGATTCTGTTCTATTGATTTAAAGTCTTTTTTTCCTGAACGGGAAGGGTTTGAACCAGTTATAAGCAAAACCCTTTTTGTGCCTTCCTTTATGTGTATTTCTGTTGCCATGTCAACAGAATAGAGCTAACATTGAGTAACCAGTGGGTGCCTGTGTGCTACCTCCCTAGAGGGAGGTAGACATGGAGAACTAGAAGGGGCCAAATTGAGAAGAAAGAATGTTTCTCTTGGCTGTCTATTTTTAAGTTTGAGAGAGTGATGCCCAAACAGCACTTCACATTGACTGCATTTGTACCAGGAATGTCTGAGAAAGATCTTTCTCCATACCTAGGAAGGGTCCTTTAAAACAGAATAGATATTTGACCATCGGCAGCCACTTGAGAAGTAGTGCCAGGATTGGGAGTTAAAGGCAGTGAGTGTGAGGCCTGCCTGGGATGCATGATGCTTTTTGTAAACACAAAAACAAAACCCCTAAAATTCGCTGCAGGTTTGTGATAGGAAAAACTGGTCACACTTTTTGCTCATGTCTTTTAGTGGCCATGAATCCACCTACCTGTGCACCTATTAAAATCCACACCATTTGGTGACTGATTTTACTGTTTTGACTTTTGAATCTCCTGTTTCCTCGCCCCTCTTTTTTTTAAAATTGTTCTTAATTCTTAAAATTGCTAAGACTATCCTCTCATACTTCATTCATAAGTTTTTTGTGGAGGGTAAATGAAAGCTGAATTTTAAGTTCTTCTGTGTTTGAAAATACCCATATTCTTTTCTTACACACTTCTGGTTGTTTGGCCTGTATTAGGAATTTGCTAGTTGACTTCTCCAGTGTTGCTTGTAAAGTTTGACTCCTCCAGTTTCTCTTGTAGAGCAGATAACCCCTAGTGAAGCCTTAAACATAACCCAATTAACCCTTGGTCACTGGGTTAATTTTTATTAAAATTTAATGTGGCTTGGTAAGAACTTTCTTTCTTAGATGTTGGCAGGAAATTGGATGAAAATTTCCCGTCCCATTTCTGAGATATAGTACAAACTGGATGGTTTTTCTTTTTTCTTGCTTCATCTCTGTATCTGCTTTCACTTCCTTTATGTGGCAGTTCACAGCTTTTAGCCAAGAGAGTGATCGGCAGGTGCTAGCTCACATAGTCACGTGTTCCCAGTGGGAAGAAAGTTCTGCATACTTAATGCTTTAGACTGTTACTCATTGCACTCTCAGATCGTGTAGGGAAGGAAACTTTCTCTGCCCATCCTGATCAGGGTCACTGCCTTGGCCTGCAACTTATACCAATAGAAGATATTAGTGAAAGAGGAGCAAGCAAAAGATTATTAACAAGCAGTGCGTCTTAATATGCACATGCTATGTGCATACAGGAAATCTCAGTGGTGAATAACTGAACAGGGTAGTTAGAATGCAGACCACAGCACACTTTAACACCAACCAGTACATTTGTAGCCAAGTGACAAGATAAAAGAAAAGCCTTAGAGTTCCGCGGCTGATTGGGTACTGAGAAGACAGATGGGGAAACTGCTGTTAGACAAGGGCTAGATAGTAAGGTTTGCTTGTGCAGCCTCGTTTGTTAATGTCCACATGTCTACACTGAGATTCTTCGTCCTCATCCTGACCAGAGACGTGCTACTGGTGGGGACACTTTAGGGACTTCATATTCTGTTTTCAGATAGTGGGAAGGAATATAGAAAACTCACCTTAACCTGCTTTGATCAGTTGCTTTCAGCTTAAACTAATGATTTGCCAGAGCATAAAATATGGCAAGAAGGCACATATTCTTCCTAGAATTTGCTATAGCAGAGACAGTGTGCAGGCTCACCTCTGTCTGAGGATATATTCAAAGGATGGAAACATAGGGAAGGCTAAGAACAACTGTCCTGGGTGATCCTGTCAAGTTGACTATAAATATTAGTCATCATGGCCTCCCAAGTGCTGCCCATGAGCCAGTTGTGCAGAAAGCAGGCATTTGGACCTTTCTCCTTCACATGGAGACCTTAGGGTATATGGAAATATTCAGAGAATTAAAATGTAGAGTAACATTGATAATTAAAGGCATTTTTAACTTATTATATATCCTTCTTTCTGTGTGTTTGAGAGTGCTACAGTGTAGCTGTGTGCCCTGAGGGAATCTAACAAAGGTTAGTTAATTATAATCAACTGTTAGAACACACTGTTCTGAGTAAGTATTATTCACGTGGTACCTATGCTTGCTTGTTGTTCGTGTGTAAGCATATAAAATTACTATTTGACTTCCTGAAAATGACCTTCAATTTTAAAAACTAGTCATTATATATAGTTAAAATATATAGCTCTATAAATTGTCTCTTTCTTCTTACTCACCCTAGCTTCAACAGTAATCATTGTTGATCTGTGTGTATATAATATTATACATTGTATATTATACTGTATACACGTATGTTATTAGTTAAATCTTCACAGTATATACAGACTACATATTTTATAACCACTTCATTTACAGTTTTTCTTAGTAATTGTCTAAGATCTTGTTATTGGTCCTTTGGACTGTGGCTTCATTTCTTTTGTATAAGAATGTATCAGAGCACTGGTGTGTCTTTATAACTGGTTTTCTGTCTTGTTCTATTTACATTGGGTTAAAACACAAAAATTTTTCTCCCCCTCTCCTTTTTTTTATTTCCGTAAGACAGGGTTTAGCAATGTGTCCTGGTTGGGCTGTAACTCACCATGCAGCCTGGGCTGCCTGTAATTTGTGGTGATCCTCTTGCTCCTGTAGTATCTCAGACGAAGACTGGGATTACAGGCCTGTGCCATCACACCCTACTGCCCCAGTCGCCCTCACCTCTTCTCAGTTCTCTGCTCTTCTACTCATATCCCTCCTTCTGTTCTCCCCTCCCTTCCTCCTTTGTTGCAAGTAGTCTAAACTAGACTTGAATTTGCTAAGTAGCCAGCAACGATGACCTTGACCTTCTGATCTTCCTGCCTTCCCTTCCTGAGTAGATTCACTCTCACACAGCGATGCAGGTCATTAAGCCCAGAGAGCTGTGCAGGGTAGGCAAGCACTCTTATCAGTTGAGCTACATCCAGCCCTGCTTCATTTATCATCATCATCACCACCACCACCACCATCACCATCAC